>NW_024412403.1:1870458-1901901 GCF_014898765.1 Herpailurus yagouaroundi | reverse complement strand
CCGACAGGCCGGCTCCTCGGGGCGCCCTCGACACAGGACGCAAGCCCAAGGCTGCCAAGGGTGTGAGGGAGGCGAGGCGGGACGCGGCGGGCCGGGGACCAGACTCGGGGCTGCAGGGAGGGGACGCGTCCGCCTCCGCACAGCAGCCAGGCGGCCTGCTCTCTCCGCACGCCGGGGGTGGCTCACGGCTAGGAAAACGGGACGAACGCCTCGCTGATGCGACCGCAGAGCCAAGTACAGGGCAGCACGAGGCCGAGACCCGTGGGGGGCACCAAACGAGAGAGAGAGAGGCCGGGGCTCGGAGCTGGTGTGCTCTGGGGGGGTGGAGGGGGCGGCTGGGAGCCCCGGCTCTGACGACAGCAGGCAGACCTGCCCCACAAGGGGCCCCAGGGGAGCACCCCCCCCACTTCTGGCCTCGGCCCGGAGCTCAGCACCCCCAGAGCTACTGTCCGCAGGGGCCCAGCACAGCCGTCCAAAACCCTGCCCGCAGGGTAACGTCCGGGGCCTCAAACTCTTGTTCCAAACACATCTTAAAACAAAGTGCCCAACAGACGAAGGGAACAGACACGCAAGGCCACACCGCCACGTGAAAAAAACCGACCAAATCAACAAAAAGCGGAGACCGGCCCTCAGAGACGCCGCCGTGGGAGCAGCGGGTAGACGTGAAAGCCGGGACCGGCTCGGAGGTCCTGCCAGAAAGCAGAAACCGTGGAACGTGAAATGTGCATGTTTGAAACCCCTACACGGGAGCCACACGGGAGCCACACGGGAGCCACAGGACCCAAAACACAGGGACTCTCTTAGCTTCCCACAGCAGCACACGAGCCATCACAGGACTCGCGCTCTGGGCTCTGGACGAGGTGCCGGGGCTAAAGCCAAGGAGCCCCAGGAGACTTCCGTCTCCTTCTAGAGGCTTCTAGAGGCGCCACATCCCTCGTAGCAGCTCCCCGGCCCCCATCACGTCTCCTCTGACGCGGACCCTCCGCCTGCTCTTATGAGGACCCAGTGATGCATGGGACCCACCTGGATAATCCAGGGTCACCTCCCAGCTTGAGACCCCTAAGTGAATCGCACTCGTGTGAGACGTGAAGACGGGGGAGGCAGCACGTTCAACAGGGCTCGGCTGGGGCGTGGACATCTTTCGGAGCCATTGCCCTGCCCACCTCAGTTTCCCCCTCACTCAGTCACAGGACAAGGACTTGATGGATGGGTCTGACAGCGAGTTTAAATCACAGCTGAAAAGACAAGTAGAGTAGGAAATAGATGAGAAGAAAACACATCCAGAAGGACGGGTGCGGACGAAGAAGGGACGGAAGGCACCAGGCAGAAAGAAACAGAGGGCGCCGTGCGGCGGCTTCTGTAGAGTCCAGCAGGAAAAAGGGAGAGGCGCACTCATCCACAAGCCCCAGAAACCCACAGCTGGGAGCACGGGTCCCCGGGGCCGAGCTCCCGCCCGCACGCCGCTGGTGCCCTGGACGACTTCCTCCCTCGTGAAGCAGCTGGCTTGGAAAGCGGGGACCCCGAGATGCCATCACGCGAAGGCACCACTCCCTCCACGAACACGCACACAGCAGCGGCTCCAAGCCGAGCACTTTGTCAAGGCCGGGTGAGACGCCGTGGGGCCTGAATGCTCGTGTCCCCCGAAGCCCCACACCCAGCACGTGGGTTTAGATGCAGTCATGAAGGAGGGGCCCCCGTGATGGGACTAGTGTCCTTACAGGAAGGAAGAGATTCTGGGTCTGCTTCTCTCTGTGCCGCGTGAGGACACAGTGAGCAGGCGGCCGCCGGCGAGCCCAGGACGGAGGCCTCACCAGAAGCCGACCGTGCGGCGTCCTGATCTCGGCCTTGCTGCCGCCGGTCTGTGAGCTCCGTACGCAGACTGAGCTAAGACACGTGCCCCCTGTTCACGTAGCTGAGTCAGACAAACAAGACCCCCGGGTGCTGGACCCGCGGCGACGGTGGGGGTGGGGGGGGGGGTAGTCTGAGAAGGCCCGATGTCCAGGAGGGCAGGGCGGCTGCAAAACCAATCGGCCTCCTCTGTGCGTCCGAGGCCGACCCCTGGGCGGGAGCCCCAGGCCGTCGGGGAGAGGAGGCGAAACCCCGCTGGCTCCTGAGGGCTTCTGGGCTCCGGGCCTGGCCGAGCCCACCAGACAGAAGGCAGGTCGCAGGGCCCCCGCGACGGGATGTCTCCTAAATCCCACGCCCGGCGAGCTGGGATGCCCCAAGGGCGAGGCCTCTTCATGGCCACAGCCCCAACTGCGGGGGGTGCCTGGGAAAGCGGCTCCTGCCATGAGCAGAGCCGGGGAAGCCTGGGGGAGCGGCCAGCAGAGCGGGTATGCCACACACGCATCCTCTGGGTGATCAGAACCAAACCCGTCCAAGCCAAAACGGGCCGGCAGGGGCACCGAGGCTCGTCTGAGGCGGAACAAAGCCAGTGGTGTGCCCGCACCCACAGAAGCAAAGGCGAGCACGGGCTGGAGGAACAGGCCTCCGGGGAGCACTCGGGACACCGCGCACCAGGCCTCACGAACCAGGACCCGCAGAGACGACGGACGTCGGGGCGGAGGCTGACCGGCGTAGACCTGGGACACAGAACCGCCGGACTCACCCTGTAACCCGCCGAGCTTGCTGTGTTCGAAAAGTGGGTGGGAAACCACTCTTCACTTCCTGATGGCCCCCAGGGAGGGCGGCCCACGCCTCTTCCACATGCACCTCTGACTTCCTGGGCAGGGGGAGGGAACATGGGAGTGGTCCGAAGAGCCACGTTTGTCACGTGCGTTTGCAAAATTTAAAAGGCAACGATAGGGTTTGTATGGTTAACCGACTGCGCCACCCAGGCGCCCCTTTTTTTTATTTTTTTAACATTTATTTATTTTTGGGACAGAGAGAGACAGAGCATGAACGGGGGAGGGGCAGAGAGAGAGGCAGACACAGAATCGGAAACAGGCTCCAGGCTCTGAGCGGTCAGCCCAGAGCCCGACGTGGGGCTCGAACTCACGGACCACGAGATCGTGACCTGAGCCGAAGTCAGACGCTTAACAGACGGAGCCCCCCAGGCGCCCCGTTTGGTTTTTAAGTACAGCTGAGCAAAATCCTGGCTGGCGGACTCCGAGCCGGAAGACACCCCGATTGCAGGTGTGCCCGCACCCCGCGAGTAGGGGTGTCACAGCCAGGCGAGGGGGGCCCTGAGAGGTGAGCCCCGGTCTAAGACCTGTGTGGGCACCACTGGTCCCCAAGCCTTCCAGGCCCAGGGAGGCTACGCCCTGGCACCAAGCTCCAGTGCGACCGCTCCTGGCCGCAGGCCGTGCTCGAAGTGACCCCCATCCCAGAAGCCCACACGTCACACTGCAGGTCACAAACAACACGCCTACTACTGCAGGGCAGGGCGGGGACCCTTCATGGGGACCGGCTGCCGCGCCCGCCCCGAGGCCCTCTGTGGCATTCTCCACACGGCTACCGCCCAGGTCCCGGGGCCACAGGCCACATTGGAGCCACTTGATGGAGGGTCGTGCGGAGTTGTGTGTAGGTGACAATTGGCGCGGGGCCACCGTATCTCGGCTCCACTTAGCATTCTAGCCCGTGGCCTCGAGGGTCCTCAGGGGCGGACCTCAGGTCACCCTGGGGGCACTCACATCCTGAAACCCCCGAGACCGGCTCGCACGACAGCCGGTGACACCCTCACGCAGAACATTCAGATCACACGTGGTCTCTTTAAAGCACCTCCAAGTCATTTTCAAAAACCTAAGAGTATCGAAAGTTTACATTTAATAATTTTTATTTACGTTTTATATTCATTAATGTAATCTGTGTTTCACAAATTGTAATTTGCATTTTTAATCTCAGGATATACATTTAAATGCGTTAGCAGAAAATAACTTTGAAAACACTGAAAAATACTTTTTAATTTTTATATCTAACTTTAATTTACATAGTACATGGAAATGTATTCACATTTGGTATACTTTGGACATAATTATAGTTTTTAAACAAATTTTAATTTTTTACGTTTTATTTGTTTTGAGAGAGAGAGAGAGAGAGAGAGAGAGAGAGAGAACAAAGGTGGGGAGGAGCACAGAGAAGAGGACAGAGGACCTGAAGCAGGCTCCACACTCACAGCACAGAGCCCGACGCGGCGCTTGAACTCACAAACTGCGAGATCGTGACCTGAGCCGAAGGGGGACGCTCATCCGACTGAGCCGCGCAGGAGCCCCAAGATATTTTAGACCAACACTGTTAATAGATATTTGATGAAAATCTTAAATAATATAATTAATGACTGTGTTGAAATAAGGGTAAGGAATATAAATTTTATGGGATAAATATATAACACATAAATAACGTTTGTCTATACACAGAAAACCAGACCCGCACGGTAACAGTTAAACTCCGTGTGTTTTCACGTTTTGCCGTCAGGCCTGGGAGTATCTCCGTCAAGATGGGGGATGGGGGGGCGCCTGGGAGGCTCAGTTGGTTAAGCCTCTGACTTCGGCTCAGGTCATGAGCTCGCAGTCCGTGAGTCTGAGCCCCGCGTCGGGCTCTGTGCTGACAGCTCAGAGCCTGGAGCCTGCTTCTGATTCTGGGTCTCCCTCTCTCTCTGCCCCTTCCCTGCTCATGCTCTCTCTCTGTCTCAAAAATAAATAAACATTAAAAAAATTTAAAAACAAAAAGATGGGGGATGGGAACTTATTTCATAGTTTGTTAGCCCAGCGTTTTGGTCTCCCCACGTGCCCCTGCGGTAGCCCCCTTGTGCGCTGCCTCTGAGCCCTCTGCTGTCTCTCTGGAGGGCCACGTGGAGCAAGGGGCTCCACCAGCCGGTCCACGTGGTCCTGTGGGACCGCTGCACCGGCACAAAGCCCTGAGGTTTGGGGGTGCCTCCGCGAAGCACCAGGCCACCCTGGCTGACAGAAGCAGCTCCCGCTGTGGACGCCCCACCAAGTCACACGCAGTCTGGGGACACCCAACGGCAGCACGAGTGGCCACCGAGGCTGGGCCCTGAGACACCCTCACCCCCTCGCCGGGTTCTACACCAGAGGATCCCCTTCCTGGAATGCAGGCTCCTTGGGCCACACTGGCCGGGCGGGGGGCCGGCCCGTGCCCAAGGCAGACTCCGTCGTGCGGGAGCTCCGGGGCAGGAGCCTCGGGGTGCGACCCCTGTGCCACCCGCGGTCTGCCGAGATGCAGACAGGTGTGCGCAGGGGTCCGCCTCCCCCCATGGAGGCGGCAGGGCCCCTCTCCTGCGGTGACATTCCCCTGGAAGCCGAGCGTGTGCAGGCTGGCACGCTGCACATGATTCATGTGGCTGATTTATTACGACGAGCAGGCTAAATTTAGGTTAATTACTTTGTAATCATTCTCTCGAGGGTACGTGGAAACACCTGAAGGCGGTCAGGCCCTATCTGGGGGACTGGACACCAAGCCGGGCGCGGTGGTGGCGGGGACAGGGGCGGCCGGCCGGCCGGCCGGAGGCGGCCTCCGTCGTGCGTCTCTCGTGCAGCGTGCAAAGTGGTGGCCTCCGCGCGGGCCTTTCGGACGCTGAGACGTGAATCCGTGCACGGGGAGCTTGCCTGCTTGTCCAGCCCGGACACGGACACTTGGGGTGGCCTCTCCCGTGGCACCAGCTGGCCCCTGGGCCCCCTCGCCCCTGCCCGGGTGCTCTCCCAGCTCCCTCTCTCCGGTCTCCTCCTCCCACCCACCCTTCCACTCAGCAGCACGAGGGAACTTTCCAGAAGGTGGATCTGGGAACGCTGGGACGGGGCACACCCACCCCGCACTGCCAGCGCAGTCTCCCAACCCCTTCTGCACCCCAGCCCCTCACCTGGCCCCTGTGAGGAGGCTTCAGCACCACCCCTCCCCCTGCTCCCCCACCCCCACCGCACACTGGCTCAGCCCAGCTCCCTGCAGCGCAGCTCTGAGGGGCACACACAGCCAGGGCCTGCACACCCTCTGCGCTCCAATCTATCCCCTCCCCCAGCCATGCCGGCAGAGTGGCTGGAAACCCTGTGCCGCTCCCCAGGGACCGCACCTCCCGGGGGGCCTGGCCCAGGTGGCGGACAACCCCTTTGTGGAGTCCACTAACCACGCCCCCGTGGTCCAGCGGGCCAGGCACAGGTGCTCAGTGGCCTTGCCATGTTGGGGCTCGGGTCCTCTCTGCCTCTTTGAATACGTCTGTGCGAGGCCCCAGAACAGCGTGAGTTCATACAGACGACAGTCTAAGCCAAAAATTTGTGTGAAATATACTTTAAAAGTGATCTCAGGGGCACCTGGGTGGCTCGGTCAGTTGAGCACCCGACTTCGGCTCAGGTCATGACCTCTCCGTCTGTGGGTTCGAGCCCCGCGTCGGGCTCTGTGCTGACAGCTCGGGGCCTGGAGCCCGCTTCGGATTCTGTGTCTCCCTCTCTCTCTGCCCCTCCCCCACTTCTGCTCTGTCTCTGTCTCTCTCTCAAAAATAAACATTTAACAAAAAAAGTGATCTCTAAAGGGTGAAAAACTGGAATCAAAACCGTATTTAAGGCGCCGGGGAGGTGGGGGACTCAGACAGCTGAGCATCTGCCTCTTGATTTCGGCTCAGGTCATAACCCCAGGGTCATGGGATCAAGGCCCTGGTCAGGCTCCACACGGAGTGAAGAGCCTGTTGGGGTTCTCGCTCTCTCTCTCTCTCTCTCTCTCGTCCTCTGCCCCTCTCCCCCACTCACATGCCCTCTCTCTCAAAATAAAGATTTTAAATTTAAAAACAAGTAAGAAAACAAAGCTGCATTTACTTCGGTACCCCCTTCCCAGACCCAGTCTGCGAGGAGGCGCGTGAGCCGGCCCGGCAGCCTGGAACCCGGGCAGAGACGCACCAGCACAGGGCAGGCAGCAACTCCACCGAGGCCCGGATCTTCGTGTCTGTCCAACTATGAAGACAACACGCATCAGCCACAACAAGCCAAGACGACCGTCCCCGGGGCTCCCACCGCGGTTGTGACGGCGACCGGTCCCGGGCCAGTGCCCGTGCCCCAAACCGCCGGCACACGGGGCGGGCACCGGGCACGGGGGCCCCGGGCACAGCGCACGAGGTCTGGAGTCCGTGAGCCCCAGAGACGGGAGCGTGAGGCCGCGGGTGCCCGGGTCCCTTCCCAGGGAGCTGGACTCCAGGCTGAGCGCGGCAGGCAGGGGTCGGGGCAGAGTGAGGGCGGAGGGCACTGGAGGACGAGCTGCAGGGCGACGGGGCCCCAGGTCCTCGGCTGAGGCCGAGTTCCGGCCGACGGGGACACGCGTGACGGAGCGTCAGCGCCCGTCAGGGGAGGAGATCCCAGGGCCGGCACCGCCTCAGCAGCAAGTTCAGGGCACGCGTGTGGAGGGAGCGTCCCGGCGACGGAGGGGTGGGCGAGGAGCACCCCCAGACGGCGCAGGTGCAGGGAGGCCGGAAGCAGGTGTTGGGGACGGCCAGGTAGCGAACGGGAAGGAGAAGCATTAATACAAAGGCGAGCAATCTCGGCAGAGAAACAGAAGCTAAACCAGCGCGAATTGCACTTCTCAGGTCCGGAACACCCGAAAGGAAGAACTCACGGGGTGGGCCTGACCAGCACACAGGTGAACACAAATGAGCCAACTGAGGAAGAGGAAACCGGGCCGGTGGCAAGTCAGCAGCCTGGGGACCCAGACGATCCCAAACGTCCCATCCCTCACGTGGCTGGTGTGCCCGAAGGAGAAGGGAATACGAACGGGACAGAGAAATACTGAGATCGTGAACAAAACCTCCCCGGTTTGATGGAGAACTTAATGAAGGCACCGGGGGGGGGGGGGGGGGCGCGGGGAGGACCCTGAGGAGGTGCTGACAACCGGCGGGCACAGCGCGGGTCCCGCAGCAAGGCTGACTGGTGGAACGAGGGCGCCGCTCAGAAGCCGGAGGCCGGGAGGGTGCACATGGGAGGCACCCGCACGGAGCCGCCACGGCCTCTCCCCCGATGACGACCCCAACCTCACACAGACAGAACGGGGAGAAGCGGCCTTGGACCCACGAAGCACAGCAGGGTGGGCGGACCAGGACGGGTCGGGCTCGGCCGGGACCCACTCACTCACTCACGGGCCCGGCTCCCTCCCGCTCCCCCAGCACCAGGTCCGGCCCAGCAGGACTGCAGGGGCGGGGTGGGCAGGTCAGCAAATCCCCCAGGACAAACCCTCTCTCCAGGCAGAGGTCCAGGCAAAGTCGGCCACGGGCCAAGGAACGAGGGGAACCCTCTCCTCTCCTCTCCTCTCCTTCCTCGTCCCACCCCACCCTGCCTCGGGGCGGCCCCCCTGCAGCCCCGGCAGCCCAGAACCCAGGAGAACACCCACATCTCTGGCCACGGGGACTCGGAGAAAGGGCTGCGGCCGCCCACGCTTGTGATGGAGCTGCTGTTTCCCTGGCCCCCTCCACTCCCTGGCCTGACAGCCGCTCCAGCAAGCCGGCCGCCTGGAACTTCGGATTGCGCCAGAAGGGTGCGGGGGGCCCCGTGGAGGGTGCGGGGACGGCAGAGAGGGCGCCGGAGCAGGGGGTCTGCTGGACCAGGCCCTGCCCCCCCACCCCGACGCCACGCACAGGGCGGGCCTGAAGCACAGAAAATCTGGCGAGCCCTAACGTGGGATGCCAGCCACCCCCAGGCCCCTTGTGCCCCTGACACAGCCGGGCCGCACGGCCAAGGCCGTGGGACCCGGGCTGGCCCCGGAGCCAGTGCCCAGAGGCAGGGGGGGGACCAGGACGCACCTGCGGGGCCGACTCCCCACCTCGGAGCAGCAGATCCCCAGACACCCTGACCAAACCAGAGTCGGCAAACACGACGCTCAGAACATCCTCATACGACTGAAACCTTCCCACCAGCAGGACACGTAATGCTCCACGTTCTGGCCACTCAAGGGACACGCTGAGCGGGGCCGAGAGAGATGTTCTCGCCACACACACACACACACACCCCTAATGCTAGAGCAAAAGAGAACACAACACGTGAAACAGAGATTTTACCCTGAGGACTCGACGGCTGAGTGGAGACCTCACAGAGGAGCGTCAGCGGACTCAAGACCGTCGGGATGAAGCAACCGTCCTGAAGGAGGAGAAGAGGCTTCCAGGCGACAGGCCTGGCGTCCACGCACAGGGGCCCCAGGCGGACAGAAAAGATCTGTGCAGAAACAACCGGCGAAGACGATGGCTGAACACTCCCCAAACTTGGCAAACACGGAAGCCTATGTACTGACACAGCCCAGCGGAACCTCAAGAGGACAAAGTCACCGAAAGCCACGACCAGAAACATCATCCAACTCCTGAAAACCAAAGCAAGGAAGGCGGCCTGCAAGCGGTCGGTCGGCGGGCAGGGTGATTACACCGAGGGGGCAGCCGCCGGAGTCCACAGGCGTCTCTCATCCGAAACCAGCTGAGTGCGGGCAGCGGGCTGCAGCACCGCGGTATGAAGGCGGGCAGCCCCAGTCCCGGAGGGAGACACCTTCAGGAAGAAAGGCAAACGAGCCCCGTCCCAGTCGACGAAGCACAGAGAATCTGCGCTGGCAGCTTGCTCCCATGCTGAAGGCGCTCGGCAGGCCCAGCCCGGGGGGGGGGGGGGGGGGGTGTCCAGCACAGCGACCCCGGCACGATGACCCCAGCACAAGGATCCCAGCACAGGGACCTTGGCACAGAGACCCCAGCATAGAGATCCCAGCACAGGGACCCCGGCACGGTGACTCCAGCACAGTGACCCCAGCATAGGGATCCCAGCAGAGGCACCTTAGCACAAGGACCCCAGAGCAGGGACCCCCGACACAGTGACCCCAGCAGAGGGACCTTGGCACAGGGATCCTGGCAAGGCGACCGCAGCACAGGAACCTTGGCACAGGGACCCCAGCGCAGGGATCCCAGCAGAGGGACCTTGGCACAGGGACCCTGGCAAGGCGACCGCAGCGCAGGGACCTCAGCACGGGGACCCCGCTGGAGTGTTGGCCTTCGGACACACATGAAGAAAACAAATCACAAATATCTCAGTGAGTGTAATATGTTCCTTCCTCCCTCAGATTCTTTAAAATAATCACAGAAAGGGAAAGCCAGAACATCCTCTGGGGTGGCCCGGTGGGCGCAGACGTGATAAATCCAAAGGCGGAAAAGGGTCCTGTGTGGCTGGAAGGGTCCTAGGTTTTACTTAAACCGGTAAGATAGAGACTCTATGTGGACTGTGAAAAATTTCTCTAATCCCTCCAGCAACCACTACAAGATTAATACAACACCCAATAAAACACTATTTATTTACTAATACGAATAAGTTACATTTAAAAAACAAATAAGCTAAATGGAATATTAACAGTTATTCAAATAGTCCAAAAGAGAATAAGAAAGCTAGGACAAAGTAACAAACAGAAAGCAAAGAATAAAACAGTAGACCAAATCCAAATGTCTCAATAATTACGTTAAACAATAATTACACTAGTTACAAGATGGAGATTGTCAGATTGCAAAAAAATAATGAAAACTGGTGCCCCACTGGCTCAGTCGGTGGAGCCTGTGACTCCTGATCTCAGGGCTGTGAGTTCGAGACCCACGTTGGGTATGGATTTTACTTAAAAAATACCTCTTAAAAATTCAAAGAAAAAAATGAAAGATTTTTAGTAGTTTTTAATGTTTATTTTCGAGAGAGAGAGAGAGAGAGAGACAGAGCGTGAGCAGGGGAGGGTCAGAGAGAGAGGGAGACACAGAATCGGAAGCAGGCTCCAGGCTCTGAGCTGTCAGCACAGAGCCTGATGCGGGGCTTGAACCCACGAACCAGGAGATCATGACCTGAGCTGAAGTCGGACGCTCAACCGACTGAGCCCCCCAGGTGTCGTCCCAAAACAAAAGAGTTTAAAAGACCCAAATTTACACTATAAGAAATCCACTTTAACTATAAGGCTATAGATGCTTTAAATGTTAAGGAGTTTTCCCCAAAGAGAGCAGAGCCGAGAGGGTTCACACCTGAGTCCTATAAACTCTCCAGGAACGGGTTGTCCTGCAGGAGCAAAGAACGAACGGTCCCTCCCCGAGGCCAGTGCCACTCCGATGCCAAAACTAAGACACGACAAGCCGGGAAGAGCCGAGTCCCCACTCACCGGCATGGACGGAAACAGCCACGCGACAGGACACGAGCCGGCCCACGTGGGCCGCATGCTCCGGGGAGGACGCACCCCAACCACGCTGGACGGCCCCAGAAACGGGAGGACGGCTTGCACACAGAACACCCGCAGGTGTAGCCAACCCACTGGTAGGTTAAGTTAACCGGGAGGACGAGGGGCTGCGGGACGCGGGCGGGGGAGGCTGGCAGGACGGCACGCGTCACAGAGCCACGTCTCAGCCGCACCCCAGGAACGACCAGGAGCGGGGGTACCCGGGACTCGCCCGGGGGTGAGCGAGGCGGCTCCCTGTGGCTCCTGGGAGGGTGGGGTGAGGCAGCGAGGCTTGTGCTTTATGGGGCCACTTAGATTGCCTACAGCCCCCTCTGCACGTGTCCCCTCAGCCCCGGGCAGCCCCGGCCGCTCCCTGAGGGGCAGCAGCGTCGCAGAACGCAGTGGCCACGCTCCCTGCGGCACTGGGACAGGGCCCTGCTGCGTGTCTGCTGTGACCCGACGCCAGATGCACGTAGCTACACAACCAGGTCTGCACGTGTGTGAGCGTGCAGCTGTGAGTGTGCACGCGAAGCCCCCTGGGCCTGGGGCCCACCTGTCACGCACAGCCCTGTCTCTGCCCGCCCAGCCCGCCTCATAGCCCACTGCCCCTCCCCCATGTGTTCCACAGCAGGGGGACGGAGGGAGGGAGGGAGGGGCCGTGCCTGAGGCGGTTGAGCCGCACCCCCACCTCTGCCGCTGGAATCCGCGGCGCGCACACCTGCCCGTTGTGACAGCCGGCCGCGTCCGCGGGCCGTGTCCAGCGAGTGCCGGGGGCCAGGCTCCCCGATCACACCGAACGGGGGTTGTGCCTGTCAATCTCTCGCCAGGAGCCCCGGGGAAGGTGGGCTGACTGCAGGGTCTCTGGCCGGGAGGCCGCCGGCTGTGACGCCCCGTCCTGCTCCCAGGGCGCGGCACGTTGACCCAGACCAAGCCCACCTCTAGTGGTTCTGCTGAGCCCGCCGGGTGCCGACAGACGGTCAGGACCCGAGCCACAGGTGGGGGGGCCGGCCCACCACAGAGACATGACCACCCCTGCCCCCTTGCTGGAGCCCGGAACACAGCTCCCCAGGCCCCCGGGCCACAGCATCGCCACCCAGCCCCGCGGCCTCCGCAGGCAGGCTCGCGATGAGGAGACGCTAAGGGCACGAGTCGTCATGACCCAGCCCCGCCGGTCGCAGGGGTGGTGTTCTTGCCACAGGTGCGTCCCAGCTGCCGCCACGGCAGCAAACAGAGCAGCACCACGGTCCGGCAGCGGGCGCCGGGTTCTGCTGCTCTGGGGTCCCAGATGGGCGGACCCCCGGCAGGACCCCCGGGCGGGCGCGGCCTCTGCCATCCCTCCGGGGACCGTGCTTCCTGGGAAGTGGCTGGGAACCAGCCCCCACAGCTCCAGGGGCTGCTTGCCGTGGAGGAGCGGTGGGTGAGCGCGTGTGCAGGAACGAGTCTTGATGGAGGTCTTGATGGAGACGGGGGCACGCTCGGGGAGGAGGTGCCCAGGGCCCAGCGGGCGGGAACTGGTCCAAGGGAGAAACCCAGGAGAGTCCCCGAGTGGGCTGTGCTCCAGTCCATTCGCGCATTACCCGGGGTTTCAAGAGCCGTCAGCAGGGGACGGGCCCTCAGTCTCTGGTCTCCAGCGCAATGGGTTCCAACAGCAGGTCCGCTGCCAGAAAGGTGAACCCGTGCACACGCACGCCACGGAAGGAACCTGTCAGCACTGCCTGCCTGCAGCAAGCAGGAGTCCGGGGACCACGGCAGGCACACACAGCTCACCACGGGGGCCGGAGGGGCAGGCCCCGAGCACCCGCCGCTGGAGCGTGGGAGACCCTTCTCCTCTGCCCCGTGTGGGCGAGCCCACACCATCACCCTGGCAGGGCCCTGGCAGCTTCCAGGGCCACGACCCCCAGCCGGCAGGGCCCAGCCCCTCTGAGACCCGCTGGCCCCACTCCCGGCCTTGACAAGGCAGGCGGCCCCACAGCTGCGCGAACTGCCTCCCCACGGCGGGGCCAGCGCGACACGGGGGCTCAGCACGTCCCGAGGCCAGCACGCAGGTCGGCGGCTACGGCAGCAGCAGCCGCCTCAAGAGAGACAGCACGGTCCCGCCATCTCCCACCAACTGAGACCCCCGCCCTCGCCAGGCCGTGGCCTGGCCTCTCCCAGCCCCAAGCACTGAGCCCCTTCTGAGCAGGACCCAATGCCCTGGGACTCCAGGGGAGAAGCCAGAGGCCCCCTCGTGTGCAGCTAAGGCAGGGGTTCCATGACCTGTGCATCCACTGGGCGGGGGGGGGGGGGGGGCACACCGGGCTGCTGCCCACGAGGGTCCCCGGGCCCCACCCCCCTCACCGTGCCAGGAGACCCGACTCCACTGGGAATCTGTGCGTTTGGCGCCCTTCGTGGTTTAAACACCGGTTCCTTTCGCTTAGAGTGTCCCAGTGTGAGATGACACAGTTCAGGCGAAAGGGAAGGTGAGGGCACAAGAGCCTTGCCACACGTGTCCCACGTCCAGCATGGCCACCTGCCGCATGCACACGCTTCAGCGGAGTCCCGGTGTTGACCCCGCCCCCCACCCCAGCCCCAGACATCAGTATCTCCTGGTTCAGGCGAGGAGGCCCGGGGTGGGGGGGGGCAGGTCAGTGAGGGCTCCAGGGCACCCCCCCCCCACCTCGGAAGCAGGAGAAGCAGGAGCCAGAGGGAGAGGGGCCACAGAAACTCCGAGTAGCTTAGCCAGAGGCAGCGGGGGCTGGCGGGCGGGAGGAGGTGGAGGCGAGGGCCCGGCACCCACCTGGGGTCCAGGAGACGAGGCTGGCTGGGTCGCACGGGGCGCTGCGGGCGGCCGCCGCGGGACTCCCTCTCCGAGCTGAGGGTCGGCAGGACTCCACACCCAGTGGAGGACACAGCAGGGCTTCTGGCCGCCGGTGAGGCAGCTGGGAGGGCAGCACCAGAGCAGAAGCCGGCCAGTGACCAGCCTCCCAACAGGCCTCTGTGCCCTCCACTCACCAGGTAAGTAACCAGATGCGAGGGCCAGCTCGACAGCGACGGTCACCGCAGGCTTGGGCCAGAGTCGCCTGCCTTCTGATGTCTGCAGACCTCCTGTGGTCTCAACGTCACCCCGGCTTCTCCTCACCGCCCAGTGGCAGGAAGCACCGGGCTCCAGGGAGAGGCTGGGGAGAGCGTGTCCCCGCACACCCCCCATGTGCCCCAATTCCCCTGTGCACCCCACGTGCCCCCAGTGCACGCCCCTGTGTCCCACGCACCCCCATCCCTGCACACCCCCACTCACCCCCACGTGCCCCCGCACATCCGCACACATCCCCCATGCCCCACGCACACCCCCGTGCCCCCGCCGCCAACCGCACACCCGGGCCCCTTAGGGAACCCAGAACTCCCGCAAAGGAGCACGGCAGGGGGAGGAGAGGAAGAAGGGCACGGGTCCCCAGAATAAAGGGGCGCCCCAAAGGGCTCCAGCTGCGGCCACGCCTCGCTGCGAGGCCTCTGGCACCGACCCGGGGCACAACCAGTTTCGGTTTTCTAGGATTACACAAAATTCTGTAGCGTTACATAAAAGTCCACAAGGAAAAATACTGTACGGAATAGGGGGAAAATATATAACTTTATTTTTAACATAGTAATTAAACTCCACCACAAAGTAAGGACATGAGATTCTCTTTGTTTCCATTTAATAAATACAAGTGAATAAAAATATTTTGCTTGCAGAGAGATCGCCTCTCTCCCTTCTCCAGATTTCATGGAAACCCCGTGGCCACAGCGCCCGCACACCAGCCGTGTCCACGGACCAGTCCTTCCCTCTCCATGGAGAGGGCCGCGTCTCATTTAATACGCCCGCAAATACTATTCAGGTACAACCCCTCTCCCTTCCTGATCCCCTTCCAAATACTAGTTCTCGTACTGAATTCCAAATCTGAAGTGGTTCCCTTCTGAGAAAGAAAGAATTTGCTTTCCTTACAGAGCCAGCATGGACGGAGCCCCGTCCACCAGTCTCGTGAACACCAAGCAACCCTGTGTCAGGTGTCGGTGAGACGGACTCCTGCCCGCCGGACACGCGACTGAGGAGAGAAGGATGAGAAGTAAAACCCACGGTATGTCCTGTAGACTGTCCCCCATTTCAAAAATAGAAATTCCTATTTAGACGTAACCTGTCTGACAGGCCAAATACTTGATTCTGCAACAGATCTGTTATTGCTTAGAATGGAGCCCCTGGTGCCAGGGCAGGGACATCACACCCCACACTGAGTGCCCCGCCCCCGCCCCCGCCCCCGGCCCCGGTCAAGGTTGGGATAAGGCACGCCTCTGCGCTCACTAGGGGTGCACATTCCCTTCCAGCCCCGAGTGAAAAGAACTGTCTCAATAATGAACGTTCCTGCTGCGGCCACGACGTACAGAACGTCTCCCCGTGTTTATGTGGAAAAGACAGACCCCTGTGCATCCAGAAGACACTGACCGAAACGTCCAGTCTCGCGTGCTCCCGCCCTGTGATGCACCAGTAAACCCGGCCATCGGTGTACCTCTTCGCTAAACGGGACCAGGAAGAAGCGGTCAGGTCAGGCCTTACGACCAGCAGTAAACCTCTCTCGTACACACCCCGTTTTTCATTAATCCGCATTTTTAAAAAGTATTTATTTCCTGAAAGCATTTCTAAGTGTGATAGTTTGTAATGCGCGACAAACAAAAAGCTGTAACCAGATGACAAGGACAACACCCCCGAAGCACTAGAAAGCAGGGACGCAGACAGCTGTCCCCCTGGGGCACGCGGGGAGCAAGGCCAGAGCTGTCCCGCCCACCCTCTGCTGCTCCTTCAGAAGGACGACCGGTTCTGGCTGCCCCCTGCCCGGCAGATGGAAGGGAAGCCACTACCGACGGGGCGTGCGGGGCCCCGGCTGGGAGGGGCAGTGGCGAGGGCTCCGACCACCCACGCAAACACGGGGAAAACTGTGCCCGGCGTCGTCGTCATCCTACATAAATCGCCATTTCAGAAGAGAAGCCTGTTTGGAGCGGGAAAGGCAGGGAAAAACCAGACGCTGTGCTTCTGCAAGCTCGCCTTTTTGGGTACCGGCACAGGGTGTCACTGTCACTGCGCGTGTCCGTGTGTGGGCCGGGGCCTCACAGCCCCAGGGACTTCTGCGCCAGCTGCCGGGCGACCCTGCAGAACTGCTCCCGGTCGTCCCGCCACATCTTGGAAGCATCCACGTTGGCGCCACTCTCATCGTTGGGCTCTGAAAGAGACGGACAGGCGCTCCGTGTGAAAGGGCGCCAGAGGGCAAGGGCCCGGCGAGGTCTCCCGCTTCACTCGAGAACACCTGCGATCCTTCTGGAACCATGTCCCAGACACGAAGGACAGGTGCTGGTGTCTGTGAACCGCCAGGGAAGGAGATCAGCTCTCTGAAAGACGGACGGGAGCCTCCTCACCCGCGAGACAGGGAGGCCGGAGGCGGCGTGAGGTCAGGGACACCGCATGAAGACCCGCCCTCGTGACCCCTGCCTCCCGAGGGTCTCCGAGAGCCAGCCTGCGTTCTCAGTCCCGCTCTGGGAACACTGGGTCCCCACCGCGCAGTGAGCTCCAGACGACCCGCCGCCCGCCCCCTGGCCTCACGGTCAGTGCTCTGCGTGGCCCACTCCTCCCCACCGCCGCCCACCTGGCTCCCGCTGAAGGACCCTGCGAGGCCGACGTCCGGCCGAGGGGGACGCCTGAGCCCGGTAGGAGCTCCAGACAAATCAGGACGCACACGAAGAGGCAGCGGGGCCTGTGGGGCGGGGGACTGGAACGCCGTGAAGCGCTGAATCAGAAAAGGCAGAAAAGGCAGCCCGGAGGCCGGCGCGGCCGTCAGCACGACCGGGGTGGTTCCCTCGCGCCCTGGCCTGGCTTCCCTCTGCGGGCGCGCCGCCTCCGTGCCTCCACCCACAATGACTTTCTTCCTCCCTTTACTCAGCAAGCCTTTCCCCACCGGGGCCTGTGCGTGAGGCCGCGTGCAGGGCACCAGGCGTGCGGAGAACATGGTGACACGGGCCCTCAGAGGGTACCATCTAGTGGGCCTACAGACCGCAAATGACCACGCGTGGTCTCAGACTCGGTGCTACCAGGTGGGCAACGGGAGAGGAGGGGGCAGAGGACCGGCGGTCCTGCAGGCCGCAAGGAAGGCGTGCGCTCAGGGGACCCCCTGGCCGGGCCCCGCATCTGCGACGCGGAAACCTCAGGGCCCGCACGGCCCGCGGTGGACAGGGGGGCCTCGGTCTCCTGAAGCGGGCCGGAGGGCGCCAAGCGGGGCAGGCCGTGGCCGCGCTGGCTGTGGGGACAGAGCTGGAGAAGAGGGAGGTCAGGACAGAGGACAGGTGCTGTGAGAGAAGCGTGTGAGGAATACACCAAAACCTCCAAAGAAACGACGTCTGCGAGGGCGCAACTTACCGCGGACGGCCGGAGACGACGTCGCCTCTCGCCCGGTCGTTCACTCGGCGTGTGAACAGAGGCCGAGGCGCCTCCACCTTCAAACTGACGTCCGCGACTTCGCGGTGACCCAAGGGGCCCACCGAGGACCCCGCCGGCCTCCTCCTCCGGGCCACCCACGGCACCGTCGGCCCTCCCCCGACTCGCCTCCATTCCCCTTCTTCCCGGTTTTCCGCATCGTTCCTCCCTACGTTTCTTTGAGGACCCCTCTCCTCCCGCCCGCCCGCCCACCCTCTGTACCTCAACCCCCTTGTCCTGCTCACCACCCACTGTCTTCCCCAGACGTGACCCCGCACCCTCGCTCCCACTCCTGGCCTTGGCTGAGCGGCTCCCGAGGGGGGACGGCCACCAAGGATGGACACTTACATCCCGGACTCTCCTCCCACTCCTGCCACCCCCCCCCCCCCCCCCCGATTCCTGTCCCCAGAAACAGCATTCCTCTACCCAGGCACTCAGGTCAGAAACAAAGGCGTCACCCTGCACACCCGTGAGCCCGCGTCTCCCAGACGCACCCTGGCTCTTGGCCCTGCGGCTGCTCGAAGCCCTCGTCCTCTCGCCCGGGCCACGGGGACACCCGCCCAACGGGCACCTGGCTGCAGGGACGGTCGTTCTGAGGCACGGCTGGCGGTCTAACACCCGCACGGAGGCCTGGGCCCCAGGTGAGCACACACTTCCACAGGGCGCCCTGGCCCCTGCCCCCGCTGAGCTCGAGCCGTAAGCGGTCCTGGCAGGGCCCCCTCGAGGCTCAGCTGCCCCCCTTCCCCGGTCACCTCCCACGTGCTCGCAACTCCTCCCACCCAGTCCCGTCGCGGGAGCTGGCCCCACAGTCCCTGCATCTGAGGAGCTGTCGGTGACTGGCAACCACCGCTGGGCCTGCAGAGTCCCCTCAGAAAGCAGGCCCTAAGGTGGGGCCCAGGGTGCACCAAGCTGGACCCCCCAGGGCCCGGCGTCTGCGACACAGCAGGCCCCCCGGTAAACACCCACCACGTGAGCGCGGTGCCCGCGGATCGGGGCACGGTTAGTTCCGGTCAACACACGATACACACAACGGGAAGGCATCTTTGAGACCCGTAAGAACGAAAGGCGTGCGACACGCGGACGAGAAGGTACAAAGAGTTCGGCGAGGAAGCAGAAAACCGCACCCGTCCGTACACCGCACGCGGGAGCGAAGCGCACGGGAGACCGCGGCAGCCGCCGTGCCGTGTGGCCGCGGGCCTTACCTGCCAGCATGCTCACCACCGACAGCAGGATCTTCTCCACGCTCTGCACGGGGCTCCACCGCTCTGCGCTGCTCTCGTAGCCCATGGGGTCGTCGCCCGGCGCGTGGAGGATGGAGATACAGACTCTGCCGTCGGGGTAGACTGTGGGGTCAAAACACACCGGGTGAGCCCCGCGGCGGACAGCGGGCGAGGCGGACGCGGACGGCAAGCCGCGGGCACGGCTGGAGCAGAGCCGGGCCCCGGGCGCCACGCTCACGGCCACGAGGCCCCACTCGATCCCCAAGGACGAAAGGGAGGATTATCTGGCCGTGAGACGTTTCACCAAACGAACGCACGTAACCTCCAGAGCTGGTTCCAGAGCGACTTTCCTAACTCCGCCCCGAAAGCCCTGAGCGAGGCCGCGAAGACCTACATCCACAGAGCCAGGATGAGGGCCGTGCCATCCAAGGAGGAAGGTGTCCCGACTTCTCCAGGGAACTCGCTCCAACAGAGAGACGGATGGCCGTCTGCGCCTCTGGAGGTCAGCTGTGTCCGACCTAACCCGCCCCAGCGCACAGCGCCATGAACCAGACGCCCACGGTCTGGGGAGGAACTGCGTCTCCGGCTCGCGGTTGTCTCCGGTCCCACCGAGGGTGCCGCAGGCACCGTCACTCCTCCGGCACACAGGGCGGGTCCTGAGACGGCACAGCGCATACGCAGACACGGGGAGTCCAGTCGGGCACTCAACTGTCAAACTGCAAGGCCTTCCGGTCATAACGACACGAACAACAGACAGTTGAGGACGAATTTTAGTAATTCCTCTTTGCTCGTGAGCTCACAACCCCGTGACCACTGAGACACCCGGGTGGGTCGGAGCGGCCCTCCTGTGGCACCTCATTCCTCGCGCGTCCATCCATCCCCGTCCCGGCACTCTGCTCCCAGCTGCCTACGGTCGGCGCGTCTCGGACGGAGAGCGCGTGAGCAGCTGTTGGGGGCGTCAGGGGGCCCAGCGGCGGTGCCCACGCCCGGGGCCTGGGCGCCCAAGGCTCCGGACGGCATCCCTGCCGTGAGGTGTCCAATCTCAGCGGACCTCCTCCAG
The DNA here is from genome assembly GCF_014898765.1 of Herpailurus yagouaroundi. NCBI lineage: Eukaryota > Metazoa > Chordata > Mammalia > Carnivora > Felidae > Herpailurus > Herpailurus yagouaroundi. The sequence goes on along the minus strand of NW_024412403.1, from coordinate 1,882,016 downwards.
GTGGTGGCACCGAACGGTGACAGTGTGTCACAACACACGGTGACAGCGCAAACCCAGAAACACGGAGGCGGCGGCGGCGTCCCTGCCGCCTCCTCTCTCACCGGGCCCCCCCTGCAATCCCTCCCTCGTCTCGCCTGTGCTCGGCTCCGCACCGCTGGCCTCTCTTTCCCCAGGCCGCCGCGTCTGTGTCCCAGCCCTGCGGTCTGTCCTCTACACCACAGCCAGTGACCCTTCCAGGACCACACTGGCCACACGACTCCCTCCCTCACTCTGATTCCCTCAGTGGATCTCCACTCCTCCTGCACAAGTATCAGAATCCTCCTTCCTGGCCAGAGGGCCTGAACCCGTTTGGCCCCTTCACTCCTCACACGGGGCCTTTGCACGAGCCAGACACACTTCCGCCTCTCACACGTCACTGGGTTAACTCCCACGGCTCTTCCTGCAGACGTGAGCCTGACCACCACCAGCCCGGGGCCCCTCCCTGGCCTCCTGGTGTGACTTCCTATTTACTTGCAGGACTCGTCCAACCGTGTTCACCTCTGCCCTCAGACTGGCAGCTCGTGATGGTCAAGGCCCCCACCTTCTATTATCCGTTCACCCCTGTATCCCAGCAAGTCTCAGTAGATGTACTCCATTATTCTTTCAAAGCATTTAGGGACTGGTCAATATTCATGTCATTGGCAAACCTAAATAGTTCTCAAAAATGATTTTTTTCACAAGATAGAAATAACACCCATCCACTTAGAGGACAGCCAAAGTTTAAAACTACTTGAATTACCTGAACGTGACAACCCCTCAGCACAATATCAAACCGTCAGCTCACAGCCACATCTGCCTCTAACACCGCGTCACCAGCACGGTTCTAGAGTGTGCGTATCTTCGATATAATCGTATTACTTTTTAATTGCCCACAATCCTCTTTATAGTTCCGTTTTCTGGTTAATCGATTTGAAATTGCGGACTTCTTCAGTCGACTCCATCTACTGTCACGTATTTTTACTTCTGCATTACAGAACACCCTGAACACACGCCAAAGTCAACAGCAGCGTGACGGATGCCCACGTGCACGCGTCACCCGGCCTCAAAGCCCTGCCACCTCGTGGCCAGCCTTCGCAAAGGAAGGGGTAGTCCTGGGTACCTACCAGGCACGCAGAATTGCATTAACATGAGAGAGCACTTGAAAACGATCTCTCTGAGGAGGGAACTGATGACCCACATGTATCATCAGTGTAGTGAGAAGTTTCAAAGGAGCGGCAGGAAGCGCTTCCCCAGGCGGGCAATCCTGAGACCCTTCACTGAGGGGGGCGGGATCTGGGCAGAGCTCTCCCAAGAGGAGGTGCCCAGGCAGGTGCGGGCCAGAGGAGACCGTGCAAAGTGGACTCCTTTGTAAGCTGAGAGGTGTCAAAGGCTCAGAAAGTTCTAGAAATGCTCTCATGAGTTCAATTAGCCGTCAGCTATCTTATGTGCAGAGAAGCATAGGAAAAGGAATTCGTTTCAAATAAAATATTTCTACAAAACGGTGTATCTTACTTACTTTTCTTCTCAACTATTAAGATCACGATTTTTAATAAAATTAATCACTTATAAAGAGGAATATTATCCGAATATGATCACTTAAAATACAACATATTTTCTTACTAATTCTCCAGGAATAAAAACCACAGCTATTGAAGAATTCCAATTCCTGCTACTAGACACTTTTCCAACTTAAGTCCAATGAATTTCTTTAGTGACCGTATTTTCCCCTCTTCTTAAAATATGCGTTTATTTTAGAAAAAAGATTAACCAGAAACAAAAAAAGAGATCCCATTTTGGAAAGAGAATCACTTTCAACATTTTCGTGTTACCCTTCCAGTTATACATATCTACATGTGAATTTTTTTTCAAAAAAGTAAACTGTAGGGGCGCCCGGGTGGCTCAGTCGGTTAAGCGTCCAACTTCGGCTCAGGTCACGATCTCACCATCCGTGAGTTCAAGCCCTGCATCGGGCTCTGTGCTGACAGCTCAGAGCCTGGAACCTGACTTGGATTCTGTGTCTCCCTCTCTCTCTGACCCTCCCCTGTTCATGCTCCGTCTCCCTCTGTCTCAAAAATAAATAAACGTTAAAAAAAAATTAAGAAAAAAAACAAGTAAACTGTAATAAGCCTGATTAGTGACCTGCTTTTCTCATTCCGTATAGACCAAATACCATTCCATATCATTAAATATTATTCTAGAGCATCTAAAATCTCTCTATAGCGCTCTAACATACGGACTAACCAGGCATCTGTTGTTGCAAACCTAGTCTGCTCTGACCAGCCCCCACTGTCGAACACCACACCGTGCTGGAGGCCCACAAAGTGCTCTGCACATGCCCGCGCTCACGTGCTCTCATCGGCCCACCGGAAGGAGCAGTGGCACCCAGTGTTAGGTCCACATTTTGTTTTATCTCCGTTACCCTGCTTTTCGGTTGATATCAATCCCACCATGACTAAGTGACAGAATTTCAAAACATACACAGCATCTTCCATGTGGCACCATCGCTGAGGGCACCTGTCACACGCACACAACCCCGTGCCTCGCCCGGTGCCATCAAAGCCACTCCCCAGAGCACTTACTGTTGGGATGAAACATCTCGCAGGTAAATCTCATCTTTGGGGGACTTAATGGGTAATCCAGTGGGAAACTCAGGATGGCAGGAAATACACCAAACTCAAAACAGGTGTCTTCTGGGCCCCTAGAAGACAGAAACACAAGCGCAAATAGTTTTCTCAGCATCTCACTGCAGCAGCCAGCTGAGGAAGTTCCTAGTGTTTCACAAACGCACGTGGAAAGGTTAAGTAACAGTGATGAGCAAGTGAGCGACGAACCACGGGTGTCTACCCCCAAAACCAAGAGCACACTGGATACACGGTAGGTCAGTCAACTTGACAATAAATTATATTGAGAGTTTCTTCCTCTACATTAAAAACAAGTAAATGAATGAATGAATACATGACAGTGATGAACCAATACTTTTTTTTTTTTTTTTAATCTTTATTTATTTTTGAGACAGAGAGAGACAGAACGTGAGCAGGGGAAGGGCAGAGACAGAGAGGGAGACACAGAATCCGAAGCAGGCTCCAGGCTCCGAGCCGTCAGCAAAGAGCCCCACGTGGGGCTCAAACTCATAGACCACGAGACCATGACCTGAGCCAAAGTCGGACGCTAAACCGAATGAGCCAGCCAGGCGCCCCGCCGATATGTTTTCCTGAGCGGAAAATGATGCTCACTGTCCCGCCCCAACCTGGCTGGAGTCCCAGGTACCAGCACAGAGACCACGCTGCAGGCACAGGTTCTGCGCTCACGAAGGTAAGGGCGGGGCAGCAGACAGAGCCTCTCTAGAGCCGGGGTCGGAGGAGAGGGCTCCGGGCAAAGCTGCAAAACCCAAGGACCTTGTAAACTTCCTGTATGTTCGCCGTCATTTCACCTTCAAGTAAGGATATGGATTATGCCCGTTAGAGAAAGACTATCATATTAAATGATAGGGGTTTTAAGAGTTTTTTTTTACTTCGAAGGCTATTTTTACTTTTCTTATTTTTTTTAAGTTTATTTATTTGAGACAGAAACAGAGCACATGAGCGGGGGAGGAGCAGAGAGAGAGAGAATCCCAAGCAGGCTCTATGCCGTCAGCACAGAGCCCGACGTGGGGCTCGAACCCACAACAGTGAGATCATGACCTGAGCCAAAACCAAGAGTCGGACGCTTAACCGACTGAGCCCCCAGGCGCCCTCAAGTGTGCCTTAGAAGCAGGGTTTCTGTAACCTTCAAGGACCGGATGAAAAGCACACAGGTGATCCCCGACAGGCCCACGCGCACAGCCAGGCGTGTGCACACGCATGGCCAGCCCTGACCCGCGGGCCTGCACCGGGTGCCTGTCACGCGGCCCGCGCCACACGGTCACCGGCACGCCTGTCTGCCTGGCTTTACGGCCTCGTCACGTGGAAAATGGCAGAAATGGAATAAACCACTTCTAAGCCCCGTCAGATTTTAAAACCGTATGTGTAAATTAACACTATTTCCTGGCCCGTGTGCACGACAGGGCAGCGGAGAGGCAGAGCCCCAGCTCAAGACAGAAAGACTCCCCCTTACAAACCGCCCCTAGGGAACACGCGTTAGAGCGGCTGACAGGTTACCTAAGCCTCGAAAATAAGACGCCGAACATGTGTGGCGACAGCCGGCTGCGCGTGAGCTGCCGGGCCCGACTGAGTGCCTGTCTAAGCCACGACCTGTAATACGAGCTCTACGACGCCAACACGGCGTGGAGACCGGGCCCTAGTCGCTGCAGGAGGCGCGACACGGCAGACACGCTGCGTTTCGAGATGAATGCGAGACGTGGCGCGGGAGACGATAACTGAAATACGCTTATTCCAAGACAACCTTCATTTTTTTAAAATCGTTTTTTCAAAGCACAAATTTTAAGTCAATAATACTATTTCGATTCAGTAAAATAAACTTGCAAATATCGTGAACGATATTTCTCTCCACAATGGACGGGAAAAGACAAAGAATCCCCGAAGAAGCCGCACAGGGGGCTTCCCTACCATTTGGTGAGGACACTCAGAGCTTCCGCTGACACCACCGCAGTGGATGCCAGGATTGCATCCCAGGGGAAGGAGGGCTGGGCTGCGGCAAAACAGTCAAAACAAGAACAAGGTTTGACCTGTTAAAGGGGGGAGGGGGGCAACTGGGTGGTGCAGTGGGTGAAGCGTCTGATCTCAGCTCAGGTCACGATCTCATGGTTTGTTGAGTTCAAGCCCCACATCAGGCTCTGCACTGTGAGTGCAGAGCCTGCTTGGGATTCTCTCTCTCTCTCTCTCTCTCTCTCTGCTCTTCACCCAACGGCATGCACACACATGCTCTATCTCAAAATAAGTAAAACGTAAAAAAAAAGAACATGGTAAAAAGTGTTTTTTGGAGTCCATTAGTTTCCGGGGGGGGGGGGGGGGACGGGGGGGGGGGGTCACGACAGCGCCCAGAGCCCTGGCGTCAAAGCAGGACAGGTGAAGCCACATGAAGAGGGTCGAGTGTAGGGCCGGGCCGGTGTCCGTCCGGGGCAGGGCCTGCAGGCGGCACAGGGAGCCAACGCCGCCACCGCCTGGCCGCCGGACGAGGCGGTCCCAGGCCGCCCCGCGCGCCCTGAACAGACGTCCTGGAGGCCCCTTCCTCTGCACGCGGGCCTGGCACAGACCGAGGAGGAGACCACCACGCACGTCTTCTGGTAGAGGGGCCCCAGGCAGCCGATGAGCACCCCTTTCATGGTCCCCAGGCCCCCCCCACAGGATGCCCGGACGCGCGGCGCTCACGCTCACGCTCACTCTGGGCGCCGCCGCCCGAGCGGATGGCAGAGCTGAGGTCCGGGGTAGAAGGCAGTTTGAACGGCTAACCCGGGAGGCTGGGCGGACGCTCCCCTAGAAAGGAGCCCCGTCCTCGTCGGGAACGCCTGCCCACACGCCTCGGTACTTTGGCACGTCCGAGTCAGGAGAGCGAACGACGTCTGGGTGGCGTTTTGGAATGAACCGAACAGAATTCGCTCGGGGCTGCGTTTCTCACGATAGGGCTTTCTTCAACATTAAAAGAGCCCACTGGGAGGGGCGCCTGGGTGGCGCAGTCGGTTAAGCGTCCGACTTCAGCCAGGTCACGATCTCGCGGTCCGTGAGTTCGAGCCCCGCATCAGGCTCTGGGCTGATGGCTCAGAGCCTGGAGCCTGTTTCCGATTCTGTGTCTCTCTCTCTCTCTGCCCCTCCCCCATTCATGCTCTGTCTCTCTCTGTCCCAAAAATAAATAAACGTTGAAAAAAAAAAAAATTAAAAAAAAAAAAGAGCCCACTGGGTCGTCCGAGGCCTCGGGAGCGCGACCAAACATTTCCTGAAGCGCTCCCACATCTCAAGCATCAAAGCGGTTTTCACATGTCCCCGGTCGGCTACTGGTTCAAAACCAGGGCTTCCTCCCGCAGGCCGCCCCTGCCTGGGCCAAGCAGGCAGGGGGCCCGCGTGTGCAGGGGCGTGCCTGCCGACTCCGGAAAACGCCAGCGGGCTGACTCCCGAAACGACACCCAGACAGAGCCGGTGCGCTCTCTGGACAAATCCTGGCGCCCCCGCTCCAGGCGGCCCCCCTCTCTCTCGCTGAAGGCCTCGTCTCACAAATCCTCAGGTGAGAAAAAGGAAAGTACAAGACGAAAGGAAACAGATTTATCTAAAGCAAACGGAACTCTTCAAAGGCTGCCAACTGCTGTCCACCAATTAATTAAAATAACGGCTACGCCGTTCCTGAAGGAAGTACTTTCACTTTCTGAGACCAGAATCAGAGCAGAGCGTGACGCACGCGCTCTGCTCCGGAAAGGACACTGCACGTCCGACAGCTCGCTCTGGTTTGCTGGCCTGGGTGAATTACATGCCCAGCAAGTACTGAGGGGGCAACTGCCTGACCCGCCCCGCGCCCAGGGCCACGTGGCACCAGCAATCACGCACCGTCGAAAACGCTGTTACTTGCAGAGTCCGTGAAAATCGGAGAGATGCTCCTTTAGTCTCGGACACTAAATTAAAACGAAAACCGTCGTTCCTTACTTTCCACTTCAAAGCGTGTCCGGACAGCAACACATGCTGCGGGCAGCACGCTGCAGGCACAGGGAGACCGGCGGGCTCGGCAGTGCAACCCAGGTGTGTCCGGGTGTGAGTGAGCCAGCCGTGTGCCCACAGGGCGTGTTCCAGGACGGCGGCCTGCACGTCACTCGGCTGTGGCAGGTGCTGAAGAAGCTGCCTGTTCTCCTTTCCAAGTCCATCACAGCACAAGGACAATACATACGACACGTGTATGACAAGGCTCTAAGTAATGGAGACTGTAAACCACTCGTCAGCACTTGGACTTGAACTGGATTACTAAGGGACGATTATTCCCCAAAGTCACGACCACCTGAGGCCTAAGAGGGAAAGGTACACTGCTTCAGAGACACCCTCCATTGGCAAGGGATGGGTCCCCGTGGCCCTCAGGCTGCTGAACGTGCACAGGGCACCCAGCAGGCGGGCCAGGAGGGGCGCCACGTCCCTCCTGCCCTCACGCTCCGCAGTCGGCGCCCCCCGCTCACCCGGGCAGGAGGCTGGCCACACACCCGTGCGGGGCGCTCTTGAAGGCCGAGCTCCCGGCCTGTATTTCCGGCCACTGGGCTTCAAGCCAGGCAAGTGCGGGAGGAGCGCCAGCCACAGGAAGGCCCCTCGCCGCGGCAAAGTGAGCAGGGAGGGACCCGGTCGCGGGCCGCCAGCAGGACAGACAGCAGGTGCCCTAGGAAGCGCAACCTGCAGGGAGCACCCTGGGGAAAGGAGAAGGTGGGCTCGGCCGCCCAGAAGCAGGCGCCCAGGGGGGTCTCTGGGATCGACCCAGATGGCGGGTTTGTTGCGTTTTTGTTTGTTTTTTTTTTCTTGTGCTCTGTGCTGCCCACTAATTCCCAGGTACAAAACCAACAGTGAGAAGCGCAGGAAGGACGGGGACAGGACAGGTGGCCTCCGCCTTGGGAAACCATGGCAGTAGCAAACTCGGGTTCTCCCCCATATAGTCTTCTCGGATTCAATCTGTCCAGAAGGAGGCTGCAGTCATACCCTGGGTTTGGTGTATTTTGTTCTGTTTTGCGATATGGACGTCTCTGAAAACTTGCAATCAGATATGCTTGAACTATATTAAAAGCACACTAAATAAGTCCATCATTACAAGAATTTCATAGTCAATTCTGACACACAACTTTTACAACATGAACGGACTTTAACTAGAGAAACATATTTTGGAAAACAGTCAAATACGTGAGGTATAGAAAACTCCGCTCCCTCCGGAATCGCCTCCCCAAGGCAGACACAGGTAAGTGTGGGTTCTCCAAGCCTGTCTCCATGTGCATAAACCCACATACCTTCATCCACAAAGTTCGGTTTTTCAAATTAAAAATGTATCATTGCACTGCTGAGAGGAATTCTCAAAGACCTCACTAAATGGAGAGACATGCCACATGCCCGGATGAGAACGCTCAAGACTGTCAAAGTCCTCATCCACACAATCCCTATCAAAATGCCAGCTGGCTTCCCTGCGGAAATTGAGAAGGCGATCTTAAAATTCAGATGGAATTGCAAGGGACCCGGGAACAGGCAAAACAATCTTGAAAAAGAAGAACAAAATCAGAGGACTTGCACTTTCCAATCCCCAAACTTACCGGGAAGCTACAAGAACAGAGACTGCGCGGTAGCGGTCCAAGGATGGGCCCAGCTCGAGGGAACAGAACTCAGAGCCGAAACATCCACCCCTACATTTACGGTCATGTTTGACCTAGGCGCCGTGGCAATTCAATGCAGAAAGGGTTTCCTTTTCAACAAACGGCAACAAGGCAATCGGAGAGCCGAACGCAAATGAATGACTTTGGACTCCTACCTGACGCCATATCCAAAATCAGCCCAAGATGTGTAACAAGAGATGAAGAAGGGCGTCATATAATAATTACAGTGTCTACCCATCAGGAAGAGCTAACAATTATAAAGGTCTATGCGCCGAATACGGGAGCCCCCAAATATATAAAACAATTACTCACAAACATAAGCAACCTTATTGATAAGAATGTGGTAATTGCAGGGGACTTTAACACTCCACTTACAGAAACGGATAGATCATCTAGACACGCGGTCAATACAGAAACAAGGGCCCTGAATGATACATTGGATCAGATGGACTTGACAGATATATTTAGAACTCTGCATCCCAAAGCAACAGAATATACTTTCTTCTCGAGTGCACATGGAACATTCTCCAAGACAGATCACATACTGGGTCACAAAACAGCCCTTCATAAGTATACAAGAATTGAAATCATACCATGCATACTTTCAGACCACAATGCGATGAAGCTTGAAATCAACCACAGGAAAAAGTCTGGAAAACCTCCAAAAGCATGGAGGTTAAAGAACACCCTACTAAAGAATGAGTGGGTCAACCAGGCAATTAGAGAAGAAATTAAAAAAATATATGGAAACAAATGAAAATGAAAATACAACAATCCAAACGCTTTGGGACGCAGCGAAGGCAGTCCTGAGAGGAAAATACATTGCAATCCAGGCCTATCTCAAGAAACAAGACAAATCCCAAATACAAAATCTAACAGCACACCTAAAGGAAATAGAAGCAGAACAGCAAAGACAGCCTAAACCCAGCAGAAGAAGAGAAATAATAAAGATCAGAGCAGAAATAAACAATACAGAATCTAAAAAAACTGTAGAGCAGATCAATGAAACCAAGAGTTGGTTTTTTGAAAAAGTAAACAAAATTGACAAACCTCTAGCCAGGCTTCTCAAAAAGAAAAGGGAGATGACCCAAATAGATAAAATCATGAATGAAAATGGAATTATTACAACCAATCCCTCAGAGATACAAGCAATTATCAGGGAATACTATGAAAAATTATATGCCAACAAACTGGACAACCTGGAAGAAATGGACAAATTCCTAAACACCCACACGCTTCCAAAACTCAATCAGGAGGAAATAGAAAGCTTGAACAGACCCATAACCAGCGAAGAAATTGAATCAGTTATCAAAAATCTCCCAACAAATAAGAGTCCAGGACCAGATGGCTTGCCAGGCTACCAGACGTTTAAAGCAGAGTTAATACCTATCCTTCTCAAGCTATTCCAAAAAATAGAAAGGGAAGGAAAACTTCCAGACTCATTCTATGAAGCCAGTATTACTTTGATTCCTAAACCAGACAGAGACCCATTAAAAAAAGAGAACTACAGGCCAATACCCTGATGAATATGGATGCAAAAATTCTCAATAAGATACTAGCAAATCGAATTCCACAGCATATAAAAAGAATTATTCACCATGATCAAGTGCGATTCATTCCTGGGATGCAGGGCCGGTTCAACATTCGCAAATCAATCAACGTGATACATCACATTAATAAAAGAAAAGATAAGAACCATATGATCCTGTCAATCAATGCAGAAAAGGCATTTGACGAAATTCAGCAACCTTTCTTAATAAAAACCCTCGAGAAAGTCGGGATCGAAGGAACATACTTAAAGATCATAAAAGCCATTTATGAAAAGCCCACAGCTAACATCATCCTCAATGAGGAAAAACAGAGTTTTTTCCCTGAGATCAGGAACACGACAGGGATGTCCACTCTCACTGCTGTTGTTTAACATAGTGTGGGAAGTTCTAGCATCAGCAATCAGACAACAAAAGGAAATCAAAGGCATCAAAATTGGCAAAGATGAAGTTTTCACTTTTTGCAGATGACATGATATTATACATGGAAAATCCGACAGACTCCAGCAAAAGTCTGCTAGAACTGTTACATGAATTCAGCAAAGTTGCAGGATACAAAATCAATGTACAGAAATCAGTTGCATTCTTATACACTAACAATGAAGCAACAGAAAGACAAATAAAGAAACTGATCCCATTCACAATTGCACCAAGAAGCATAAAATACCTAGGAATAAATCTAACCAAAGATGTAAAAGATCTGTATGCTGAAAACTATAGAAAGCTTATGAAGGAAATTGAAGAAAATATAAAGAAATGGAAAAACATTCCATGCTCATGGATTGGAAGAATAAATATTGTCACAATGTCAATACTACCCAAAGCTATCTACACATTCAATGCAATCCCAATCAAAATTGCACCAGCATTCTTCTTGAAACTAGAACAAGCAATCCTAAAATTCATATGGAACCACAAAAGGCCCCGAATAGCCAAGGTAATTTTGAAGAAGAAGACCAAAGCAGGAGGCATCACAATCCCAGACTTTAGCCTCTACTACAAAGCTGTCATCATCAAGACAGCATGGTATTGGCACAAAAACAGACACATAGACCAGTAGAATAGAATAGAAAAGAAACCCCAGAACTAGACCCACAAACGTATGGCCAACTAATCTTTGACAAAGCAGGAAAGAACATCCAATGGAAAAAAGACAGTCTCTTTAACAAATGGTGCTGGGAGAACTGGACACCAACATGCAGAAGGTTGAAACTAGACCACTTTCTGACACCATTCACAAAAATAAACTCAAAATGGATAAAGGACCTGAATGTGAGACAGGAAACCATCCAAACCCTAGAGGAGAAAGCAGGAAAAGACCTCTCTGACCTCAGTCGTAGCAATTTCTTACTTGACACATCCCCAAAGGCAAGGGAATTAAAAGCAAAAATGAACTACTGGGACCTTATGAAGATAAAAAGCTTCTGCACAGCAAAGGAAACAACCAACAAAACTAAAAGGCAACCAACGGAATGGGAAAAGATATTTGCAAATGACATATCGGACAAAGGGCTAGTATCCAAAATCTATAAAGAGCTCACCAAACTCCACACCTGAAAAACAAATAACCCAGTGAAGAAATGGGCAGAAAACATGAATAGACACTTCTCTAAAGAAGACATCCAGGGGCGCCTGGGTGGCGCAGTCGGTTAAGCGTCCGACTTCAGCCAGGTCACGATCTCGCGGTCCGTGAGTTCGAGCCCCGCGTCAGGCTCTGAGCCATCAGCCCAGAGCCTGACGCG
>NW_024412403.1:1869568-1870358 GCF_014898765.1 Herpailurus yagouaroundi | reverse complement strand
GAGTTCGAGCCCCGCGTCAGGCTCTGGGCTGATGGCTCAGAGCCTGGAGCCTGTTTCCGATTCTGTGTCTCCCTCTCTCTCTGCCCCTCCCCCGTTCATGCTCTGTCTCTCTCTGTCCCAAAAATAAATAAACGTTAAAAAAAATAAAAATAAAAAAAAAAAAAAGAAGACATCCAGATGGCCAACAGGCACATGAAAAGATGCTCAACGTCGCTCCTCATCAGGGAAATACAAATCAAAACCACACTCAGATATCACCTCACGCCAGTCAGAGTGGCCAAAATCAACAAATCAGGAGACTATAGATGCTGGAGAGGATGCGGAGAAACAGGAACCCTTTTGCACTGTTGGTGGGAATGCAAACTGGTGCAGCCACTCTGGAAAACAGTGTGGAGGTTCCTCAAAACTTAAAAATGGACCTACCCTATGACCCGGCAATAGCACTGCTAGGAATTTACCCAAGGGATACAGGAGTGCTGATGCATAGGGGCACTTGTAGCCCAATGTTTATAGCAGCACTCTCAACAATAGCCAAACTATGGAGAGAGCCTAAATGTCCATCAACTGACGAATGGATAAAGAAATTGTGGTTTATATACACAATGGAGTACTACATGGCAATGAGAAAGAATGAAATATGGCCCTTTGTAGCAACGTGGATGGAACTGGAGAGTGTTATGCTAAGTGAAATAAGTCAGGCAGAGAAAGACAGATACCATATGTTTTCACTCTTATGTGGATCCTGAGAAACTTAACAGAAACCCATGGGGGAGGGGAAGGAAAAAAAAAA
>NW_024412403.1:1818937-1864568 GCF_014898765.1 Herpailurus yagouaroundi | reverse complement strand
AAAATCTATAAAGAGCTCACCAAACTCCACACCTGAAAAACAAATAACCCAGTGAAGAAATGGGCAGAAAACATGAATAGACACTTCTCTAAAGAAGACATCCAGGGGCGCCTGGGTGGCGCAGTCGGTTAAGCGTCCGACTTCAGCCAGGTCACGATCTCGCGGTCCGTGAGTTCGAGCCCCGCGTCAGGCTCTGGGCTGATGGCTCAGAGCCTGGAGCCTGTTTCCGATTCTGTGTCTCCCTCTCTCTCTGCCCCTCCCCCGTTCATGCTCTGTCTCTCTCTGTCCCAAAAATAAATAAACGTTAAAAAAAATAAAAATAAAAAAAAAAAAAAGAAGACATCCAGATGGCCAACAGGCACATGAAAAGATGCTCAACGTCGCTCCTCATCAGGGAAATACAAATCAAAACCACACTCAGATATCACCTCACGCCAGTCAGAGTGGCCAAAATCAACAAATCAGGAGACTATAGATGCTGGAGAGGATGCGGAGAAACAGGAACCCTTTTGCACTGTTGGTGGGAATGCAAACTGGTGCAGCCACTCTGGAAAACAGTGTGGAGGTTCCTCAAAACTTAAAAATGGACCTACCCTATGACCCGGCAATAGCACTGCTAGGAATTTACCCAAGGGATACAGGAGTGCTGATGCATAGGGGCACTTGTAGCCCAATGTTTATAGCAGCACTCTCAACAATAGCCAAACTATGGAGAGCCTAAATGTCCATCAACTGACGAATGGATAAAGAAATTGTGGTTTATATACACAATGGAGTACTACATGGCAATGAGAAAGAATGAAATATGGCCCTTTGTAGCAACGTGGATGGAACTGGAGAGTGTTATGCTAAGTGAAATAAGTCAGGCAGAGAAAGACAGATACCATATGTTTTCACTCTTATGTGGATCCTGAGAAACTTAACAGAAACCCATGGGGGAGGGGAAGGAAAAAAAAAAAGAGGTTAGAGTAGGAGAGAGCCAAAGCATAAGAGACTCTTAAAAACTGAAAACAAACTGAGGGTTGATGGGGGGTGGGAGGGAGGGGAGGGTGGGTGATGGGTAGCGAGGAGGGCACCTTCTGGGATGAGCACTGGGTGTTGTATGGAAACCAATTTGACAATAAATTTCATATATTGAAAAAAAGATCAGCCCAAGATGGATCAAAATTTTAAAGGTCAATAGAAGAACCACAAATACAAAACGGAAACCCTTTTAACCTTGGGTAATGCAACACCAAAAGCATGACCCACAAGAGAAAAACACTGAGGTTGCACTTCATCAAAATTAAAACCTTTGAACTTCAAGAGGCTCCATTAAGATGACGACCAGGAAAGCTGCAGACTGGAAGAAAACGTGAAAATCACGGGTGTGATAAAGGCCTTGCATCCAAAATATATAAAGAACTCTTAGGACTCAAAAAGACGCAATCCACATGATCTCACGGTTTGTGGGTTCGAGCCCCACATGAGGATCTGCACTGACAGCTCAGAGCCTGCTTCAGATTCTCTGTCTCCCTCTCTCTCTCTGCCCCTGCTTGTTCTCTCTCTCAAAAATAAATATTTTTATAATGATAAAATTAAATTAAGAAAAAGAAGACAAGCCAATTAAAAATGGGCAAAACTTCTCAAGTTCACCAAAGATACATGAATGGCTAATAAGCGCATGAAGAGATGCTCAACACCATTAGTCCTTAGAAAACGCAGGTCAAGTCCAGGGTGAGGTGTGGCCTCACGCCCAGGGCAGCTACAGCCACACGGCAGGCGTGGGTGAGGGAGCGCTCATCCGTGCTGGTGGCAACGTAAAACTCTGACCTATTCTGGAAGACGGCCTGGCAGTTTCTGGAGACATTAAAACATCAGCTTCCTCTGTGTCACAGCACCCCCACTCCCGTGGACCCAGCGATGCACAGACAGCGACAACGGGGTCCACGCCGTACGCGAGGGACCGCAGCAGCACTGGTCACAGCGGCCAAAGGCCCCTCGCCTGGCGGGTGGGGAAGAAGGTGCGGCCCATCCCCCCAGAGGCCGGGGTCAGTGGCAAAGACGAAGGCGTGACACCCGCAGCAAGGGGACAGAATCGCAAATGCACAGGAGGGTGAGAGAAGCTGGACACACAAGACTGGCTGCTTTATAATTCCATCTGCAGGAGAAGTCCGGGGACGGCCCATCTCGAGGGTCAAAAAGAAGAGAGGCTGCCTACGGCTCAGGGTGGGAATGGGGACTGACCGGGGGCACGAAGACCTTTCAGAAAATGCTGTAAAACTGTTGTGGGAGTGGCCTCAAAACTATAAAATCCCCAGAATCTTCAACTTGTACACCTAATACAGGCAAAACGTGTTTCTCGACCTCAGCACCGGCATCTTGGGCCCGACGGGCCTGTGCTGTCTGCGCGGCGAGGTGCTCCGCGGCTCCCCCCAGACACTGGCAGTGGACTCCCCTAGTCCCCCAGCTGTGACAACCACAACTATCTCCAGATGCCACTGAGTGTCCTGGGGGCAGGAAATCATCCCCACGGACGGCACTGGTCTAGGCCCGCTGTTCCCTAATCTGCTCTGTCCACCCAATGACACACGATGGACGCCTTTCCGGGCCAGCATGGAGATTCTGCCCGAACCTTGTCGGTGTTACACGGCATTCCGACGCTGGCCAGTACGGATGCTTCATAAACTATGTTGGACACTGTTGTTTCCATTTCCTAATTACTGCAGCGCATGCAGAAATAAACCTCACGCAGAGATCTTCAGAACACCGTCTGCGGAAGAGACCCCCAAGGCTGGGGCTGCCGGGTCAGACCGCTCGCGACACGAATCACGAGCAGTGTCCCCCACGTCTGTTCATCTGAGGGCAGCAGCCCCAGCCCCCTTCTTGGCCATTCGGCTCAGCCAAAAGCCATCGGGGTTGCCTTCTACTTTCAATCAAAGAAGCGGCGGGGGCAATTTCACCGTTTGGCTCTCCCGCTCCCATCCTACACCCTCCCTCCCTCCCGTTCTCTCGGGGGGAGATCTGGGGTCACCAAGGATGCACCCGCGTCCTCAGACGGGAACCCTAATAGAACGGGCACCCCGTGCTTGTGGCCCGAGCCCCTGAAAAGCGGTTTTCCCCACCGCGCAACTGACAAGAGAAGGAGGCCCGGCAGAGGAGCAGGGCGGCAAAGCCGGAGGCACCCTGCCTCCCAGAAAACGGGGCAGGTACGGGTTTAGAAACGCCGGCGCACAAAGAAACTCTGCAGACAATCAAAGAATAAAAAGAAAGCAGAGCAGAGCTATCACTGAGGAGTGGAATCCAGCCAGCTGTCTGCCAAAAAGCAGGGTGAGACCAATCGCCGGGAGGACAGTTAATTCCTTAATAGATGTTTTAAGTACATTTGTAAACGGCCTCTTGTTTGTAAAAGGGTCTGGAACAGGACCAAGACCCACAGGCTCAGCAGACCCTGGAGCAGGGGAATCCCACACGAAGGCAAAAGCCCCGTTCAAACACAAAAGCGCTCCAGCTGAGAAAGCTTCATCACCTCCTTTCAAACCGAGGCCTGACAGGGAGCATTCTGTTCCAGGCGTGGGGCGCGAGGACTCCGGATCCGTAGACGCTGCAACGCGGTCACCCCAGCGAGGCCAGGGAACATCCGTCGCCACACAAAGCCACCCATCTTTTTCTTGCAACAACTCGCAAGAGTTACCGTCTTGAAGACTCTCCGACACGCACCACGAGGTCGGTGACGGCAGCACGTCCGGGACACGCCTGTGGCCGGGACGCGGTACCTTCTGTCCGCCTCTGCCCATCTCACGCACCCCAATCTCCTCCATCCGTTCATCCACCGATGGACACCAACTCAGGCCGCTTCCGTGTCTCGGGTGTCGCACGTAACGCTGCGGTACACGCGGGGGTACAGACGTCCTTTTGAACGGTGGTTTCCTTCTCTTGGATAAAGCCCCAGAAGCAGAACTGCCGGGTGGAAGGGTGGCTCTCGTTCACACTTTCTGAGGAACCTCCGTTCGGTCTTCCACGGCGGCTGCCCCGGTGTGCGCTCCCACCGGCAACGCACGAGGGCTCCTCCTCCTCCACACCCTCACCGACACTTCGGATTTCTTGCCTTTTTGGTGACAGCCATTCTATTCTGACCGGTGTGAGGCGGAATCTCGCTGAGGTTTTGATCTGCTTTCCCCTGGTGATGAGTGACGTTGAGCATCTTTCCATGGACCCGTCGGCCGTCCGGAGGCCTTGCTTAGAAAAATGTCTGTTCAGATCCTCTGCCCACCGTTCAATCAGACCGTTTCTCTTTTTGCTTTAGAGGTGTACGAGGCGCTTCTATAGTTTGCGTGTTAGCCCTAATCAGACAGGTGATTTGCAAACAGGCTCCCTCTTCCTTCTGTCGGTGGTTTCCTTTGCTGAGCAGAAGCTTCCTCGTTTGGCACAATCCTACTTGCTTACTTTTTGCTTTTGCTGCCTTTGCATCTAACTGCTAACACGGGTTTCCAAAATATTCGTTTTACAGTGTTGATCTAAAGTTAGTAACGGTTATGCTAACAGGTTTTAACAAACACCTTTTTAGAAACCATTCCGAGGGCCTGACGTGTCCCTTAAAGGGCTTCTAAAGAAGTCTGCTGACGTGCAGAGGCCAGTGTCGTGGAAGACGGGGGGCCCACTGACAGGAACCCGTGCACCCGTGTCCACGTTAGCACAGAGACGACACACATGACATGGTACGTGAAAAATGGCAGTGACAAATCATGTTCATATGATGTAATCTCCTGTCTCCTTAAAAATCAGAGGACCTACAGCCGACACAGCAGATAATGCCATGTCCCATTAGACGCGGGACGCTGCTGACCAGGAGACGCCCCGTCCCGTTTAGAATTGCTTTAGGGGACAAAAGCTACAACACCCTTTTACGTACCCAGATAGGCTGTAAAGATGTCCCCACGCCAGAAACATTTAAACACAGGAAAAACTGGGTACCACAGGCCCAAGCGATCAGGGTATTACAAATTATCAGGGAATGTTAGGTGTGCTGTATTTCCTCTGGACAATGTTTACTGATCATTTTTTAAATATCCTGCTTATCAGAAAAGCCTCCTTTTCTCATCCATTTCCATATTATCTCACATCCAGACAACACTTGCCAGCAATGTGGTTCTCGAACACGGGAAGCAGTAAGAACTCGCGTGGCGGACGCACCGGGAATGCGCAGACAGCGCGAGGACGTGTGCAGCCACAGCCCCGGTCCCTCCCCTGAGAGCACGTCTCAACCCCCCAGAACCCAGCCTCGACACGTGCTGGCCACCTGAGAGGTCTCATCGTACCGAAGAGAAACCTGAGAGACTGAGGATAAATCCCAACTTCCTAACTTTTACTTAACCACGTTTATTTGAAAATACAGTAAATCTAGGAATGGTCAAAAATGTACATCTGAAGTGGACAGAAGGCAATCTAAGGGCCTGGCTCACAGGGCCCTGGAACACTCTAGAATAGGGGGTCCATCTGCGGCTCTAAGCAACATCACCAGGTGAAAGATCACGAGATCCAGTCAGGATCTTTCTAGAACAGGGCCAGGAGTCACACTGCTCTCCTTAGAACAAAGCCACGTCTTGGGGTCAGGGACAATGGAAGGCCATGCAACGCACAGCAGCAGAGGAGGGGCTGAATGGAGACAGAGCAGGAGGAAGAGGAAAGCGCAGGTGCACGGGGGGCAGGGCCGGAGGCTCACCTGCACCCAAGGGACCTTCCCCTCCCCACCCCGGGGGCCTTTCCCCCTTCAAAGCTGCAGGCTTTGGGGCGCCTGGGTGGCTCAGCTAAGCATCTGACTTCAGCTCAGGTTATGATCTCACAATTCGTGGGTTCGAGCCCCGCGTCGGGCTCTGTGCTGACAGCTCGGACCTGGAGCCTGCTTCGGATTCTGTCTCTGTCTCTGTCTCTCTGCTCCTCCCCAGCTGGTGCTCTGTCTGTCTCTCTCTCTCGCTCTCTCCAAAAATGAATACATGTTTAAAAAAAAACAAACAAAAAAAACCCCGTGGGCTCCTAGGGACTTCCCGAAGTCAAAGCCACCGATACCGTTTGAGGCTAACCCAGCACTGCCACTCAACGTTCAAAACTTATTATTTTAAAACTCTGCAAATATAAAGTATGACAAAACTTTTTTATGGACTCTCAGGAAACATTTTCATTTCTCGGGATATACGTCTCTGCTGTTTTCTACTCAGACCAGCAGATTAAAAAAGAGCTCAATTTAACAGGTGCATGAAGTCTTTTCTTCGAACGGAGACTTCTGAGCACAGCCCTGCTGCTAGCTGGATTCCGGGCTCTGATGTCCAATAACGTCTTGGAAACTAACAGCACATATAACTAACTTACATGATCAGCGCCTCCCACTCAAAGAAATTCTCTTCGTTCATGGGACCTGCAAAAAACAAAAAAAATTTTCCTCAATTAACTTAGAAGGCCACTTTGGCAATTAGAAGTAAATTACAAAGAAGCTAACTTTAGTGCCTTACCCGCCACAATTCCTTCCGGAGGATTCAGCGTCAGTTCTACAAAATGAAAAAGCAAAAGCATTATGAAACAGAATGAGTATCAGGCTGGCATTCTAACCAAACAACAACTGTGGAGTATATACATTAACAGATTAAAACCCCGTTTGTCCAAAGTGAACGCCTATTCCCGTTACGTTTCCGACAACGACTATGTACGTGCCTCTTTACGGCAGCAAAACGTAGAATTTTGGAGCTATAAACCCCTTCATCTGACAAATGAAGAAACCGAAGGGGTCAATTATCTTTCAAAAATACCCCTGTCGGTTGTTTCGATTCCACCTCACACGTCAAGCCCAGCGTCCAGTGTTCCGACTGGATGGTGCTTCCTGGCGCTGTGAGCGGCGGCACGGGCCCTTCTGAGCGTGAGCAACGAGGGACCGACCGGCGCTCGTGAACCAGGACTCGGAGCACGCACGGCACAGCTGTCGGTCCCCGGCGCCACTCTACTCAATCTGTGTGGGCCCCCCCCCCCCCCGACGTGGCACCCCACGGAGCGTCAGGCCCGAGCGCCGGGAACGAAAGTAGGAAGAAGCAAGCAGGCGGCACTTCGGCAACCGCCGAAGACCAGTGGCCGCCGAGAGACTGCGGCCCAGCCCCGCCACCGAGAAACGCCGTCCCAAGTCCTGGCCTCCTCGTCCTCTATGTGGAAGGCTCCAGAGTGAACCCAAACCCGCACACAGACGCGGACGAGTGACGAGAGAAGAACGGTCCTGGGCAAGAAGGGTGGCCACCCGGGAGCAGGGAATCGGGCCAGAGATGCACTTCCTGTCGGGCCCAGGCGCCCAAGACATCGCTGATGTGGCAAGAAACAGACAGACAGACAAAACCAAAAACTGGTTCTCTGAAGGGCCAAAAAATTGCCAAACCCTTGCCAAATAACTACAAGCCGTAAGGTTCCGAAAAGTGGAAGTAAAACCATCGTTACTCACAGATGCCACGTCACATACGCCCAAAGTCCAAAAGAATCAGAAGATACACCAGAAGAAGTGAGTTTGCCAACACTGCTGATTACGAGGTCCAGACATGTGACTGAATGTGTTTCTCTGTATGAGCAAACTAGAACAATCTTAAAAAGACGTCAACTCTACTAGGAAACACATACAGGTAAGTTTTTAAAAGCTGTGCAGACCTGTAGCATGCGAGAACCGCCACGGCTCTGAAGGCCTTCCCAAGCAGAGACTCGAGCAAGTTCATGGATGGAAGCCTCAAAATTACAGTTCTCAATCCTCCTCAAACTGCACCTACAGATTCCGTGCAGCCTCAGCCAACATGCCAACAGGTCTTCTTGCCCGAATGCAAACAAGAGAACTCTAAAAGATACACAAACATGCAAACAACTGAGAACAGCCCAGACTTCTTGAAAAAGAGTTAAGTTGAGGGGCGCCTGGGTGGCTCAGTCAGTTGAGCGTCCGACTTCGGCTCAGGTCATGATCTCAGAGTCCGTGGGTTCGAGCCCCGCGTCGGGCTCTGTGCTGACAGCTCAGAGCCTGGAGCCTGTTCGGATTCTGTGTCTCCCTCTCTCTCTGCCCCTCCCCCATACCCATTCTGTCTGTCTCGCTCTCTCTCTCTCAAAAATAAACATTAAAAAAAATATTTTAAGTAGCACATTTAATTGTGTGCAAATTTTATCTCAATAATGCTGACTCCCCCCAAAATTAATTTCAGTTGTTTTATGAAATATAAAACAATAGATAATTTAGACCAACTACAAAGGTAAAGCCAAAGAGCACCAACCATCAAAGGAAAAGATGGGTGAAACTAAGAACGCTGAAACTAAGAGCCTCTGCTATCAAGACACCTTTAAGAGAACGAAAAGGGAAGCCCCAGAGAGGACGGTATTTGCTACAGACATAACCAGCAAAGAGCTAGTATCGAAACTTCTCAGAATCAATAAAAATACATAAACCACCCAAAAGAAAATC
The DNA here is from genome assembly GCF_014898765.1 of Herpailurus yagouaroundi. NCBI lineage: Eukaryota > Metazoa > Chordata > Mammalia > Carnivora > Felidae > Herpailurus > Herpailurus yagouaroundi. Next base: position 1,856,122 of record NW_024412403.1, on the reverse strand, counting down.
AAGCACAAGACTTGAAGACACGTCACAAAATGAAGGAACATGTCACAAGGTGCTCAACTCATTAACTGTGGGGAAACTAACGCCACAACGGGATGACAGTGCCCCCAGCGGAGCAGCCCAGGAGCCCGAGCGTCCAGAAGGGACAGAAGGCTGCCTCCCCCCAGCCGAGGAGCCACAGACACACCCTGTGGGCATGAATGTAAACTGGGACCACCAGGTGGGAAAGGAGGCCGCCGGGAGTCACCGGGAGTCCGCGACCCTCTCCGGAGGACAAGCACACAGAAACGTGCGCACGTGTGCACCGGGAGTTAACCTGCCACCTGACCACAAGTGCTGCAGACCCAGGTACCAACCACCTGGCCGCATGCGCAGCAGCCTCTAGCCCCCTGCCACCGCCCTATGGATCAGTCTCCAGAGGAAGACGGGGACAAAATGTCACTGGATGGAAGTAAGGGTCTGATACTGTTAACAGCTCACACTCTCCCTAAAGAGACAGAGACCACACTTCCCCCCGTGGGTAACAGCTTAAGCGAGAGAGGCCGAGAGAAGGGCCACGGTGAATCTACACCTTGTAAACACAGGACACTCTAACTAAATACTTCACCGGTGTCATCAAAATATTGCTCTAACCGCTGGCCTGGAAGCGTGTCACGTCTCTGTTTTGCCACGTAATTTGATGTCCTGGCAAGTGCCCAGTTACAATTCTAATCGCGGAATCGCTCATCCAAATGGTATTTACTTACATTTGCCCTCTGGTCCTATCTGAAGCTTTGAGGGGCTGCACGGAGCCCCGGGGCAGTGGTGTCCACACTCCCCTTGGCCAGCTGGACTAGAAGGGGCCAGCCGCTACCCACGCGGCTGCCAGGCCCCACTCCTCCGGCCAACACAGACGCAGTGGTGAAGGAGAGACAAGGCCCCTCCTTCCACGGGCTTCCCTTCCGTTCTAGTGAAGGAAGACAGCCAGTAAGTAAGGAAACACACATGAAAAGACATACTGAAGAATGTAGTGAGGGAGGTGGTAAAGTGATACAAAGACACACGCCCACCTGAGGCAAGAAAGGCCTGAGGGTGAAGGTGATGCCGGAGGGGGGCTCCTTTCTTTCCAACTGAGACAGAATTGACTTACGCTGTCATATTAGTCTCAGGTGTGCAACACAGGGAGCCGATATTCGTATATATTCTGCAATGAGCAAAGTCCGGCAAGTTAACAGCCATCCACACACAATCACAAATTTCTCTTTTGATGAGACCTTTTAACATCTAGCCCCTTAGCGACTTTCAAATACACAACACGGCACTGTTAACTCTCATCGCCAGGCCGTACGTGACATCCCCTGGACTTAGTTTATAACTGGAAGTCTGTATTCTGACCCCTTCACCCATGTCGTCCACCTGCTAAGCCCCCATGGCTACACCAACCTGTACTCTCCTTCTGTGAGTTGTTTTTAAGATTCCACACATGTGTGAGATCATTTGGTATCGGTCTTTCTCTGTCTTATCCCACTTGGCGTAATGCTCCCAAGGTCCATCCATGTTGTCACAAATGACAAGATTTCATTTTTATGGCTGAGAAATATTCCATTGTGTCTTTGCTGTATGTTTACAAGCAGCATCACTCGTAACAGCCAAAAAAAATGAAAACACCCGAATATCTAGCAATAGAAGAGGTCAAGAAACTGTGGTGAATTCATACAGTGGAACAAAAGTGAAAATAAATGACACACAGCTACACGCGACACAGTCATGCAAAAGAAACCAGGCCCGTACCACACACGACACATAATACACTATACATATGTGTACACAGCCAGATATATATACACAACACAGGGTGCTTGGGTGGCTGAGTCAGTTAAGGGCCCAACTCCTGGTTTCAGCTCAAGTCATGATCTCACAGCTCTTGAGATCAAGCCTCGCAGCAGGCTCTGTGCTGACAGCACGGAGCCTGCTTAAAGTTCTCTCTCTCTCTCTCTCTCTCTCTCTCTCTCTCTCTCTCCCTCTGCTCCTCCCCTGCTCTCACACTGTCAACAATAAACAAACAAATTTTTAAAAAGGAAAAAGGAGAATAGACAACATGTAGCTACATTTATAGATGGATTACATCCATTGAAAAACAGGCACTCTAAACGACAATGTTTGAGAATGCATGCTTCGGTGGAAACACAGAGCAAAGCAGTGACTACCCCATGAAGACAGAGCTGCTCTGGTGGAGTGGGGGCCCCGCACAGTGGGGTTCTGGTGGGCTGGCAGCCTTCCTGCTCATCTGGGTGGTGATGCTCTCTCTGAGAAGCTCACCGAGCTGAACCTGAACCCTATGCCAGCTGTATTTCAGGCTAATAAACAGTTTTGAGCCATTACTGTGACAGTCCAGGCAGGGAAGGGGACAGCTTGAGTCAGAGTGGCAACTCTGGGGGTCTGTCCCGCAGACAGGGACGAAATGGGTGTGACACGTGAGGACTGGTCCCAGGTCCCCAGCCCAAACAACTAAGCGAACAGCACCATTACCGGGACGGGAGGGGAAGGAGCAGGTCTGAGGGGAAAGCAAGAATTCTCATTTAAACACATTAAGGTGGAGACTAGAAAACAGACCAGCGGAGAGATCTCAGACGAGTCTGAAGCTCAAGGGAGAGTGGACACTAGCAGGAGAAACTTGGGGGCTGTGTGCACAGGGACAGGTGGAGCCGCGGGGACCTGGTGGCAGTTGCTGGAGTTTTCCCAGGGGACACTGGGAAATTCGGGTGCCGCCGTCGGGTGTCCGCGGTGACTGGGGAACGCTACTGCCATTTAGGGGGGGCCACAAGAACGTGCACACGAGGACAACTATTTCATTCGAAGCACCAGTAACACCTGCCAAGAAACCCTGAGCAGGAAACAAGAACGGGCACAGGGAGAGCCTCGTCTGTTGCCAAGGGCACCAGAGCCCAGCACGTGGGAGGAAGAGGAAGGGGCAGCGAGGGCCCCAAGGCGAGGCCAGTGCCGCGGGACAAACGGCGAGGCAGCCAGCACTGCGAGGAGGCAGGAGTCAAGTGCAGCTGAGGTCGAGTGCCAGGAAGGCTGAGTCCCTCGGGCGCAGTAATACACACTCTGGCCGTCTCGGTCCCCCTTCGGGCGTCTGCGTGACAGCCGACCGGGAGAGGGAAGCCCAGAACCCTGCTCACCAGGAGCTACACACCCAGTCATCTGAAATCCAGGCCAATCACCTTCGCATAACATCGGACAAATTAAAACAGAGGAGTGATAAACTGCTGGGGGTGGGGGACTCATCCTCCAGGGATCTGGTGGGGGGGCTCCCTCCAAAAAGGGCTGCTTCATTCCTCATCTGTGGACCCACCCCTGGAGCCTCCCTCCCGCGCCCTCCTTCCAGGGCCTTCCGGGGAGGGGCAGCCGGCGGGCTGCAGTCCCAGCCGCATCCTTATTCGACAGCGGCACCTAGTGGTCAGGGAAGTTACAGTAACACGGGGGACGTTTCTGCGACACTCATTTTATTTCCAAAATACACACCTGCACCGACAACTTGGTGTCTACTCATAAAAACAGCTTCAAAAAGAAAAACAAAATCCTAGTATCAGAGAAATGTGCAAAAACGATGCCACTGACCCCTCGAGAATATGAATTCGTTAAAAACATATTTTTAATAGTGGCTTAAAAAGTAGCCGCCACAGGCTCTGGACTGACAGTACGGAGCCTGCTTGGGGTTCTCTCCCTGTCCCTGTCCCTCTCTCTCTGCCCTTCCCCTACTCGCGCTGTCTCTGTCTCTCTCAAACTAAGTAAATAAACTTAAAAAAAAAAGCTGGTAAGATACAATCATGTTTTTCTTCCACAATTTTTAAAACAAGGCAAGCCATGGTTTAAGGGAAAATATTTACAAAATATCCAACAAAAGACTTGTAGCTACAGTATATGAAGAACTCCTACAACTTAATAAGAAAACAATACACATGATTAAAAATCAGCAAAAGACTCAAGACACTTATGATGGCATATAAACACACAAAACGACACTCAATGTCATCGGTCACAAGGGAGACGCAAATCAAAGCCACAAGGAGAACATGGCGATGCAGTGAGACCCTCGGCGCCCCTCCTCCCACGAACATGGAGTCTACAGCTACAAACGGAACAATCTGCTCCCCAAAACACACTAAGGCTGGCTGGGTCGTAACTGCACATCAAGCAAATGAGAAGAAAACCACACTGAAGTGGCCAACAGAAGCTGGGACACAATCTCATCATGACCCCCCGCATAGTATCTCACAACCAGGAGGAAACTCAAAACCCAGAGCTACTTCTTGAGGAGTAAAGGGTTTGAACAGCAGCACCCCAACTTTTAAGACGAACGCTTGCATAAACGAGCCTCCAAATCATCTAGCTTTGAAATCCTATGGGACTCGCATCCCAAGACCCCCAAGACGGGAGCCATGTGAGAAACCTCCCTTCAAGGGCTTGGGGCGGGGACTGGCCCTCCCCAGGGCCCAGCTCCGAGGCAGCCCGTGGACCACGCCCAGACTCACGGAGGTGCACCTGCTGGCATCAGAGTGGCCACTGGGGCGCAGGCGTCTGATTTTTCACACTCATCAGGAGCCTGGCGGAACACTGTTTCTGTGGACAGAGACTGGGGGGTCATCTTTGCCTCTCCCTCCGCTGTGCTCCCGGGCACCAGCATCCACCTGAAGGCAGCCTTTATGTGTATCTAGTGCCCTGATTTCTGTGGCTGTCACCTAGGGGACACCTCTTGATCGCTTGGCTCTGGAGACCAGGGAAACCGGAGCTGCTGGTCCCATTAACCTGTAACAATCAGAGTCACACAGGGAGGAGCTCAAACCGATCTGGTGCCCCAAATTTTGCGACGGCTTCCAGGGGACATCTCTACATCGCCTGGCTCTGGCGGCCACCAGACTCGTGCTGTGGGTCCCACAGGACTCTAACTAACAGAGAAGCAGTTCTTAAACAGCTACCACCCCCGGGGAAAGCAAGAGGCTGGTCTTTCTGTGCAGGAGGGCTATCAGCTGACCATGAGGACTGCAGCCTGCAGGGTGTGCTTCTGATTAGGTGTGCATCTTGGGACCAACCTGATCCCTTCCAGAGACCTCAGCGGGCAGCCACTGTCTTCGCGTTCACCTTCTGCCGAAATCCAGAGTGTGATGTCTCCCAGAAGGGAGTTTTACACACAGCCGGCACCCTGCTTTTTACAGCTGCCACTGGGGGGAGATGTCCCTTGATCGTCTGGTGCTGGTGGCCAGGGGACCTTGCATCCCTGGGTCTGATGGGTCTACCACAGTCGGAGAAACAGTTTTTGGCAGGCTGCCATCCCCAGGGCACTGCACAGAGGGCAGGCTGAGGCACACTCCCCCATCCTTCCGTGAAGGAGGCCTCTCTGCGTGTCCTGGAGCTGAGAGGTAGTCTTCAGGTCTGGCACACATTCCACGGTCCACAGAGCTGCTCTCTACGAAAATACGGCTATGGCACCACCTTGGCACTCTCCCTCTGCCCTGCACCAGCTCAGCTCACTGGCATCGCCAGAAAAGAACTTACACACTCATCTGGAGTCCCGATTTTTGTGACAGTCATACTGGGGACACCTGCAGAGTGCCTAGCTCTGGTGACCAGTGGGGCTTATGCTTAAGGCCCCACAGGACTGTACGTATTTGCACACCTTAAGAAGCTGCTGCCGGTGGGCCTGGCTTCCAGTCACCCTGAATCTGCCTGCTGAGACCCTCCGCTCTGGGACAATGACAAGTCTTGGCACACCCTCCACTGCGGGAGGTATCAAAGACACAACAGGTGCTGGGACAGCACGAAGGTCTGAGTGACAACCGAAAGCTGGGACGGGACTGAATGACGAGGTTCATCTCCTACACGAGGCCGCTCCTTCCAGACTGGGAGGGGCGGGCGTTCCCAGTTGGTACAGGGACCAACTCCGAGAGTCCAGCGAAATGGACAAACAGGAATATGCTCCCAGGAAAGAACAAGATAAAACCTCAGGAAAAAGCATCTCAGTGAAACGGAGACAGTTTACCGATAAGGAGTTCAAAGCGACGGTCACGAAGACGCTCACCAAACAGGACAAAAACCGCTGGACACCAAACCTCAACAAAGAGATGGGAAATACAAGAACATACCAAAGAGAAATCGCAGAGTGAACAACAGAACGGCTGCACTGAAATACAGACCAGATGAAGCAGGAGAAAGGATCAGCTACTCGAGGTCAGTGGAACTCCGTCAATGAGAGCAGCAAAAGAATGAAAAGAAGTGAAGACAGTCAGGAGCTCGTAAGACAACAAGTAGACTGACATTTGCACCATGGGGCTTCCAGAGGAGGAGAGAGAAAGGGTCAGAAATCTCCTTGAAGAAGTAATGGCTGAAAACTTCCCTAACCTGGGGAAGGAAACAGGCATCTAGATCCAAGAAGCCCAGAGAGTTTCAAGGAAGAAGAACCCAGAGAGACCCACACCAAGACACCTTATAATTACCTACCAAAAAGTAAAAGCCAGGAGAGAACCTTAAAAGCAGCAAGATGAAAACCACTTGTCATGTACATGTACGTGATGCTAAGTCTGTCGGCGGACTTTTCGGCAGAAACTTTTCAGGCCAGAGGCAGAGGCACGATACATTCAAAGCACTGAAAGGAAAATCTCCAACCAAGAATACCCTCCCCGGCAAAGTTACGACTCAGAAGTGAAGGAGAGGTAAAGGGCTCTCCAGAGAAACAAAAGCTAAAGGGGTTCATCACCACTAACCCGGCCTTGTTGCAGGGAATTCTGTAAGCTGAAAAGAAAGGGTGTTCACGAGAACACATGTGCGAGAATAAATCTCACTGGAAAGGTAAGTATATAGTAAAAGTACTGGGTTAATCACTTACAAAGTTAGCATGAAGGTAAAAAAAAGTAAGTAGTAAAAATAACTACAAGTACAAAAACTAGTTAAAGGACACACACATTAAAAAAATGTAAAGTGTCAGGGCGCCTGGGTGGCTCAGTCGGTTAAGTGTCTGACCTCGGCTCAGGTCATGATCTCACAGCTCGAGTTTCAGCCCCACGTCGGGCTCTGTGCTGACAGCTCAGAGCCTGGAGCCTGCTTCAGATTGTGTCTCCCTCTCTCTCTGCCCCTCCCCCGCTCATGCTCTGTCTCTCTCTCTCTCTGTCAAAAATAAATAAAACATTTAAAAAAAAATTTTTTAATGTAAAGTGTGAATCAAAAACATCAAATATGGGGTGAAGGGAGAATACAGTATTGAGCTTTAGAATGGGATCAAACTTATTATCAACTGCAAATAGACTGTACAGAAGTTGTTTGTTATATGTAAGCCACGTGGTAGCCACAAAGCAAAAACCCGTAGCAAATACACGAAAAATAAAGAAAAGGAACATAAGCATACCACCAAAGTCATCAAACCACAAAGAGAAAAGAAGAAAGGAACAGAGAGAAACTACAAAAACAGTCAGAAAACAACAAAAATGGCAACAGGCACGTGCCTGTCAGTAATTACCTTAAGTGTAAATGCACTCAATTCTCCAATCAAAAGACACAGAGTGCTGAACAGATTAAAATATAGGACCCATCTATATGTTGCCTATAAGAAAGTCACTTCAAATTTAAGGACACACACTGAAAGTGAAGGGATTGAAAAAAAGAAAGAAAAGAAAAAAAAGCTGTTCCATGCAAATGGAAACCAAAAGGAATCTGGAGCAGCTATACTTGTATCAGAGAAAACAGACTTCAAACAAAGAGACAAAAGGCATTACACAATGCTAAAGGAGCCGTTCCCACAGTAAGAAACATTTGTAAATATTTACACACCCAACACAGGAGCGCCTAAATATGCAAAGCAAATGTTAACAGACCTAAAGGGAGAAACAGCAACTCAACAGTAGGGGGCATTAATATCCCACTTACATACAAAAATATAAGAAAGCAATGGCCTTAAATGACACATTAGACCAGATGAACCAGAACATTCCATACAAAAGCAGAATACACATTCTTCACAAGTGCAAGTGGAATGTTCTCCAAGACAAATCACCTGTTAGGACACAAAATAAGTCTTAACAAATTTAAAAGGACTGAAATCATATAAAGCATCTTTTCTGATAACGGTATGAAACTAGAAATTACTTACATGAAGAAAACTGGAATATTCACAAATACGTGGAGATTAAACAACATGCTACTGAATAACCAATAAGTCAAAGAAGAAATCAAGAGAAATAAAAAAATACCTTATGATCCCCCCCCAAAAAAGGAAATGTAACGTACCAAAATTTATAGATGCAGCAAAAGCAGTTCTAAGAGAGGAGTTCATAGTGATAAATGCCTCTGTCAAGAAGCAGGAAAAACCTCAACTAAACCTTATTTTACAACTCAAGAAACTAGAAAAAAGAAAAAACAAAGCCCAGAGTTAGTAGAAGGAAAGAAATAACAACCATTAGAGCAGAAATAAATGAAACAGACTAAAGAGACAGACAACAGAAACGATCAGTGAAGCTAAGGGCTGTTCTTTGAAAAGATAATGGTGCTAAACGTTTAGCCAGACTCGCCAAGACAGAGACAAGACAAGAAGAGAAACATCAGAAACGATGGGGTGCCTGGATGGCTCAGTCAGTTACGTGGCCAACTCTTGACACCCGCTCAGGTCTTGATCTCAAGCCCTGCACCGGGCTCCATGCCTAGCACGGAGCATACTTCAAAAAAAAGGAAAGAAAGAAAGAAATGACAAAAGAGATGTTACAACTGACACCACAGAAACACAAAGGACCATAAGAAACTCCTATGGACCATTGTGTGCCAACAAATTGGACAACCTAGAAGAAATGGATAAACAAACACATAACCTACCAAGAGTGAATCGTGATGAAATAGAAAATCTGAACTGATTACTAGTAAGGAGATTGAATCAATAATCAGAAACCTCCCAAGAAACAAAAGTCCAAGACCAGATGGCTTCACTGGTGAATTCTACCAAATGTTCAAAACGGGATTAAGTAATACCAGTTCTTTTCAAACTCTTCCACAAAAAAGAGAGAGAAAAGAAAGGAAAGGAAAAGAAGAAAGAAAGAAAGAAAACGGGAGGGGAGGAAGGGAACATTTTATGAAACCAGGGTCACCACAATACCAAAACCACAAGATTGCCACAAGAAAGTCACAGGCCGATGTCCCTGGTAAACACAGATGTGAAAATCCTCAGCAAAATATTAGCAACTGAATCTAACAATATATTAAATGGATCCTACACCATGATCAAGTGGGATTTATTCCAGGAATTCAAGAACAGTTCAGTATCTGCAAATCAATGTAATCCACCACATTAACAAAATGAAGGATAAAAACCATATGATCATCTCAATCGATGCAGAAAGGCATTTGACAAAATTCAATGTCCACGTATGATAAAAACTCTCCACAAAGTAAGTACAGACAGAACATACTTCAACATAATAAAGGCCATCGATGAAAAACCAACAGCCAACACCATACTCGATAGTGAAACGCTGAAAGGCTTTCCTCTAAGACCAGGAACAAGACAAGAAAACCCATCCTCACCACTGTTATTCCACATTGTATTTGAAACCCTTGCCTGAGCGCTTAGGCAAAAAAAAAAGAAAAAAAGAAAAAAAAAAAAAAGAAATAAAAAGTACCCGAATTGGAAAGAAAAGAAGCAAAACTGTCACTATCTGAGGCCGACAAGATATTATCCATTAAAAAACCCTAAAGACGGCATCAGAAAATCGTTAAAATAAATTCAATACAGTTGAGCGGTACAAAACCAATACGTAAAAATCTGGTGCATCTCTAAAATTTTTTTTTTAACGTTTATTTATTTTTGAGAAGAGAGAGACAGAGCATGAGTGGGGGAGGAGAGAGAAAGAGGGAGACACAGAATCTGAAACGGGTTCCAGGCTCCGAGTTGTCAGCACAGAGCCCAACGCAGGGCTCGAGCTCACAGACCGCGAGATCATGACCTGAGCCGAAGTCTGATGCTTAACCAAGTGAGCCACCCAGGTGCCCCAAAATCTGTTGCATTTCTATACACTAATAGTGAACTATCAGAAAGAGAAAGTAAAATTTAAAAAAAAAAAATCCCTTTTATAATTGCATTAAAAAGATAGAACACCTAGGAATATATTTAACCAAGGAGTGTGACTGACCTGTTTGTTGAAAATGACAGGACATTAATGAAAGACTGAAGACACAAATGGAAAGATACTCCATGCTCATGGAATGGAAGAATTAATACTATTAAAAAGTCCACACTACACAAAGCAATATATAGATTCAATACGATCCGTATCAAAATTCCAATGACATTTTTCAAAAAATAGAACACTCCGAAAATTCGCATGGAACCATTAAATACCCAGGGTAGCCAAATGTGAGAAAGAACAGAGCTGGAGAATCAGGCTCATTGATTTCAAACTATAATACAATGCTGCAGTAGTTAGAACAGTGTAGAAATGGCCTAGAAACAGACACATGGATTACAGAAACAAAACAGCCCAGAAATAAACCCACACACATACGGTCAAATCAACTTACAACAAAGCAGCTGATATGCAATGGGGCAAACACAGGTAGGTACATTGGTTCTTTTCAGACGTAATGCTATTGCACATTTAACGGATTACAGTACAGTGTAAACATACTTTTATATATGTACTGAAAAACCGAAAAAAATCGGTTATATACGATAAGAAAATATATATATATACATATATATCAAAATATATGTATTATACGTACCTAAAATATATACACGTTAAAAAAAATAAGCTCACAGATACAAAGAACAGGCTGAAGGCAGTGGGAGGGTGGGAGAAAGGAGTGAACTGTGATGGTTTGTTTGCTTTTTAGTGTAAATAAACTTAAGGTAAAAACTGAATTTGAAAAACAAGGACAAAAAATGGCAGAATTAAGATGTTTTAAAATAAAAACTACAGGGGCGCCTGGGTGGCGCAGTCGGTTAAGCGTCCGACTTCAGCCAGGTCACGATCTCGCGGTCCGTGAGTTCGAGCCCCGCGTCAGGCTCTGGGCTGATGGCTCAGAGCGTGGAGCCTGTTTCCAATTCTGTGTCTCCCTCTCTCTACCCCTCCCCCGTTCATGCTCTGTCTCTCTCTGTACCAAAAATAAATAAACGTTGAAAAAAAAAATAAATAAAATAAAATAAAATAAAATAAAATAAAATAAAATAAAATAAAATAAAAACTACAATGAGATACCATACCACTCTAGAACAAGCTAAATATGTAAAAACCCAGCATACGAAGTGTGGACAGGGGACGAGAATCAGTGGAACTCCTTAATACACTGCTAGCAGAAATGTAAAGTGGTACAACCAGTCAGGAAAATGGCTTGGCTGCTCCTTTAAAAGTTAAACACAGGGGCGCCTGGGTGGCTCAGTCCGCTGAGCGTCCGACTTCAGTTCAGGTCATGATCTCACAGTCCATGAGTTCGAGCCCTGCATCAGGCTCTGTACTGACGGCTCAGAGCCTGGAGCCTGCCTCGGATTCTGCCTCTCTCTCTCTCCCTCTCTCTCTCTCTGCCCCTCCCCCACTCATGCTCTCTCTCTGTCTCAGAAATAAACAAACATTTAAAAAAATTAAAAAAAAAAGTTAAACACAGGGGCACCTGGGTGGCTCAGTCGGTTAAGCGTCCAGCTCTCAATTTCAGCTCACATTGTGGTGTCACGGTTCCTGAGATGGAGGGGTCTGTGCTGTAGAGCCTACTTGAGATCCTCTCTCTCCCTGCCTCTTCCCTAGTTTGTGCTCTCTCTCTCAAAACAAATACACTAAAAAAAAAAAAAAAAAAAAAGTGAGTCATCAAGGGTGCATCTAAGGTTTGAGCCCCAAAACTTGGAAGAACACGACTGCCACCAACAGAGACACGGGGACTGTGGGAGCAGCAATGGTGCAGGAGGAGCAGGAGGTCAGTTTTACACGAGCAAGTCTGAGGTTCTTATTCAACACTGAACTAGGCTAAATAATGTCCCCCAGAATCTCCAAAGGTGACTCTGTTTGGAAATGGGGGCTTTGCAGATGGGCTGCAGTTAAAATGGGTCACATGGGATAGGGGTGGGTCCTAAAGCTGTGACGGGCACCTCCAGAAGAGGGACGACGGGCAGAGATGTGAGTTCCGCCGCCACGAGCCAAGGCACAGCCAAAACTGCCGGCAACTACCGGAAGCTCCAGGAGGCCAAGAGGGACTCCTCCCCAGAGCTTGCAGAGCGTGGCCCGGCCAACACTGAGTCGGGACGCCAGGCCTCCGGAACAGCGACAGAGCAGACTTCTGTTGGCCACTCAGCCTTCTTAAGGAAACCCCCAGAACTCAATACCTGCCTGTTTTTGAACCTTCCCGGGAAGGCTGGGTGATGGGTGATGACAAAACGTCAAGCAAAGACACCCGTTTAAAATATCTGGGTTCTTTTTCTGGTTCTCCTTTTTCCTGGCTGTAAGGAGCTAGGCCAATCGTTCTGCCTCTGTTGCTCAACCGCCTACACAATTTGGAAAACCAGGGGCTGTACAGAATCATATCCAAGGTTCCGCCCCCTCGAAATTTCTGCAGGCCTGTGACTATTCCCAAATACGATAAAGTATGCCTGAACCCTATCCCAATCCACTGAACCCCATTTCACAGAAAGGTCATTCCTGTAAAGTCCACCTTTACAATGAATGAGTCACCTTACGGTGTGGTAGACAAACCGGATGCTAATTCACACAAGATGAGAATCACTAAATGGAATTTACGATGTTTCCAAGATACAGCAACCACAGAACCCCCTCAGTAACATACTGTATTCATCTTCTATCGCTGATGGGACAAATCACCACAAACCCAACGGCTTAAAACGACACCCACCGATGACCTCACGGTTTCCGTGTGTCAGAAGGGGCAGGTGGTTCTACTCTCACAGGGCAGCGGTCAAGGCAGGGCACTGCCCAGATCCACTCAGGTTGGCGGCAGAATCCAGTTCCCTGCAGCCGTGGGACGGAGGCTCCCGGTCCTCGCTGCTGTCGGCCAGCGACGGGTCTCACGTTCTCGGGCCACCCACGCCCCTCTGTTCCTGGCCACTCCAGAGCCAGCCACGGCAGGTGGAGTCCTTCTCGTGCTCTGCACGTCTCAGACGCCCCCTCCTGCCTCTCCTCTCCCGCCTCTTCTGTTCCGGGGCCTCGTGTGGTTAACGGGTTGTACCCCAGTAACCCAGGATGATCTCCCTACCTGCACGACGGCTGTTTAGTAACCTGCGACACCTGCGGGGGGGCCTTCACAGCAGCGCCCAGATTAGCGTCCGACAGGATCACCAGGGGCCGGCGAGCTCAGGAGACCTCCTCGGGGCTCTGCCTTCCCACGGACTCCGAGAAGTCACATCAACACATAAAAATGCATACGATACCCTTCTGTGATACGGCTTTGGAAGTCAAGTGTTATTTGTGTTTTATTACTGCACAATGACAACGTGGTTGAAATAACGGATGAAGTTTCTGCAAGTACAGTAAAGGGAAGAGTAACCTTTGCTACCGCCAGTATCCTTAGGAAATACAAGTTCAACAATGCAGAGACTGGATTGAAGCAGCAGCCTGAACTTAATTCCCCTTGCAGGCTTAACAGATTCCTTCCCTAAAGACACAAGAAAATAACCTTTTCTCGAAGTCTAGAAACAGGGCTAAACAGCCTAAGACAGACACCGAAGCACGGACGGGGAAGGCAGGAATGACAGGTGTTCCCACACATAGGACCCCCGGCCAGGTCTCCCGTGAGGACACAGGCAACAGTGCCCCACTCCCACCCAACCCTCCGTTCATACTCTGCCCCCAAGTCTCTCAAAGACACTCCCACCGTAGGGGACACTGGCAGCGAGCAGTGTTTAAACATTTCTTTAATGAACCCATACGTGAACCACCCTGGTGTGCTCCCGCCGAACACGGACCCTCCGCGTGCAGGGCCACCAACCCGGTTACGGGGCTGAGCTCCGTGCATTTTTACCAATTATTTTCATCACAGTCATTATTTTGGTTTACTTCCAACTTTCTTCTAAAGTACTCTCAATGTCACCCCAACAATACCAGCTCCCAAAATCAGAGTTATCTATCAAGTATCCTGAAAAGCATTAACCTTCCCAGAGGACCGAAGTGCAGAGGTCAAGGCCTGGGCCGGAGAGCTAACAAGCAGCAGCTGAACCGGGAGTGCGGCTGCAGAGACCCTCTCTTACCCACAAGCGGGCGACCACCCTGTCTCCACCAGCAGCTCACGACACCTGCCACACATCCGTTTCACCCATGACCTCTCCTGGCAACTCTCCCAACGGGGCTGTAAAAAGGCAGAACACGGAATGTTCTTCGTCTTTCGTTTCTCCCTTTGCTTTCCCCAAACATCAGAACCTTTCCCTGGCGAGGAAGGCACCAAGGAGGCTCTCTGGGCACCACCTAGGAAGCGTGACAGGTGGCACTACTCAAAAACGGTTCCGTTATTCAAGAGAAAGCCAAATCTGACCTTTCACCCCAAATGCATCACAATGCGCTTTTTCTCGATACGCTTTTGGTTTCAGCTTCTCAGCAGGCAACTCCGGTTTTCCTGCAAGGCTGGAATGAGTGAGTCCTCTAAATCACTACAGGAGCCAAAGACAAAAACAAAGGCTGCGTGGAACTGTTTACGCGTTTCTAAAGTCGTGGAGTAGTGATGCTGACTGTCCTTTTTCAAGCGTTCCCTTTACGAGTTCGTGTATGAAGTCAAGAGCGGGCAGTGGGCGCGGCGGAGGAAGGAGACTGCAGACTGTTCGGGCTCACGGTTTCCCAGGACCAATCTCCCGTCCCCGCGCCTACGCGGGAACAAGCGGGCATGACTCAGTGCTTTCGGCGTCCGCGGCTCCCACATCGCCACCAACTCAGGCCGCCACACACGGCCGTGCGCGCCCTGGGCCTCCCCGAGCAGGGACTCTACCGCCGGGTGGGAGCCCGGGGACGGGAGGAGGGGGGCGCAGGGCCCGGGGTCGGCAGAGGGGGGGCGCGGGCTCGAGGGACGCGCGGGACCCGGGGCGGACGGACGGGGGGTGGGGGGAGGAGCGGGTCCCCAGACTGGAGGCGCGGACCCCGCACTCACGTTTGTACTCGGCCATCAGCCTCTTCAGCGCCGTCCCCGCCATCGTCCCGGCAACAGCAGTGCTGCGCGACCGCCCCTCCCAAGGGCCGGCCTCTCCCGCCCACCGCCGGGCTGCTTCCGGGTCGACGCCGGGACCCGGAAACCCTTCCGGGACGCGGCGTGCGCGTGCGCGGTGGCGCCGTCGCCACGGGGAGCGGCGCAGGCGCGGCGGCCGGGACGGCCTGATCGCAGGGTTCCGAGGTTCCTACCCAACGCCGGGGCCTCGGCCCCTCTGTGGGTTAACGTCGCTCCCGGCAATCCAGATTCCTGGAGGGCCTGGGTCTTCCGGGAGATCCCGGAGCCGCGGGCGCCCAGAGCGGGTTACATCCTACCGGTGGTGCCCCAGGAAGGTCTGATTAAAGGATCGGGACCAGGGATGGAGATGGAGAACTGGAATGAGGGAGGGGTAGACGGAGGACGGCGGCCTGGGGGACTTGACGAGGGACAGCACGGGGACAGGACGTTCATGAAGACGGAGGGTGGCGCCTGGGGGACTTGAAGGGACAGCACGGGGACAGGACGTCCATGGAGACGGAGGACGGCAGCCTGGGGGACAGCACGGGGACAGGACGTCCATGAAGATGGAGGGTGGAGCCTGGGGGACGTGGCCGGGGACAGGGGACAGCACGGGGACAGGACGTCCATGGAGACGGAGGGTGGAGCCTGGGGGACAGGACGGGGACAAAGTATGGAGACGGAGGGTGGCAGCCTCCATCCTGCCTCCATCACTCGGTGGGAACCGAGGGCAGGGCAGGTAGACTGCTGCCTGAGCAGATTTCATTCCAGGTGTGTATTCTTTAAAGAGAACGGAGATAAAAATTGAAGATCCTACCCATCCGTTAAAGTACACATTGTGGGGGGCGCCGGGGTGGCTCAGTTGGTTAAGAGTGGGACTCGAGTTCCGCTCAGATCCCGATCTCATGGTTCATGAGTTCAAACTCCACCTCGGCATCCAGAATCTGCACTGATAGCGCAGATCCTGCTTAGGATACTCTGCTCCTCCCCTGCTCGCACTCTCCCTCTCTCTCAAAATAAACTTAAAAAAAAAAAAATACATCTGTGGCACAGGACCATTTCAGAGTGACTTTCAGGCCCAATGCAGTGAAAGCAAGAAGATCCACGAAGAAGGCATTTGATGCCCCCCTGACTTCTTTCAGACAGGCCTTAGGTTGGAAGAAGACTGGCGCCAGGGTGGTTTTCTTCTGCATCAGCGTGGCCCCACAGGAACCCCTCCGTGAAGAGAGGAGCTCCAGGAAGGCCAGAGGGAAAAGTAGCAACTCCTGCTCTACCCACCTGCCCACGTGCCAACCAGCGTGGCCCTGAGGCAGCGGCGCCCTAGCTGGGATAGGCTAGGAGTGGCTTTCTCCAGCCACCCCTTCCAGCTCCTTGCTTCTCAGGCTTCTGCACGATTGTGTAACATGGGGATAAACAGCCCTTTTTTTCAGGTCCTGGTGGTTCTCTTCCCAGATGACCCACTGTGATTTGGCAATCTACCTATGTTTCTTAGAACCCCACTGCCTGGCTTCAAAGAAAGTAAACACATTTACTCCTTTATGGCTCTCCCATGCAAAGACACGTACACCTTTTAAAAAACGAGTTTTCATCTCCACATTTACATCCTACCTATTATTCTATAGAATTTGCCATATAATGCCCTATATAATCTATTAGCATAATATAAAATTTATTTATTGTTATTATCTGTCTCCTGTAAATAGAGAGTTTACATGTTCCATGAGGACAAGGAGTTTCTGTCTGATTTGTTCGTGGATGCAGCTTTGGACCTGGGCATGGCACTATTTACTGAATTGAATGAAATTAAACAATGCAAACAAACCTCCCAAGTACGCATATTTTAGAGTAAGGGTATACAAGGTATCGTAAGTAAGTAGGCTGTTCACTGCACAAGGGAAAGTAGCCTTGTATTCGAACACCAAAAACTTGAGAAGCCCAGACCAACGTCCCTATTCACCTGCCCCCAAAATCTACCCTGTCTTTACACACGACACCCCAGAGAGGAAAAGTGTCATGCTGCTGGTTCAGCTGCAGACTGGGGGAGCTCATGAGGAATGAGGGTGTGCCCCCCTCGGCAGGAGAATGCCGGGACCGGCGTGGGTTTAGCTGTAAGGATGCGGTTGGCAGCCATCGGGTGAATACTTACTTTTGGATAACCGGCCTTCAAGCGTACATGCCTCGCTGCACGGTCCGTACAGATAACGGAATTGTGACCTAGGCCCCAATGGCCAAACGCAGTATTGAAGACAAGCCAAGAGACAGAATACCAAACTATATTTACTGTTTACAGTAGCAAAGGACAACAAATAATGTACAAATTGGGGAATAAACACAACAGAGCCAGCAGACGTCCCACCCATGCCCAAACAGCAAAACACAAAGGAAATGCGAACATCTTCAGCAATATTTCAGGCAAGCAAGAGAGGACGGTCATGGTCACACTCCGGGACTAGAACAAGGCAGCAGTGGGTCCATACAGAACGACAGGAGGAAAACTATCAGGGCTTAATTGGTACAGATCCCAAAACATCTCACAGAACTGCAATCACGTACTAAAGCGTAAACCCCGTAGCTGTTGCAAAGCAGCACAGCCCAAGTCCAGGAGGGCAACGCGGGGTCACCTTTCCATGGGCTTCACTGGTAACACACTTGGAAGCAGGTCTTTTACACAAAAACGTTAAGTGCAATACTGAGTCTTGCTTTTTAATATATAGACCATAATTATTCGTCCGAAGCAAATGCGAGGAGAAATCTGAGGCCACGGCACTATTACCAAGTGAGAAATGTGGGGGTTACTTTTGTCTCTATTCAGGGGAGAAGGGTTTTTGCTGCATTGGCCTTTGCCCGTGCCATGGCACCGGGCACCAGGCAGTGGGTGGCAATGGCTCCTGGACCCCAGACCCCGACCACAGGGCCACTCGAGGAACGGGGCACCCAGCGCCATGTTACTGAAGGACCTGGTTATCCTTCATTTTACCTTTCAAAAACACATTCCAGTATTTTCCCTTCAACTTTACCATATTCTAAAATGCAACACTTAGCATTTTAAAAACCTGTGCCTATACGAAATAGTGAAAGTTTGTCTCCATCGCCAAATTGCCCCCAAAACCTGTCCAACGGAAGCATCCCCACTGTGGTGCTGGGAGTTCTCAGCTGGAATGCGGGGGGGCGGGGGGGGGCGCTCAATACCTGGGGTAAAATCCCCATCTAGACGAAAACTGAACCTGCAGACCACAGTTTGGGCCAATGTTCAGGGGGGGGTGGTGAAAATGAAAGCAAAAACAAACCAAAAGAAACCTCGCAACTCATCTCACGCAAAGACAAGTGTGACTGGCCGGGTGTCAGCGGTGGCCCCCTGCAGACAGAGTTCTGAATTGCCCTCGCAAAATGTCAGAGAGGAAAGTAGTTTTGGTGACTGTCCTCGGGTCTCTGCAGACTCCTTTGTGACTGGCATGGCCACTTGTTCACTATTCAACAGCAGACGCAAGGCCGAAGACACGGTGGGGACGGTCCTTGTAGAGGCGGTGCCCTTAGCGACAGCGGCTGTCCCGCGAGCCTCCCGTCTGCTGCTGGAACACGTCGATGGTGTCCTCGTCCTCCATCTCCAGCTGGCGGGGGGTGGCGTGACGGGCACGGGGAGAGAGCGACAGCGGTTACTTTCCTCACTGTCACAGAACGGACCTGTCTTCCTCACCCTGGAGGACGCCGTCCCCAAACCCGTCCTCGTGTGTACCGTGCAGGGAAAAGATGCTGGTTTTGGATCTCCAAGAAGCCCTGTCCACCCCCAAGCCTCCCCTGATGGAACTTACAAAAGAACGTGCAAAGCTAAGGACGCTGATGGAAAAGTAAGACTCTGGGGCACCTGGCTGGCTCAGTCCATACAGCAGGAGACTCGATCTCAGCTGTAAGTTCGAGCCCCATGTTGGGCGCCCAGGTTACTTAAAAAAATAAATAAAACCTTTGAAAGAAAGAAAAACTGCATCTCATTTAAACATAAACAAGTGTCTAAAATTTTTACTGAGGGCCGCCTGGGCAGCTCAGTCAGTCGAACGTCCGACTCTTGGTTTCAGCTCGGGTCGTGATCCCAGGGTCACGGGACCGAGCCCCGTGCCAGGCTCCGTGCCAAGAGCGTGGAGCCTGCTTAAGATTCTCTCTCCCCTCTCTGACAAAAAATGAAATAAATACAACTTTTACTGAACACGACGCAAAATCATTTTCCCATCAGATGCCTCTAATGAGCGGTGCGGAGTCCTGGGGACCAGCAGGACCACATACCTCATGACAGGTGCAGCGGGGTCATGCCCGTGAGCTCCAAAGCAGGCGGAATCTAAACCGCACAAGTGGGAGCACCGCTGGCTGCCCCACTCTGCCCCTTCCCTCTCCCTCTAGACCAGGGCAGGGAAGCCACAAACGTTTCCCGCCTGCTGCTTTCCCCCACAGGGGGCACACGACCACCTCGCCTCGTCCGCCCTTCTCTGAACACAAGGAAGCCTCTGCCAATTGAAACAGGCTGTTTGGCTGGAAGCAGTAACGTTTCCCAGAAACACAGAGAAGGAGCGCTGGGGCTGGCGGGGAGCGCCTCCGGCCCTGACCCCAGTGCCAGCCGCGTGACACCCTGGGGCGGGCAGAGACACAGCCTCTCGCTGCGCGGTCCCCGCACGCGAACCAGTCCCACGATTCCCACGACTCCGCAAAGGGGAGAAAACGGGCACCCTCGCCACTTTGCAGACGCAGAAGGTGGGGACTCCGTGAGGGTCGGTGGCTCTCGAGCCCGAGGCCGTCCTGCCGACCTCAAGGCCGAAGCCCTCCTCACCGCAGCGTGATGCACCGTGACGGGACGGGGGTGTGGGGGCTACGCAGAGGAGAAACTGTGTGGCTGATAATGACGGCTGTGCCTGTCCTCGGCACCCATGCCCCGCGTGCATAAATATGGAAAGGACACGAGAATCAGGACAGTCTCTGAGCTGCAAGTTCAGCGTCCAGACGGGGGGTGGGTGGAAACCACATCCGGGAGAGGTGCCAGGAGGGTCTGCGTGACCCTCGTCCATGACCCGGACGCAGCCGCTCAGCACCCGGTCCTCCTGCCCCATCCCCTGGTGTGGAGGATGCTATGTAACCAAGTGCACGTTTCTCATTTCAAAAACTTCAGAACATTCAGAATTTAAAAATGAAATAACCTAGGGGCGCCTGGGTGGCTCAGTTAAGCATCCAACTTCAGCTCAGGTCATGATCTCACGGTTTGTAGGTTCGAGCCCCAGGTAGGGCTCTGTGCTGACAGCTCGAAGCCTGGAGCCTGCTTCGGATTCTGTGTCTCCCTCTCTCTGCCCCTCCCCGACTCACGCTCGGTCTCTCGCTCTCTCTCAGAAATGTACGTTACCAAAAAAGTTAAATAACCTAATAATTAAAGCCATTAAGAAATGAGTATTCTGCATGAGCACCCATCAGCAGCTTTCAAGCCCTTCCCAACAGGAGCGGGTCGAGCGCGGCAGGAAGGAACCAGAAAGCGCACACACACGGAGCTTTCGTACCTGCGCAGGGGTGTCTGTTTCATTAATCGGCTGCCCGTCAAACCTGAATCTAATCTGTCTCATTGACAAGCCCTGAAAAGAAAAACCAATTATCATTAGATATTTCCAGATAACACATTAATTCCAAAAAATAAGACATTTATCTCAAAACACCTGAATTCTGAACATAGAGGTTTTTGATCCACTTGATTATAAAAGCTTGCCAGTGGGCCTACAATCTCTTTCATGTGATGCCCCAGCAGGGATAATTCCAGAAACCACTGCTCTGACACTCTCCAGCTGCTGCAAGTGCCCGGCCCCACCCACCCCCTCAGTTCCCTCGAGGAGCCAGCACAATCCTTCACTGTTGGAGAGGGGCTCCTTGAAAACTTTGAGAGGGGCACCTGGGGGGGCTCTGTCAGCTAAGCCCCTGACTTCAGCTCAGGTCATGATCTCGAAGCTCATGGGTTCGAGCCCCGCATCGGGCTCTGTGCTCACAGCTCGGAGCCTGGAGCCTGCTTCGGATTCTGTGTCTCCCTCTCTCTCTGCCCCTCCCCCGCTCATGCTCTCTGTCTCTCAAAAACGAATAAACGTTTAAAAAAAAATGTTTTTTTAAACTCCTCCAAGAGAAGCCGTCAGGTAAGGACGAGGCCTGGGGTCAAGGGCCGCGTGCAGGTGGGAAGCAGGCCTGACCCCCGGGCCCGGGGGGGCTGCAGCAGAGCGTTTCTGTCCAGGGAGCAGCACAGGCAGACTTTCTGCGTCCCCAGGGCACGGCGAACATGGTCCATGAGAAAAAGCACCTCCTCTTAAAAAGCAATTCTGACTTCGCTTGAACACAACAGGCAGCATGAAAACATGCATCTCTGCTCCCCCTGAACCTCCTGGGAAGATATAAAACAACGAAGGACAAAGAAAACAGGAGAGGAGACGGGCCAGCAGGCAGACATGGCTGCTGGCTGGGGGCTGCGGGGCTGTGGACACAAGACCCCAAGGTCAGGGTGGCGGTGGGGGCAAGACAGGGAGCCCCCGGAGGCCTAGGGATCTGCACACGGCACCCGGAGGCAGAGATGTAGCACGCAGCTGATTTTGGATGACTGCCTCAAAGTTCCTATTGGACCCCCATATCGGGGCCCCCCAAGCCCCAAGCAGCTGGCACCTCCCAAGGGCAAAGGTCTACTTCCTGGAGGGGTTAACGCCGAGCCCTGGACTCAGGATACGAGGGACGAGTGACGGCAGCCCCATTTCGCCCATCCGGCTGCACCCCCAGGGCACAGGCAGGAGCCCGGGGGGGGCCCCTTCTGGGAGATCTGCTGCCTCACAGGTTGCGACGCCTGGGAGCCCCCCCACAAAACCACCAGTCCTGGCAGGTCACCCCGTGGTGGCGAGTGGGTCAGCAGCTGTCTGGGCTGCATTCTTAAATGTGAGCAGTTCACCAGGACTTGGGGGGCCGTGTGAAGACAGGCTCAGGCACGTGAGACATGCAGCCAGCAAGGAAGGAAAGCACCAGACCCAGGGGAAGGGAGGGGCCAGAGGTCACACACACTAGAAATCCTCCGGGAGGCAGAAAACGAGCATTACCGACTACTGGGGAAAGAAACCCTCAGAAAACAGGGAGGAATGAAGACCATTTGGAAATTAGACGTCATGACAGAAGCAGGTCTGTCCACATAAGGTGGGAACAGAAAATCGAGAGGAGCTTCCAGAAGGAAAACCGTCAGGAACGCTAAAGCCCAGTCAGTGCCAGGTGGGCAGTGATGATCTCGAGGGAAAGCTCCAGAAGAGGTGACTCCAACATGCGTGGGCGTTCCGAACACGGGGGACAGGACGGCAGAGGCCAGTCACAGAAGAACCAATGTAAGTTGTGTTTCCTGAACTGAAAAGTTTCTATGTGGAAAGTACCGGAGGGGCACCTGGCTGGCTCAGCCGGTGGCGCGGTGGAGCATGTGACCCCTGATCTCAGGGTCGTGAGTTCAAGCCCCACGATGGGTGTAGAAATTACTTTAGAAAAAAGAAAGTAGGAAGTACCGAGAAAGTGAAGGGGACGATCGTGCTCTCAAAGCACATGAGGGCGAGGTGTCCAGACAGGAGAAGGAGGTCCCAAAAGCTCTCAGAGAAAAGCAAAGTGCATTCAAAGGACAGAGGATCAGAATGTCCCCGAACTCGCCGCACCAACATTAGAAGAACGCGATGTGGTAACTCCAAAAAAACAAAATGACTTTTCTAGAAATTCAACCTAGAAATCTACGTGCAGCCAAATAGTGAAGTGTGAAGGTTCATGAAAAGCAAATCATTTTCAGAACAGAGTCTCAAAGACGCTGCCCTTGATAACCCTTTCGAGTAAGATGCTGGGAGACGGGATGAAGATTCATCCAGAAGACACACAGGATGCAGGCAAAAGAAGCCTCCAGATGGATTCCAGGGTGGCTCCACGACGACAGCTGTGCCACCGGTGTGGCCCGGGCAGGGAGGGGCAGGAGGGCGGCCGGACGCCAAAGACGCACCCGCAGTCCCCAAGGCCAGGTACTGTGGAGGTACGGCACTTGTGGAGACCGTGGCTGACACGTTACTGACAGACACCCAGAAAATCACACACAACCGCCACCTGACCAACAGAAACTCGACGTGGACAGGAGCCGGGCTCCGGGGCAGCACTTCCTGGGCCTCGGCAGAACCTGGCACATTCCAGGGCAATCTACTGGAAGGACAGGGGCAGGGACGTGGACAGACAGCAGGGTCAGAGAGCTAGGACTTTCCACCCTTCTTGGGGGAAAATAATCTCCAAGGCCAAAAACATGAAGAAACAGAAACAGAAACCTATTTACCAAGAAAGAGCGAAAGAAACAGTTGAAGGGGCTGGGAGTGACCGCCTCCGAGGAACAAGTCTGAAAACAAGGGAGAAAAAGAGAACGGCATGTAGGATTTTTCTAGTGTTTTTTAAAACAAGCCCAAGGCATCATCAGAGCCAAGACGGGAACCAACCAACCACCAGCATTTGCAAAGCATTCGGAGCAAGACCGCCTCCCACCGAAGGGAGCAGAGGCCGGGCGGGCCACGCGCCACGGCGATGCCACAGCGATGCCGCCCCTTAGGTCCTCGGGTGGTGCAGAGCCCTGGGGCGAAGGGAGTCCCCGAGCGAGAACGAGGACACGGGACACGGTGGCGGGAAGCACAAGCGCTGTGTGAGCCCCAAGTCTATAGAGACGCTGCTGACCCGGAGGACAGCTACAGCGGCCGGCCCGCCACCGCGGGGTGGCGGGTGCCGGCCAATCGCTCCGCTGCGCACACGGCCGAGCAAAGGGAGGGAATCAAGCACTTTCTGCAAACTGCAGTGAGGAGGGCGGCGTACACACACACGCGTTCTGGCTGCCGGAGAACCGCACGCGCGCTCACTGCTCTGCAGCTGAACGTGACCCCAGCTGCGTCAGGAGGACCCGCCAGACTCCAGAGGAAGGGCAGGCGGTGTGACAGGTGCACACGAGGAAGAGCTGATGGCGGTGACCGACAGGGGCACCGGATAACTGCCCCCGAGGAAGACCACGCGCACGCACTGCACACACCCGCGTGCACACACAGGACACACGCACTGCACACACATACACGGCCTGGCCCTCGGCAGGGCTGCACGCACCTGCCTCTCGCAGTACGCCTTCATCAGCTTGCTCAGCGGCGTGTGTCTCTTGATTTTGAACTGGACGACGGAGCCATCCTGCCCGGCCACTTTCAGGTTGATGTGGTCGTTCTCGGTCTTCACCCCCTCCTGCAAAGACACGCAAAACCGGGTCTCAGGACCACATCTCCAAATAGCCGCCGTTTTCACACGCGAGTCTGGGGGTAACTGCTGGGGTGTAAGTCTTTTTTTTTTTTTTTTCCAACGTTTATTTACCTTTGGGACAGAGAGAGACAGAGCATGAACGGGGGAGGGGCAGAGAGAGGGAGACACAGAATCGGAAACAGGCTCCAGGCTCTGAGCCATCAGCCCAGAGCCCGACGCGGGGCTCGAACTCCCGGACCGCGAGATCGTGACCTGGCTGAAGTCGGACGCTCAACCGACTGCGCCACCCAGGCGCCCCTGGGGTGTAAGTCTTTAAAACGAACAGAATTCTAGGGGCGCCTGGGTGGCTCAGTCGGTTAATGGTCCGACTTCAGCTCAGGTCACGATCTCACGGATTGTGAGCTCGAGCCCTGAGTCAGGCTCTGTGCTGACAGCTCGGAGCCTGGAGCCTGCTTCAGGTGTCTCCCCCTGTCGCTCTGCCCCTCCCCTGCTCACGCTCCGTCTCTCAAAAATAAGTAAATGTTAAAAAAAAGTTTTTTAATAAATAAATGAAACTGAACTCTTAAAGTTCTGCGATTTAGAATCACTCCTATGACTGTTTCATTTTTACACACAATTCACTTTTGTATTTGTTAAGCATCTGAGAGGAAACAGTGCAAATCTAAAAAATTTTCAGATTCTAAATTCAAAGGAAAAAATCTGCTTAATAAGTCTAGAAAAAAAATTCCATCTTTGTTATAAGATTACTCTTAAACCACATACTCACAGGTTGTACAGACTTATACAGACTGGGAAGACAAGACAACAAAGGTTCACAACTAAGGAGAACCCTGAGCAGCAGGCTCTTGGGGGTGCCTGGGTCCCCAAGCCACTGCCCAGAGCCACGGAGGGCGGCCACGGCAGGTGCTGTGGGCACAGGGCCACCTCACTTATCTGGCACTGCCGGGGAAGACAGGAGTCGTTTATTTTGAACAAAATGACGAAGCTGGCCTGAGCCCTTTCAGAAATAAAGTTTAATGTCAACTGTCACACACCCCCGCCTTTCTCTGGCACGTCCTGTGGGGCGGATCCGACCCACGAGGGCTGAGGGCAGGGGGCAGGGCTCATCTGTACTGCCTCTGCCTCCACGGCCGTGCCTATCCCTCCCTCGGTGCCGAGGCACGCGGGTTGCTGGGGACACGGAGGGCTCCGGGAGAGCAGCGGCCCCAGGACACAGGTGGACCGGCTGGTGGCCTCCTTCTCCGGAACATGGACTCCGCTGTGGGCAAGCGGGCAGCGCAAGCGGGGTGTCCAAGGTGGGAGCTGGGGCGCTCCCGTGAGCATCCCCCTCTCCCCAGAGACGAAGGATGCATTTGTTGAGTCCCTTTTTTTTTTTTTTTTCAAATAAAGCTTTTATTTTGGAATTTACAGAAAAGGTGCAGAACTGGGCTCCAGCCGCACACCCCCCTCGCCGGCTCCCTCTCACCTCAGCACCCCACACGCCACACCCATCTGGCACCTGAGAAGCCAGCACTGGCGTGCGTCTCTAGGAACGGGACGCCAAGCTTTCCTGGCATTTTCCCAATGTCCCCACTAAGGTCCTTTCCTGTTCTGGGATCCAATCCGGGGTGCCGCATTCATACCCGCTTAGAGAGAGGATTTTTTTTCCAATTTGTCTTGTGTTAGAATACGCGTAACATAAAATCTACTTCTTAACCACTTTAGGTCGGTATGAAATACACTCCTGATGTCCTTCAACCTTCACCGCATCCATCTCCGGAACCCTTTTCGTCCTGTGGAACTGAGGACCCTTGGGTTGCTTCCACATTGTAGCTATTACGAAGGACGCTGCGGTGAACGTGGGTGAACAAGGATGGCTCGGAGTCCTGCTTTCAGGGTTTTGGGGCCCACGCCCTGAAGCAGGATCGCAGGGGCATGCGGTAATTCCATTTTTAATTTTTTTAGAAACACCCATGGTGTTTCTCCAGTGACCACCCCGTTTTACATTCCCACCATCAGGGCACAAGCGTCCCAACAGCTGCACGGTCTCACCAGTGACACGTGTTTCTGTTTTCTTATAGCGGCCACCCCGCGGGTGTGAGGCGTGTCTCACTGGGGTTTTGATTTGCGTTTCCCTGTTAGCAACACTGAGCGTACGTCACGTGCTTTTTGGCCATTTGCGGATCTTCTTTGGGGAAATGTCTATTCAAGAGTTTGGTCCGTTTTTGAATAAGGTTCTTTTTTGGAGCTGTTTTTAAGGGTGATCTACATATTCTGGATATTAACCCATTATCAGATGATTGGCAAATATTTTCTCCCACTCTGTGGGGTGCTTCCGACTCTACGGATGGTGTCTCTTGATGCATACAATTTTAAATTTTCAAATAGTGAGATTTGCCTATTTTTTTCTTCTGTTGCTGTGCCTGTGCTGTCACATCCAGGAAGTCGTTGCCAAGTGCAATGTCAGGAAGCTTTTGTCCTAGGTCTTCTCCTGAGAGTTTTGTTTCAGGTCTTACATTTGGGTTCTCGATCTATCTCAAGTTGCTTTTTTGTGCATGGTGTGAGGTAAGAGTCCAACTTCATTCTTCTGCATGTGGATAGAGAACGCATTTGCTTTTTTAACGAAAAGATATCGACGTGTCAAAACAAACAGACACAGCGCCCAGGACGCAAACAAGCCAGGCGGTGGCTGCAAGTCCAGGTGGAGGAACGTGGCAGGAGGGGCCCAGGGAGGGTGCTAGGGGCACCAGCTCCCTCGGGGGCTGTGGGGGCAGGGAAGGTCACCAGCCCCTCTCCCTGCTAATGAAGGAACACTAAACCAATGGCCTGTCCCGGACCCCTAGCGAGTTCCTAGTAAACAGGAGTGAAAGAAAAGAAACAATGACCTCAAATCACTAAGGTCAACCCTCTGCCTCAACCAGAGGGGTCTGTTTTCCCAACTGACCCACAAGGTTTTATCCCAGCACCATGACGGCTTGGGAGCGTGCCTCCTGCCCTCTCCAGGCTCACAGGGCACAGCCCCGCCTCAGTTCAGAAGTAGTGAAAACGGGCACCTGGCGGACTCAGTCAGCTGAGCATCCGACTCTTGATTTCGGCTCAGGTCACCATCTCATGGTTCATGGGTTTGAGCCCCATGTCCGGCTCTGTGCTGACAGTGCGGAGCCAGCTTGGGGTTCTCTCTCTTCCTCTCTCTGCCCCTCCCCTACATGCTCTCTCTCAAAATAAATAAGTAAACATCTTTTCTTTAAAGTAGTAGTTAAACCAAGTTCACTCAACTGAACTGGAACATAGAAGGCGACCACCTAACAGTAAAGTTTAAGTACAGCAAAGACACCGAGTGCCGCACGTATTTACGCGTCAGTCAGAGGAAGCCCCAGAGAACCGTAAAGGCGTTTATATTTGCCTCACTGAAGACAATCCGCCCAAGATGGGAAACCGGTATAAAGGCTGAGCTGGTAAAAAGCAAAGGCTCCGACCACATCTGGAACGAGGAGGCTGTGCGGGAGTGTGACCTCTTCTCAAGTCACAGCGAGGACGGTGCAAGCTTCCACCAAGGCCTGACGGGGGGCTCCGGGAGGGTCCACCCAACCCCAGCTCTGCCTCCTGTGTGTACGGAGGCTGGGCTCCGGTCTCTGTGCAGAGGGGGTGCCATCTCCAGTACCAAACAGGCTGATGTCGGAGGCCACCTATATGCAAAGCATTCAGCTCAGCTGATCTTCCACTTGGGCAAAAAAAAAAAAAAAACAGACCCAACAGTGCAGACAAAAAATACACACACACACACAATAAGAGCAGGTAACATAACGTCGGATCCTCCTAAGAACTGACTGCCAACGCACCGAAGTGAGGGGCCAACACCAGGGAGCCCAAAAAGGATGGGGAGCACACCGCAGAGGGCGCGACGGGAAGGGGGGAGCACACGTCAGAGGGTGTGATGGGGAGGAGGACAGGACAGCGACCCCGACGCGGTAGGTAAGGGGGAGGTGCACAGTAGAGAACGCGACGGGGAGGGCGGAGCGCACACCGGAGGAGGTGATGGAGAGGTGGGCGGGCACACACTCCGAGGACGTCGATGAATAAGGGAGGGCACACACTGGAGGGCGCAGCAGGCCGCGGCTGGGGCGGGCTCGCTGCGGGTACCCAGCGTGCGCCCTCTCCGCGCCCTACGAAGACATAAGGAGGATCGTCCAGACCCCGCAGGGCGGAGGCGCGGACCGCGGGGGGCCGAAAGGGCAGCAGCCGGGAAAGGTCTCAGCGAGAAAGGTCCTGGGAAAGCACGGCCCCGGAGAGAAAGGGGTAGTGGGGCAAAGGTCAAGGCTAGGGGTAGGTCCCGGATAGAGTCGCGGATGGGAGCAGAGGGAGGGTGAATCCGGAGGTGGCTCTGGGGTCCCGGCTGGGAGGGTCCGGTCAGGGGCCGCGCTCCCCGCCGCTGTGTCCAAGGTCCGCGCAAGCGAGGTTCCGGGAACGGCAAGGCGCCCACGAGCCGAGGGGCGGGACCCGGACCGTCAAGGCGGACCCTGGGTGGGGCGAGGAGCGCCTCGGGGCGGGGCCGGGCCGGGGCGGGGCCGGGGCGGAGCCTGGATGGGGCGGAGCAGCGGCAGGGCGGGGCCTGGGCGGGGCGGAGCCGGGTAGGAGGGGGAGGGGAGCGGCGCGGCGTGCGGGGGGAGGGGCAGGAGGCCCAGGGCGCGGGGAAACCCCGCAGACACCGCCTCCCCTTCCCCCTCCATCCCGAGGTGGCGGAGGGTGCCGGGCGCGGACCGGGGCGGGGGGTGGCGGGGACGGCGCGAGCGCGGGGCCGACCCAGGGGCCCCGGTCCCGCGCCCGCCGGCCCTTACCTTGGGCTTTTCCTCGGACATGGCTGCGCGCGGCGGCGGGAGGCGGCGGCGGGGAAGCAGGCAGCGCCGGAGCGGGCGAGTCACGCTCTCGGCCCGCCGCTCTCCCGCCGCAACTGCTCGCGGGGCCGCGCTTTGCCCCCCAAATCCCTGCGTGCCGGTTGGCCGGCGCGGGGGTCACGTGGAGGCGCGCGTGCACGAGGCGCGTGCCCCGAGGCGTCGGGCGCGCGCTCGGCCGGGCCGAGGTTCCTGGTGGTTGGAAATGCGTCACGGAGCGGCCCCGCGCCATCCGGCCGTTCCGACAGCGGGACCGCACGGGGCACCGAGGGGCCCGGGGGCGCACGGGAAAGGCGGGCGCGCCCAGGATACTGAGGGGCCCTGGGGCGCACAGGAAGGGGAGGGCGAGCGCAAGACCGGGGGGCTGGGGGGGAGGCTCCGGGGGCGCCCAGGGAAGGGGGACGCCCAGGACACGCAGGGGCCCCGGGCGCACAGGAAAGGGAGGGGCGAGCACAAGGCACCGAGGGGCTCCGAGAGCACACACACGGGAGCGCGGGGGCGCCCAGGGGAACGCCCACAGGCAGGGGTCAGGGACCAGGATGGACACGTTGTCTTGGCGCCTGAGAAGGGCCTCTCAGCCTCCTCGGTGCCCTCGTCCATCGACCTGGTCCTTGGCCTGCTTGCGCTCAGCCGGCCAGGCCCAGGCACGCCCACTCGTTTCGCTAGTGCAGCACGGTTTTTCAGAGGAAAAGGAAGCAAAGGCCAGTCTGGTGAACCATCTCTGGTGACCACAGGGGACCTGGCGAGTGAGTGTCGCCTCACAAGGCAGCCCCACTCCTGGATAAGGTGAGGAGCCTCGCGTCCAGTTAAGAGGAGCCGCAGGGGAAGGAAGGAGACCCAAGGCGAGCCGCCTCTCTGCGCCACCGCTAGAGACCGCTTGCAGGCGTTCATTCAGCCCCCACGGACCCCAGAGCCTGCGCCCTTCACCGGGACAGAGGATGGACAGAGGCATGTGGAAGGCCTTCTCCTATGCCACTTATCTCCTGGTGGAGCCAGGCTTCACCCCTAGCTGTGTCCCCCTTCTCCCCTTACCAGCCCCCATCACGGCCTTCTGAGTCTGGTGAGTGCAGGCCCAGCCCCTGGGGGCGCTGGTGGGGTGGTTGCAGGAGGCTGTCTTGTGACCGCTTTCCTGAGGTTTGTGGAATGCACGCTACATAGCAGAAACCGAGTGCGTAGAGAATCTGAACAACACGATTAATTACATATTAGGCCTCTAAGAGAAGGTCATTAAGTTGTAAGAAATCATACAGGGGGAGGGTTCCACTGAGGACGCAGAAAGCTGGAACAATAATTATCCCAGTCTGAAAACGAGAAGCTGGAAAACCTATAAAACCATAGCTTCCCTTAAACTATCGGCGAGCTGGGATTGCAGCTTCCCCGTCTTTGAGTCCGGGCCCCTCCAATCTGCCTGCTCTCGGGGACTCTCAGAGTCCTTGGACGGCCGCCCACTCTGCCTGCACCTCACGTCTCTCCTTCAGTTTGGGAAGATACTTTTCTAGGTCTAGAAATCTGAGCTTAAAGTCTTTGAAGGTGTCCCTTCATTGTCCACATTGTCGGAATACATCCTGGGCCCGGCCCTCTGGAGGTCTCCTGTCCCTGGAAAGGAAACGGGATCCCCACAGAAGTCCCAGCCAAGATCCAAGGACATGGGGCCGGACCTCAGCAATAGAGTCTCCCTGTTGCCCACCACATACACACACCCTGTGCCAGGACAGCACCAAGAAGCAAGCTTGAGTTCATCCTGCAGCACAGGGGATGCCAAAGAAATCTGAGGTCGGTGAACACTAAAGAAATCGTAACGGCCACCGAGCCCAGACTCCCTCGACTCCCACCTGCTTCACTCACCCCCTACGGAGGCAGCCGAACAGAGGAGGGATGCCCATTTCCAGATAGAAATACCAGTAACCTCAGTCTCTGTTGTCTGGCGGGCAATATCGGTGTTCTACAAGACGCACACACAAAGGAGAACACCCACAATCAAGACACGACAATCAGCAGAACCAGATCCAGATACGACCTAGAAGCTAGGATTGTCCAACAGGATTTGTGTGAAGGCTCTGGCACAAAAGGTAAGTGACGTGAAGGAAAAGGTGGGGAATGCCAGCACAAAGATGGAGGCTGTGAGGGAGTCCAACGGAAATGCTGGAAACAGAGAGCAGCGTGACGGAGAAGTTGCTCTCAACCAGCTCACGAACGCAGTCAACACAGATGCCGTGAACTTCCAGATAAGTGCGTGGAAATCACCCGAACTAAACAGAGAGAAACAGGTGGGAACCCCTGAGAACCCAAGAGAACACAGCAAACAGAAGCCCTGGAATGAGTCATTTCACACGGTCTAATGTGTGTCACTGGAGTAACAGAAGAAGAGAAAAGGGGCAGAAGAAATGTTTGTAGAAATAAGGGCTGGGGGCGCCTGGGTGGCTCAGTCAGTTGAGCATCTGACTTGGCTCAGGTCATGATGGCACACTTCGGGAGTTCGAGCCCCGCATCAGGCTCTCTGCTGTCGGGCTCAGAGCCCACTTCGGGTGCTCTGTCCCCTTCTCTGCCCCTCCTTCACTCACACCCTCTGTTTCTCTCTAAAGAAACTTTAAAAAATAATAACAGTGGCTCAGGTTTTCTAAAAATTAAGACATCATGGCACAGGTCCAGATTCAAAAAACTCACCTGGGATTTATACGTGTACCAGGCACACCGGGACAGCCCTGTCCAAGCTGGCAAAAAACAAACATAAAGAAAACATCCTGGGGCGCCTGGGCGGCTCAGTCGGCGAGCGTCCGCTTTCCACTCGGGTCATGATCTTGTGGTTTGTGAGTTCAAGCCCTGCATGGGTCTCTGCCGTCAGTGCAGATCTTCTGTCCCCCTCTTCCTCAGAGAGAGAGAGAGACAGAGAGAGAGAGAATCCCAAGCAGGCTCCGTGCTGTCAGCACAGAGCCTGACGTGGGGCTCAATCCCAGGAACCGTGAGATCATGACCTGAGCCGAAATCGGTCACTCACTGACCAGGCGCCCCCGCTCACAGAATCTTGAACTTCACCGTGGTCGGTTAGCTTGAAATGACAAACGTCCTCTGCGTTCTGTAGAGCGGTGGTTCTCAAAATCTGGTCCCTGGACCAGCGGCATCCACGTCACCTGGGAGCATGTTACACTTTCTTGGGCCCCTTCCAGACCTGCTGGATCAGAAACTGGCGGGGCCCGGCAGCCTGTCTTCACAAGCCCGCTGGGTGATTCCGGTGCTGCTTGCGTTTGGGAGCTGGACAGGCAAAGCTGCCCGGACGAATCGTCAGCAATCTGGTCAAGCCCCAGGTCCCGGTGCGGCCGGAGGGGGAGGGGCTGGCATTCTGCATTCTCTTCCAGCCCCCTGGTGAGGACAATCTGCTATATCTTGGGCCACGCCGCCCTCCCTCCTGCTTCGGCGGTGCCTGAGTCACCAGGCGCATTTCGGAAGCTACCCTCTTGCACCCGTGAAGTCTGGCATCGATGGGCTTAAAAATGTCTCAGGGCGCCTGAGGGGCTCAGTTAAGCATCCAACTCTTGATTGCAGCTCGGGTCACGATCTCCAGGTTTGTGGGACTAAGCCCTGCATCAGGCTCCGCGCTGTGAGTGGATTGGGATTCTCTCTCCCCCTCTCTCTGCACCTCCCCTGCTCACGTGTGTGCGCTCGCCTGCTCGCTCGCTCTCTCTCAAACTTAAGAAAAAGAT
The DNA here is from genome assembly GCF_014898765.1 of Herpailurus yagouaroundi. Classification (NCBI taxonomy): domain Eukaryota; kingdom Metazoa; phylum Chordata; class Mammalia; order Carnivora; family Felidae; genus Herpailurus; species Herpailurus yagouaroundi. Next base: position 1,823,139 of record NW_024412403.1, on the reverse strand, counting down.
TCTCTCTCTCTCTCTCTCTGCCCCTCTCTAAACAAGCATGATTCCTAAGGTGCAGGGACAATGGAGGATCACCAGTGTGGGTGTGGAGGAAAAGCCTGAGGCCCCGGGGCTGAGAGCTGGAGCGGGTCTATCACGTGCACCCTGCCCACCTCTCCCGAGCCACAGTGAGGACACTCTGTGCACCGAGCCGCTAAGAAGTGCACGGGTGAAGGTGACCCCGTGCGCCAGGTACCGATGTCAGCACCTAACGCTGGACGCAGAGAGGGAGCAAAGAGCACACCGCAAGTCACCCGGGGGAGAGGGAATCAGAATTCTTTGAGCCACGGGGATCGTGCGGGCTAAGTGATCACAGGGAGCCTAGGAAGAACATCAGCACACAGCTAAGCTACAGTAGGACAATTCTAGCCGCCATAATGGGGCCTCCTGACCTCTTCCCCAGTCCCTGGGGCTGCTAAGGAAGGGCCCTGCAATTTGGACACAGGTGTAGACCATGAACTGGCCCTGAAGCCTTCTCCAGAGGCGCCTGTGGCCATTTTCAAGGGTTGCTGCGTCCTGGAGCAGAGGGAGTTCCTGGACCTTCCGGGGTATTCCATACAGGCTCTGAAGAGGCCCCATTCGGCCACAGAGGCCCGCTTCTTGGAGTGGGCTTACGGAGACAGAGGAGAAAGGGTCTTGCCCCGAATCCAGCTCACAGCGGGCCGGGTGGGAGCCAGGGGCCACAGTGTCCCCCCGGGCTGCAGGAGGGACATCTGTGGCTGGAGGAGGGCAGAGTGAGGCCCGGGGACCTGCACACCCGCCCCACTAACGACCTGGCGAACCTGCTGCCGGGAGCAGGCGGCGCTGGGAGGCACCATCCAAGGCTTGGGAGACCCGGTGTTCCCCCGACGCTAGGAGCTCAAGCGTGACCCCCGGAACTTGAATGCGGAAGCCCTCACACCAGCACCTGGGAATGTGGCCTTATTTGGAGACGGGGCCCTTAACGAGGTGGTTAGGTTAAAAGAGCCCGTCGGGGTGGGTCCTAACCCCAGGTGGCTGGGCTCTTCTAACGAGAGGACATTGGGACACAGAGATGGGAGGAATGTGGGCACAGAGGAGGGGCCGTGTGAGGACACGGGAGAAGACGGCCGTGTACCGGCCTCGGGAGGAACCCGGCCTGCCCACGCCTGCATCGGGGGCGTCCTGCGTCCGGCACCATGAGAGATGAGCGCCCGCTGTCCAAATTGCCCGCTGTGGCACTTTGTCGTGGTGGCCAAAGCAGGCTGGTGCTCCCCCAACCCGCTGAAGCCAGGCGGGCTGCAGGAACCAAACCCTTATGTGGAGGTGATGCAGCCAGGGCGCCGAGGTCCCGGCCCCTGGGCTGTACCCGCTGGCCCGACACAGGCTGCTTCCGTGTCTCCAGATCCTGCCTTTGCCTTCGCGCGGCTGCGGAGCAGAATGCCTTCACTTTGACCTCAGGGCGGGTCCACTTTGTCACTGTCCTCAGGCCGAGGTGACCGTGACCTCACACTAAGCTCATTAGGCCCGATGGGGACAGGGAGAAGGCTGGAAGCTTAGTACCTGTGCGCCCCAGGGTGGGGGCTGAACCCCACCCCGCCCGGGGTCATGCCGCCTGGGGGCCTTCCTGGGGAGGGGGCTGCCGGGAACACATCAGACTGTCCCTCCAGAGAGGACGGTCACTGCACGATGTGCTGGGCCCCGTGAAGGGCGTGCTGCACACCTGGGCCTTTTAGGGTTTTAGCGGTGACGTGGTCCACGTGTGGATGTGCTGCTCAGACCCACGTGTGGGATCGTCCTTAAGGCCCCCACTACTGAGTGGGGCCTGGAGCACCTGAAGCACGGAGAGGCTGGGGCTGCCCGCCCAGGGCCTGGCAACCCAGCAGAGCCCGTGGTACAGGAAGCCTGTGAGCCTTCTGGGGGGCCCCGAGAGAACCACACGCAGCCCCTGTCTAGTCCTTGGGAGGAAGGCTGCGCCCTCTGTGGACGATTCTCTACTTGGAAAGCGGCTCCTTGCCTGATCTGGCACGGGGGTCCCTGCCGCAACTGCCCATCATGGATCGTGTATTACCTGATCGGCCGGTCACCAAGCGCACATGCCTCGGGGCCAGGAAGAATGGGACATCAGGTCCCGAGCACGTCCAGACCCAGCAAGGCAGATTCCCTTAGCCCTTGAGGCTCAAACCTCCCACTGGTCGGATGCTCTGCCCTCCAGGCCCAGGGGCACCAGTGTCACCCCCACCAGGCAGGGGTCACGTCCTTCTAGCTGTCAGAGGCCTGGGGCAGCACGCTCAGTGTGCTGAAAAGGAACCCTAACCGTTCTGCTCCCGTGTCACTCTGCAGCTCACCCAAAGGAAACACGGTCCTGGCGTGGAGTGCGGGACCACAGACCCCCAAGAGGACCCCCCTCCCACTGCTCTGAGATTTCACGGGGGAGCCCTTTCCTCTCCCAACCAGCCTCGCCAAAGCAAACTGAGGGACTGTGTGTTTGATGTGGTGCTAACACGCGGGGATAACAAAGCCCACCCGGCTGTGTGGCGTGGCCCAGGGGACAGCAAGGGAGGGGCTGCCCTGGGCCTGGGGCACGGCCAGCGCTACCTGCCGGTCTGGCTGCACCTCTGGGTCCGGCTGTACCGCAGCTCCTGGCCACTGTGACACCCTCAGAGAAGCCATGCTGGGGTGGCCTTGGGGAAAAGGACAGGCAGGTGTACTGGCCGCAGCCCACATCACTCACAGACCTCCCTGGAGAGACTGGGCCAGAAGCCGCAAGCAGGTGACGTCGTGTGGGCATCCAGCTGGTGCTGGCGTCGTTCCAGAGAGCTGGGACTCAACAGCCAAGTGGTCAGGTCATTTGCCCAGAGCCCAACGATTCTCACTGGAGTGGCCAGTCCTCAAACCATCAGCTGGGCCACGGGGCCCCAAGTGTCTACCCTTGAGTGCCGCCTGCTGTCTCTCAATGCCCAGCCGGCCATGATGTGCCAGGGTAAGCGCCTCAGGACGGCCACCCACCTGGACACCCACACCCAGGTCACCTGGTCGCAGCCTCTGACCCAGCCACCCTCCAGACCTCGTCTTCTCTGCTCTATCACCTTTGAAAGGGGCCGGGAGAGAGGGCAGCCACCACGGTCCTCCAGGAAGCCTCACAGATGACTGTGGTCATACCTAGAGAAGACGCAGGTGGCCATCCTCTGACAGGCCTCTTCTGGAACAACCCTTGCCTTCTTGCCCTGGCCTGCTCCCTCCCAGTATGTCCCGACTTGCCTGGACGCCTGGCATTCCCCAGCCAGACTCTTTGTCTCTGTTCCTGACCAGGCCTAGAAGGTTCTGGAGATGTGTCCATGCAGTGCCCAACACAAGCACCGTCCCATGGGCCCCGGCTGCACTGGAGACTTGGGACTAACCCCAGCAGATTCCATCGGGGTGACTTGGGGGTGAAGGTCACAGGCAGAGCTGTTCTCTCCCACCAGGCATTGTGGGCAGATGGTGGCAGCCCCACAACGGAGGAACGCTCATGTCCATGCCCGGCCCCCACACCTGCAGCAGCACACATCCCTCTCCCCTCTCCTGGGGTTTTTGACGCGCCTGAAGGAGGGTGCACATCCCCAGAGGAAGCAAGTCCAAGAGGGGCTTCTTTCCAGACCCAGACTGAGTTATGCTGAGACACTGGGGAGCCACTTGGGAAAACATATGATTGGATTCATACTTTACACCTACACCAATGAAAATTCCAGAGAGATGAAAAACTTAGATGTAGAATCCAAATTAAAAAGTCTCTCGAAAAAACATACGCAATGTAGCTTCATAATTTTGGAATGAAGAAAGGCCAAATAGAGCCACCCAAAAGCCATAAAGGAAAAGTCTGATGTTTGACTACATAAGAATCCAAAATTCCTTCATGACAAAAGCATTTGTGAAATGAGTGGATGGATGGGTGAAGGTGGGTTGATGGATGCATGGGTGGGTGAATAGTGAGTGGATGGATGGATGGACGAGTGGGTGGATGGATGGGTGAGTGGATAGGTGGATGAGTGGACTGGATCGGTGGATGGATGGGTTGATGAATGAATGGATGGGAGGTAGTAGGGGGTAGATAGGTAGAGGGTGGGTGGGTGGATGGATGGATGAGTGGATGGATGGATGGACAAGTGGGTGGATGGATGGATGAGTGGATGGAGGGGTGGATGGATGAGTGGGTGGAGGGATGAATG
>NW_024412403.1:1793963-1818837 GCF_014898765.1 Herpailurus yagouaroundi | reverse complement strand
GAGTAGATGGACGGATGGATGGATGAGTGGATGGAGGGATGGGTGGATGGATGGATGGATGAGTGGGTGGATGGGTGGATGAATGAGTGGGTGGGTGGATGGGTGAGTGGATGGAGGGATGAATGAGTGGACAGATGGATGGATGAGTGGGTGGATGGATGGATGGATGTGTGGGAGGATGGATGGATGAGTAGATGAGTGGACTAGATTGGTGGATGTATGGGTGGGTGGGTGGATTGATGAATGAATGGATGAGAAGTAGCAGGGGGTAGATAGGTAGATAGTGGGTGGATGGTGGATGGGTGTGTGGGTAGATGGATGGATGGATGGATGGGTGCGTAGACAGACAGATATCCTACTGGTCCCACTGCTCTAGTTAAACCCTGCTACATTAGGTGGCCAAAAGGACAAAAGAGTAGACCTGAGTCGGGGGACAGATCATATGTAGCACAGGACAGTTCTTCAGGTAGGCGGCCAGAGAAAGTGTACGGTATGGACGGAGGGAATGTGGGTGGGAGCTGCCAGGATGCCTGGGAAGGTGCTTTAGGTGCTCCAGGGAGCAGAGGCTGAGACGGAGTGGGCTTGGTATGTTCCAGGCACCAAGGGCGTCGGTGTCTGGAGGAGTGGGGAGATGCAGACGGGGAGACCCAGGAGTCTTTCTCGGCCACCCTAAGACCTCGAGTCTTATTCTCAGTGTGGAGGGAGCTGTGGGAGGTTTGAGTGGTCCCTCCATCAGGTTTGCAGCCTGAAGATGCCCTTCAGGCCAGGGTGGATGAGAGGCCGCAGGGCAAGAGTAGCAGCAGAGGAGGAGGTGCAGGCTAGAGCAGAGACGGACTCCACAGTGCTCTCTACACACTGTGGGGCGGGGTGGGGGACAGGGTCTGGCTGGCTTGGGCCGGCTGTGGTGAGAGGCCACGGGACATGGGGTCAGGCAGTGGCGCAGAAGAGGAGGAATGCGGAGTCGGGGTCACTGCTGGCCTGGGAGAGACTGTCCAGGGAAGGAGGGCACCAGCCACCAGCCGCCCCCACCACAGTGCCTGGCCTGCCCCGCTCTGATCCTGACCCAAGTTCACTGCATCTTCCGAGCCCAGGACAAGGCTCCCCTCGGGCCCTCTGAAACAGCTTGTCCTCAGGATGTCACCTGGGCCCCTGGAGTTCAGAGCTGCCCCATCCCAGCCCAGGGCTGAGCACGCAGGCTTCTCGAGGGCTGGGTCAGCCTCCCCTGCCTGCCCCTCCTCCCTGGGCCTGTGTCCGGGAGGCAGTCAACCGGGAGAGCAGCACCGTGGGAACCTCCTCGGGGACGGGCACAGGTCTCCTGAGGAAGTCACCCAACCTTACACTCCCACCCTGAACTCTGGGTTCCTAAGATCCCATCATCAAGGGGTAATGTGCCAGCCCTGAGGGGCAAGCTCCCCCGCCGGTGCCATGCAGCGGTCTGTGGTGCACACGGCATCCCTCACGCTGTGGTAACTCCTCTATTCTTTATACCAAATTAACAATTCTTTATACTAGGTCAACTATGCTACTACTCTTTATGCCTAGTGAACAGTTCTTTATACTGGGTTAACTATTGTTCACACCAAGTTAGCCGTACCTTACGCCTAGTTAATAATTTTTTAAGCCGAGTGGAGTACCCTTTACCCTGACCGAGTCAACTATGCTTTATGCTGAATTAACTGATCTACAGATTTTGTCCCGTGTCCCAGTTGCCACTGGGATCCCGGCTGGCAGCACCCCTCCCCCACCCCCCCCCTTGCCCTCTACACGTGAGTGTCTGAGACCCTCTGAGTAGCCAGAGGTGACCCTCATGATTTTGTAAAAATGCTGAAAACAAGAAAAATGGCAAAGCTGTTATTAGGGATACAGAAAATTCCAGTGCTCTGCCCCGAGAAACTCAGTGACTTAATTCCGCCAATCGTGGGTCACTTGTGAGTAGAATGAGAGGAACGAATACCTATAAAACCTCGAAAGCATAAGATCAAGTTCCAAGAGAGGGGAGGAGGCCGGAGACTGGAGACCCCAGAGAGGGCTCTGACCAAAGGAAGCATGAAGGCGGTCAGCCAAGCGGCCAGCGGCTGCGGCAGGGACAGCGCTCGCCGATCCTGAGCACGCGAGGCAGCCGGGAAACAACGTCCTCTTAGAAAAATTCAATTATTGTGATGCGTCCAGCCTGGCCAGCATCCCAACCTCACCCCAAACGCCTGCAAAACCCCATCCCAGTGTGCACTCTCCGAGAAAACTCCTCACACTTACGGGGAGCTAGAATCTGTGAAAGGACTTGATGTTACAAGGATAGGGACGCCTGGGGGGGCTCGGTCGGCCGTGTGTGTGACTTCGGCTCAGGTCACCATCTCGCGGTTCCTGAGTCCCAGCCCCACATCGGGCTCACTGCTGTCCGCGCAGAGCCCACTTCAGATCCTCTGTCCCCCCATCTCTGCCCCACCCTGCTCGTGCTTTCTCAAAAATAAATAAAATAAATAAACAAAAAAGAACGTCATACGGACTGCGTTTAGTCACTTACCCGTAGGGAGGGATTATTCTTCGGGTTCAGGGCTTAAAAGGAGACAGCTGGTCCGAAACCAAACTAAGCACCATTCTTCAGCTCTGCGAGCAGAAAACCCATCAAGTACGGGAGGCTGCGCTGGCGCCCCCAGGCTCCTCCGTGGGGTTGGCGTCTGCTCTGTGCGGGAGGGATCCACACTGGAGCCTCCTCTCGGCTCCCAGGAGAAGCGGCAGAGATGGTGGGATGGAATCGCTCGCGGGATCGCAGCTCCTGACCCCGGACGTGCCAGATGTGGCCCCGGGGAGGGGAGGGGCACACCCAGGCCCTGCGCACTGACCGACTCCCAGCAGTGGCAGCGAGGAGAGGTGACGGTGTCACGTCCCCGTCAGGCTGGCTGCCCTGCTCCTGCCCACCGGGGCCGGAGGCACAGGGAGAGCCCTGCCAGCAGGGACACGTCTCACGATTGGAGGCACCAGACGCACTGCCATCCACCCAACGTAGCAGCTGGGGCCACAAGTCCACGCAGCTCGAGCCACTTTTACACTTGGGCAGATCCTCTGGACTCCAAGACCATTTTGGGGGCTGGGTCCCCAGCAGAGTGCGTGGGACTGGGGATGAGGGGCATGGCAAGACTGTGCCCTCACCCGCTCCCAGCAACCCACGCGGGGAGTCAGTGCCCCCTGCCCCCAGCGGGCTTGGCCAGACACTTTTGTACCAGGGGCCCTGTAAGCCCCAAAGTTGTGGCTGCCGCCAGATCCCTTGGCTCTTTGAAGCGAACACGTGGCCAGAGACGGCTCTCCGGTGGCAGCGATGACCGTGAGACATGCAGGTATCTGCTAAGTGCCGGCCGCCGTGAGTTTGTCTACGAGTCCCAGGCCTCACCGGCGCCTGCTGGTCCCGGTGGGGTAGACGCCAAGAACCGCCACCGAATCAGCCACGGCCTGACCGGGATGAGGTCGCCGGGGTCAGTGGCCTGCACAGCAGGGCAGTCGGGAGGACACTGGGGCGGCAGTGTGGCGGAAAGGGGGGTGCGGATGGGCGGAGGGGGCAGGGAGCCCCAGACCTCCTGTAGCAGCGGACCCGACCCAGCAGCCACGTCGACGCCAGCACCCCAGCGTGGCCAGGGCTCAGCCTGTCCGTCCCCGACCGCACCACACGCACAGGCACGCAGCCTGACAACTGCTCAGAGTAACCTACTTTCAGGTGAGGACTGGGCAAAGTCACACGGGGCCGCTTACCTCCAGCCTGCGAAATGGCACAGATTCCTCGAGGGGGCTGTCCTCTGTCTGGAGGGTAATGGGCAGATCCTGCCAACACTTTCGTAAGCATCACAGATGCCGTGATCCAGAGTTCTGCTCCTGGAAACTGACCCACAGCTCACACAAAGCAGCACGGACAGACAGGAATGGAAACAGCCAGCACCTGCCAAGCAGACAGTGGGACGAGGCGCTCCGAGGCCCCTGGGGAGGCAGCGGCCACGTGCACGGATCCACGTGCTGACGGAGCAGACCAGGAGCCCCGTGACGCAGACTGGCTCTGGAAGGACACCGAGAGCCAGTTGGTGGGACGTGGCCACCGATCACCCATCCAATCGTGGTGTTTATTTTTTATTAAAAAAAAAATGAACGTTTATTTTTGAGAGAGAGAGAGAAAGAGCACGAGTGGGGAAGCAAGCGGCAGAAAGAGACAGACACAGAGTCCGAAGCAGGCTCCAGGCTCTGAGCTGTCGGCACAGAGCCCAATGAGTGGCTCGAACTCATGAAATGGGAGATCATGACCTGAGCCGAAGTCAGATGCTAAACCGACTGAGCCACGCAGGCGCCTCCTCAAATGTTTTTGACGAGTGCAAGACCAGTGAGTTTCCCAAGTGGACTGGACACCTAGGGACGTGCCAGGCACGGGGACACCCCAGGACTACATCTCGACCTCACACTCCCCCGTTCTAGACTTCCCAGAAGAGCCTGGAGTTGCCCTGTGGCTGAGCGTGGCTGTGGCACAGCAACATGGGTGGGCTCACACTTCCCACAGGGACCACGGCCCTGGTGGACACGTCACCTGCACAACATTGACTTCGCAGCACAGAGGAACTCCCAGAGGCTCAGCCAGCCCAGCAGCAACTCAGAAGGGGGGTGGGTGCTCCCCAGTAGCCGGGCAGTGAGGAAGCCCCACTGCCGGGGAAGGGAAGGAGGGAGGGATTCTATCGACAGCCCAGCCAAGTACACGAAGCTCAAAGCCAGAAGTGCTTTCTCCCAGAGTTCTTTGCATCTGATTCCAGCAGAGCAGAAGGAAGGTGCTGGTGGGGCGGGGCAGAAAACCTGCCTCGTGGACAGCAGACAGCTGGGGGTGGCCGGCAGGGGAGGGGGAGGACAACCCGGGGACACAGCACGGCCGCCCCCTGGGCCATGGCACCGAAGCCGGGATTGCTCACAGATCCTGGGGCGGGCCAGAATCTCTCTGTAGTCTACCTGCCGCCCTCCAGGTGATCATGCTAACGCCACGGAGAAATGAGACACGAGGACACAGTGGATTCAACAAAGCGTGTATTAAACCACTTATTGGAAACTGGTTAAGATTAAGGCACTCTGAACTTGACGGTCTCCTTGAGGTTACAACACGTGGTGCTCTTAGGACTACTTATAAAATGCGGGGACCAGGACAGCCTCCCAGACGCACTGGTGTGGCCTCGGTACCCCGAAGGGACTAAATGCGCTGTATGAACAGGGCACAGCCCCAACCGTTCAGGACACAGCGTGACCTCACGTACATTACTGTATTAACACAAAGGCTGCTGGAGTCTGCTACAGAGTTTTTCTTATGAATAAAAGTAGAATGTCAAAATCTGCAGGCTGCTATAAAATACTTAGGAATGTTTCGTAATACTTCAAATTGCTATCAAATGCCCAAGAAGTCAGAAAGAGATAGTCAAGAGTTTGTACAGTTAGTGTCTCAGCTTATAGACATTGCAGGACAGCGCGGTCACCTCACGGCACAGGCCGACGTGGCTTGGGGGGGGGGCGGGGGGGCTGTCGAGCGGTGTGGGGTGTTGGATCACACTGACCTGTATTGAGAACTTTCCGTGACACGTTGGAGAGCAGTCCCCGACGGCACAGTCACGAGTGCGAAAGCGGAACACATCATTTGTCTTTGCACCTGTCGACCCACCTCCCCGAAGCTAAACGTCTTCCTAATCCAAAGCAATGTGGCGGTGGCCACCGGGACTATTTTCAGAGTGAAGAGAGGCAGTTCACACAGCTACTCCACGGTCTGCATCCCCAATAGGAAGGATGTGGTCATTTACTGAAGCCACAGATCTTGCTCTGAAAGGCCTGGGGCCAACGGAAGGCACCGCAGGGTGTACCCGGAGGCCACGGACAGCGTCCCAGCCAGAAGAGCGCGGTTCCAAGCTAGGGGTCGTGTGACAAGCAGGACAGTCAGCAGTGTCCCCGTGTAGCACGTGGAAATCCCTCTGGCCGGCCCTGGACACCCTGCCCGACCCCCCAGTGGGCAGAGCCCCGCAGAGGGGCCCACGGGGCATGGTCCCTTCCTCCTCGGGGACAGCCTGGGGACCCCGTGGTCCCTGTGTGACCATGTTGCTGACAGCCTAACTAGGGAGAGCCTGGTGTGGCTACACACAGAACCCGGCGCCGGCCGTCACCAGGGCTGAAAAGGGAGCGGGGCAGTGATGGCCCCTCCAGGCCCACGGCCCAGAGCACCTGCTGCTGCCCCTGCAGGGGGCTCTAATGCTTCATCTGTTATTCAAGTTTTCACTGGAAAAAAATCTTGGTGTTCCGGTAAAAATACAAATTAAAATTTAAAAATTGTCCAGTAAGCGGTCTGAATTTTGACAGAAAAATTTCTTGGTGAAACACCTTTGGTGGAGGAATGAAATCCAAGACTTATTTGAAACGGAATGAAACGGAACAGAACAAAACACAGATTTAAGGTGAATCTAAGTTCTCCCGGACGCTGCTCAGAGCGGCTGGGGTCAGAAGGCACGGCCCGGCAGACTGCGTCTGGGTGCCCGGCTCCCCGGGGGGCTGCCACGCAGGGCGCACAGCCGCCGGCCGGGTGATGGAGGGCGGCGGGGTGACAGGGGCCCTTCCTCCCCCGCCGTGCGCGCACAGCGCGCCATCGGGTACAGGGACGCGAGGACAGAAGGCGGGACGGAGGCCGGCTGCCCTGTCCGCGGTTGGCTTCGCCAGCGGAGAAGGGTAGCAGGATGTGGGCTTTGCCTCCTGGAAGTAACAACACAACCGACCGACCCCCCTGAAAAGCTTCGTGTCTGCAGTGACTAAATACAGATACAGAAGAGGGAACAGAAGCCCGCGGGTCTGCAGGGCGGCGGCGCCGTGCTCCTGGAGCCGTGCGGGGACTGCTGGGCACGTGGCTCAGTTGTTCTCAAACCTGGCATACGGGTTTTCCTCTTTAAACAGACCTGGAACAAAACAGACCTGGTTATAAATGTGCTGACACGGCAGGAAACGAAGTCCAAGGACACAACACAATTCAGTGTTTCGTGAACACTGTGGCTCTAAGAAAAAGGGTGTTCCGAGCAGGTTCAAGCACCACGCTTCACCTTTTTTTTTTTTTTGTAACTATTTCTACTTATTTACCTATTTTGCGAGAGAGAGAGAATCCCAAGGAGGGGCTCGATCCCACAAACCGTGAGATCATGACCTGAGATCAAGAGCCAGATGTTTAACCGACTGAGCCACCCGGGCGCCCCTACGCTTAACCTTTTTGAAAGTCAAACCACAGGTGACTTTAAAATTGAAATAAAATTTACCAGAAACAATCATTCTAAGAAAAGCAAACCTAAAGAAATAAAAACTTATTGGCTGATTCTCTCTAAGAGGAATTAAGAAACAGCCATTATTTCTCCCCACAGCAATTGGCTAATATACAGAAATTAACAAAGCACCCTAAATGTCCTTAGAATTAAGGCTACGAAACAACGAGGTGACTGTCCACTTCACCACCACCAAGTGCTCTGACGTGGCTAATATAACGCAGTTGTAAAAATAAATCTCTGGTGCTAAACGCTCAGGCCTAGGAGTTTTCTCTTTGCAGTTCTGAACACACAGCCTCTCCCTCTCTTTAAAAACCTGTATCGCCACACTTTTCTGGAGCCGCTGCACCAAGTGTATGCGCTACGGGGGGGGGGGGGGACCCCGGGGGGGGGGGGCCGCCGCCGGGGGGGGGGGGGGAGGGTGGCCCGTCTGAGAAGGACCGCCGCCTCGGCCTTGGGAGGAAGCCCACAGTGGTTCTGGTAAAGGGAGTCCGTGTGCCAGATGCCGAACACAGTCGTGTTGGAGCAGGACGAATGGAAGAGCTCCCAGCTCTACTTCTGGTTTAAAGGGGGGAGACTGTGTTGTGATTAGGAAACCAGACGGCTTCTGAAACCAAGAGAAGGGTTTCCTCCATGCAAGTACGCGTGCCTGGCCCGTCTCCCCCCTGGGGACCCCCCCGGGATCTTCCACGCGGCTGGGTCTTTGCAAAGTCCAGTCCATTAGGTGGGCTTTATGTAAACAGGCACAAGCTGGCTTCCTCAGGGCGGCTCAGGGCCTGGCGCACCACCAAAACGGAGGAGTGAAGGGCCTCGCTGAAGGTCACGGAGAACGCCCTGCGCCAGGAGCCCCGGCCCGAGGCGCCACCCGGCCTCGCACACACGGGGCAGGTGGGACACTGCAGCGGGGGCAGACTTCAGATGCTACTTGTGCTTGGCGATAAGGGCGCCGCGGTGGAGTCTGTGTGTGAGTGCACGCGAACACGTCTCCCTCGCCGTTCACGGAAACGTCAGTCGGGTGCCAACAAGCTCCTTTCAACCCTTCAGTATCGTGAAGCAAGGTGCCCGTGCCAAGGACAGCTGGCGTTCACTGGGCACGAACGTGCGCCTGGAAGAGGCACCGGGGACAGACGGCACCGTGCCGACACGACCACTGACACGACGTCACCCACACGGGAGTCCGCCCTTGCCTAGGCTGGGGACCTGACACCGGGTGAGTGCTGTGGGCACCGGGGACCTGATGGGCCAGCTGGCAGAGGAAGCCGAGGGGCGGGAGCACACAAGGGAAGGCTCTAGCAGCTGCTGAACATCTCACCTGCAACCAAGGAGACCCAACGGCAGGGGGAGAGGCGGTCAGGGCAGCCTCGGGCCCCGGAACCCACACCTGGCGGCTGGCAGGGTCGACCCGAGCCTGAGGCGACACGCACAAGGGCGTGACAGTCAGAGGAGGCCTGCGTGGACGGAGGGGCCAGCCGGTGCTGGGTGGGGGTGCCGAGTCAACCGCACGGCCAGCAGCCCACCAGAGGGAGCCGAGGCTCCAGGACCCACTGCTTTAGTGCACAGGACCTGAAAACACCACGAGAACAGGGTGTTCCCTGTACAGACACAGAACTCCAAAATGAGGGCGTTAGTTAGAAAAGATTTTGAGGGGCACAGTGGCTTGGACGGTTCAGCATCCAACTGTTGATTTCAGCTCAGGTCGTGATCTCAGGGCTGTGGGATCGAGCCCCACATTGGACTCTCCGGACAGTGCAGAACCTGCCTGGGATTTTCTCTCTCTCTCAAAACAAACTTTCCAATAAAAAAAAAAAAAAAGGAAAGAAAAGATTTTGCAATTTTCCTAATCAGATTCAGCCCAGAGCCCAGCTGCCAGGTGCACCCGACACACAGCAAACACTGCTCAGGCCATGAGGTCCACAAAAGCACCGCGGCCCAGAGCTGGAGGCCCCGTGGCAGTCATCGGCGAGAGCGCAGTGCGGCCACTTCTAGCAATCCCAACAGCCCCAAACAACAGCATGGCCGCGGATGTGGGAATCAGCAGAGAACCAACTCAACCCAGGAGCAGATTTAATGTTCTCGCGGACTAAAACATTAGTATCCCCCCAAAATCCCTCCAAACAAAAACCAAAACCAGATGAATCACTTGGTGGCATGGAGACCTCTGGCTAACTCCTTTAAAAGGCGCGCGGGGGCGCCTGGGTGGCGCAGTCGGTTAAGCGTCCGACTTCAGCCAGGTCACGATCTCGCGGTCCGTGAGTTCGAGCCCCGCGTCAGGCTCTGGGCTGATGGCTCGGAGCCTGGAGCCTGTTTCCGATTCTGTGTCTCCCTCTCTCTCTGCCCCTCCCCCGTTCATGCTCTGTCTCTCTCTGTCCCAAAAATAAATAAACGTTGAATAAAAAAAAAAAATTTTTAAAGGCGCGCGGCCCGCAGTCAGGGAGCACCAGGAGCACCAGGCGCAGGGGAGGCCACACGACCGGTCAAGTTCCGCCCCCTCATCAGCCAATGGCGCTCAGGAATCCGGCTGAGAGTAAACACCCTAAGGCTTCACCTTTCCAGACATTCCCTGGAGTTAGCTCCTTCCGGACCGCGCAGTCTAGAACCAAGGGCTCCTCCCGGAAGCCTCAGCCCAGACCCTGCAGTCACGTCTCAAGGCCCGGAACCCACTCCCAGCCAAACAAAAGATGCAGTCAGTCGATCCTTACCATATTTTTTTCTGATTTCATCATGTCTGGATTTCATTTCTGCTCTCCTAAAAAGACAAAGAAATCTTACTTAGCACCAAAATATAACACAATGTTAAATGATGTACCTTCAGCAGAGAGAGTGGGGGTCTGTCCTCTTTTCCAGGGAAGAGACCAGGGACCAGGGTGGGGACAAGCCCGGCCGCCAGGCCAGGCAGCGTGAGGCTGTTTCAGCATCACGTCCTTTGATTCTGAGTTTCAACAAAAGAAATTCAAATATCCAAGACTGTATTTTTTAAAAATATTTTTCACGTAGAGAAAAACCTGACGTCAGATTCTGAGGAAGGTTGGGAACACGCAAACGTTAGTTTTTACTTAGGGGCACACGACGTTGCGGGGACGGCACAAAAACCCGCCGGGCCTCAGCCCCCCGCCGGCAGCTGACCTGACGCGGCAGCGCCTCTCCGGGCCACCATCGCGTTCCGCGGGCAGGGACAGGAGACCCGCCTCCCTCGCCCTGTCCCACAACCCATAGGGGCGCACCCCACGGCGGGGGTCGTTTCCCAGGGCCACGCAGGCCGGGCTCCCGAGCCAACGGGGACCTCACCTCTCCTCCTGCCGGACCCTGCGCTCCTCGCGCTCCCGCGCGGCCTTCTCCTCTTCCTTATCCGGCTTCCGGCTCCTCTTCCTGCGGCAGCAGCAGGCGCAGCAGCACGCGGCCAAGGCCAGCAGCACGGCCCCCCCCACCACCGACAGGGTGATGATCAGCGCCTCGAAGTTCACTGCAAATCCCAGCGGGAGGGAGCCGGGGGTCAGGACGGGAGCGGGACCACCCCCTCCCCCACAGGCAGGCCGCAGCCCGTGCAGGGGCCCCTCCTAGGTCTCTCGGCCTGTTCGTGCGACTTAAGAACAGTTTACCGGCCAACCACACAGACCCAGGCCACAGGGTCCGAAGACGCTTCGAGCCTGACAGACGGTAACAAAGCGGGCCCGCCCTGAGGGACGCCTCCAGACGGAAGGGGAGCCCCGTGCAGCTCAGCTGATTATTTACATCCAAGTCCACGGCCCTACATGGCTGGCCCTTGAACACGGTTCACACTGCGTGGGTCCCCTAACACGTGCATCTTCAAGACCTACGGGGCAGAACTCAAGCGCACCTCCTCTCCCTGAGATCTCCTTACGAACACCTCCCCCACGTCGCTGCAAGGACACAGTGCGGAAGAACACAACACACAACACAGGTGCTCATCGGTTGCCTTCGTGATCGTAAGGCTTCCGTCAACAGATGATGCGTTACGTTTTCAGGGAATCGAAAGTTGTGCGCGGATTTTCGAGGACGTGTGTGTGGGGGGGGGGGGGTGGTCAGTGCCCCTCACGTGTACGTTGTTCAAGGGTCAAGTGCGCTGACTGCCCCCGGGGAGACCCTGTGAGCCCCGCGGGCCCAGCCCCTGCCCCACCCGGGGCTTGAGGACAGGCTGCTCAAGGATTTTGTCATTTCCTGTCAAGACCCAACTTCCGAAGCAAACAAGTAGTTAAAACAAGGTTCTCGATTCTTTCAACTTCTTTTAAGGATTTACAAACCCAAACCAGTCCCTATTTTTCTACTTAATTCAAACCAGAGAACTCGAGTTTTCACTCATCCACTTAAGTCAGCCCTGGAAGAGGCTTCAAGAGCAAACTCCCCCCCCCCCCCCCGATGGTGGAGCGTTCCTGGCACTGAAGTTAGAAAGTCTGGCCGCCACGCAGAGCTGGTCCCCTCGAGTCTCCCCCGTTTCCCGGTTTCCCGTTGGTGGCTGGGTGGGGCTTGCCAGGTGGGAGAGGGAGGCCGACCCCCAGTGCCCGGCGCCCTTCAGACCCCACTCAGGCCCGCACAGACCCTCACGTTCAATGCAGGCCGGCCACTGGCTTCACACACTCTCTGCGCTTTGTTCAACTACTTTCTTTTCTTTTTTACGTTTATTTACTTTTGAGACAGAAAGCGGGAGCGGGGGAGGGGCAGAGAGCAGGGGAGACAGAATCCCAAGGAGGTTCCGTACCACCAGCACAGAGCCCCACACAGGGCTCGAACCCACGAGCTGCGAGATCATGCCTTGAGCAGAAACCAAGAGTCACAGGCTCGACCGGTGGGGCCACCCAGGCGTCTCTGTTCAACTACTTTAAACAGAAACAGGTGTTGCATCGGAAATGCCTTCTGGGCTTTAGGTCGCGTGTTTTCTTCCCTCCTTTGACCTGTTCTGGAAGTGCCGGCATCACAAAAATTAGCAGGAACAGGTGTAAAAAGAAAAGACCTTTGCTGGCAGATGGCATCATCTTCTGACCAGAGAACTTCAAAGTAATGAGCTTTAAGAGCCAATCTGATCAGTAAGACAGCTGGTTCTGAAATATATCTACCCCCTCCCCCCACCTCCAAGACAGCATTTCTGACCAGCAGCTAAAACCAGTTACAAAATAAAAACAGACATGGGGCGCCTGGGTGGCGCAGTCGGTTGGGCGTCCGACTTCAGCCAGGTCACGATCTCGCGGTCCGTGAGTTCGAGCCCCGCGTCAGGCTCTGGGCTGATGGCTCGGAGCCTGGAGCCTGTTTCCGATTCTGTGTCTCCCTCTCTCTCTCTGCCCCTCCCCCGTTCATGCTCTGTCTCTCTCTGTCCCAAAAATAAATAAACGTTGAAAAAAAAAATTTAAAAAAACAAAATAAAAACAGACATCTGGTCGTGACGGAGGAAAGTACCAAGGACCCCTGTCCCCATCAGCCCTACGCGGGAAGGCTGTGGCGTGCTACTCGAGGACGGAAAGACGGCCTCCGTGCATGAACACCAACCCTGCTTCTGCACGACGGTTTAACATGGCAAAGATCTTATTTTCCCCCAAACGAACACAGATTTAAAGTCATCATAGGTAAAACCCCACAAGAATTCTGCCGAGACGTGGGTGAAAGAATTGTAAAGCACCCACAGCACGAGGTCTAGATCTGGTGCTCCCTGACATGTGGGGGCCCCCAGTCTCCCCAGATGGCATGAGCCCCACCCCACCCGCACTCTAGTCCCACAGAGAAGGTCCTCGGCCAAATAACCCTACCCAATCCTCTGCAGTGCATGCGGGGACCCACGGCGGTTCCCACTTATCCCCGATGGGCAAGTAGCAGGCTCCCGTGCCCCCCTGGCCCTCGGGGTCAATTAAACCAAGCACGTGCTCTCTCGGGAACCAGGGGCACGGCAGAGCCTGCCCCCCACGACCCCTGGCTAGTTCCTGTCCCCCTCCCACAGGCTGAGTCACCACGAACCGCAAACTGCTGTGGCCCGTTGTGGCTCTGTCTGTCCCAAGTCAGGGGTACGGCCAGCCCCACAGCCCTAAGGTGGGAATTTCATTTCACAGGCCAATGATCAAAAATGCCCCCACCTGAAAGGTGTTCAATATCATCAGTCATGAGCGAAGAGCAAATCAAAGCCACAATGAGATGCCACTTCAAACCCGCCAGATGGACGAAAATGAAGGTGACAGATTACCCCAGGCCCTGGCAGGGATGTGGGACAAGCGGGAGCCCCGGTCGCCTGAAGGAGCCCTTCTTGAAAGGCGATGAGTCCGCCATCCCGCTGCTCAGCATGTGCCCAGCGGGAGTGAGTGGGGGGCCGCCCACGAGCACCTCTGCAGCAGCACAGGGACCCCGGGCGTCCCCGGCAGCAGAGTGGGCACAGGGCGCCAAGCAGCAGCGAGACAGGCAGCCGGTACGTGTGGCGCACGAGTCTCAGACATGCCCCCGAACAGGGAGTCGGACAGACCAGCACGCTTACTTTAAGTGAAGGGCGGGCGGGCAGCACTCCCTGGGGTGGCAGGTCAGTGCACTGGCTGCCCACAGTCCCGACAGGGACAGGCTGTGAGTGCTGGGAATGGTCTACACGCTTTGCTGAGTGCAGATTACCTGTGGACTCGTGTGAAAATTCACTGAACGTACGTGTGTGTGCGTACATGTATGTGTTTACGTTACCCGAGGACAGGAAGGGAGACTTAACATGTGTGCGCATCATTAGAAGTTATGCTTCAACTTTAAAACACCTTGGGGGCACGTGGGTGGCTCAGTCAGTTAAGCGTCAATGGTTGATTTCAACTCAGGTCATGATCTCGCAGTCCATGAGTTCGAGCCCCGCGTCGGGCTCCATGCCGACCGCTTGGGAGCCTGGAGCCTGCTTCAGATTCTCTGTCTCCCTCTCTTTCCACCCCTCCCCAACTCATATGTGCGCATGCGTGTGCTCTCAAAAAATAAACGTTAAAAAGTTTTTTTTAAATAAACGCATAAACGTTAAACAAATCACCTTCTAAAGAAAATAGAAATAAAAGCACCTCAACAGTTCGTGCTCAAAATGCCAAGGGCTCCCTGGTCCAGGACTGGTCTCTGTGGGGTCTCAAAAAGGGTTAACGTCCCCCAAGAGAGAGCGCCTACAGAATCCACCACTCGCAGGCAGAAAGGGACAGAGAAACGTAGGGACCTGACCGTGCTGACCTAGCAGGACTCCAGGCACACAGACGCCAGCAAGACGCAGTCCCCAAGCTGACCCTCTTCCCTCCGCCTCGCAAGTGGGCCTCCGGCACCCCGGAGACCCCTGGCTACCCTCCCAGAAAGCACTCATTCTCACTGGCTTCCTGACTTCCTGCAGGGAGCACGTGTTCGGGCAGCTTATGCTAACTGAGCACACCCAGACTCCCCCAGACAGTACTGACTCTGCAAGAGTTCCGTGAACACGAAGACTTACCCCAGCAAACGCCCCAGCGTGCAGAGCTCAGCGTACAAAGGGAGCTGGGTGGCAGGATCCTGGTCACGGGGTAGTCCAAGCACGCCTTATTGGTATTGCACCAAAGGCACTGAAAGAGACGAATGTTTGCCAAACCCCAGAAACGCAGCGTAAACACCAAAGAACCAGACGGTCCAGGATACAAGCCCAGCCACACTGTCTGCTCCCCTCAGTGGCTGACCGGAAGGCCATGGTCCTCACCCCGCCACAGCAGCTCCACCCCGCCTTGCCCACCAGGGCCGATGTTACTCAAACCCTCTTCCTTCAGGCACCCTGCCCAGCCTCTCGGCCTCCGTGCAGTCCTGGAAGCCGCCTCCTCACTGTGCCCGGAACCTTCTTCTCCAAACGCACGCCCCTCAACCTCCTCCACAGGGCCTACCTGCCCCACCCCCCTACTTCCTTCCCTTCCCGACACACCGTCTCGGATCATCTGCAGGACAGGCGGGACCACGCTCATTACACGTTTGCTGGTGGACTTTTGCAACCTTGGCAATCGCCGTACAGAGATCCTACCTGTACCTGTGGTCTCTCCGACCGCACTGGCCGTTAAAGACAACGCAACTAAGGCTCAAAGCGTCCCTCCCAGGACCTGAGATTACTGCAGTGACATGCCCGCAGTGAGCCATCCAGGTGGCACTGACAGGGCACACACACAGTGTGCCCTCAGCCTCCCCTCTGGCCTCCCAGGCCCCTACCTGTCCTTCCAGAAACCCACGTGCGCCCGAGGACCCGTGTGGGCAGGCCTCCCGCAGCCCCTGCGCCCTGCATTTCTGACCGGACCCGTCTGCATCCAGAGCGGGCCCACACCTTCAGACTTACTGCCCGCCCGCCTGCTGAGATGGGGGTGCGTGTGCCCCCACAACGTCCTCCCACAGAAGGGCGGGCTGGACCGGACGATGCCGCGAAGTGCGTACTCCTGAAGCCAGAGCGAGGCAGGACACCAGGCTCCTTTGCGGCCGGGAGGACTTCGACAGTGACATCTGCCGCTAAAAAGCCGCGCCACCAGGAAAACGCGCAGACAGGTGAGCAAGTTCAGGGTTACCAACAGTAAGGTCTGAGGCTGCAGTAGCAACAGGCTTCAGTCTTTAACCAGCAAACACAAGGGTCCACTCAGACCCTACGACCCGACATGCTGCCAGGTGGTCAGCAAGTTCTCTTCTGAAAGCGTGGCCAGCATCCTAGGGCAGAAACCACCCGGCCCATCTGTCCTGACCTGCCTCGCAGGGTTCCCCGCTGCCAGAAAAGGGAGGACAGGCTGCGTGGCTCTAAACTATCCTCGTGGGGGCGCCTGGGTGGCGCAGTCGGTTAAGCGTCCGACTTCAGCCAGGTCACGATCTCGCGGTCCGTGAGTTCGAGCCCCGCGTCGGGCTCTGGGCTGATGGCTCAGAGCCTGGAGCCTGTTTCCGATTCTGTGTCTCCCTCTCTCTCTGCCCCTCCCCCGTTCATGCTCTGTCTCTCTCTGTCCCAAAGATAAATAAACGTTCAAAAACAAAGACAATTTTAAAAAATAAAAAAAAATAAACTATCCTCGTGAAACCCGACTGGAGGGAGCTTCCCCTACGGTCCCAGACAAAGGCGTCAAAGCCCAGGGACTGCTCGGGGAGCCACACGGGATGGGGCAGAGGGACACTGACGGGCCCCACACGGTGGCGAGCTTTCTCCGGCGTGCCCCTCTGCTGGTCCCCGACGGCCAGCCGCACACGTGCCTGTGTGTCAGATCCCAGGATGGTCCACCTGGAGGAGACCGCCCAGAGCACCGGGCCTGCTACGGGGCGGCTGCCCTCCTGCTCGAGGTCACGCAGGGTCAGCACGGGAGCATCCTGGCTCCCAGTCTTCCCGGTAATTCTGGTGAGTCAGTCTGAGCCCAGGACACCAGCCCCTCCGGGCTGAGGGCCCATATCTCTCCTTGCCCTCACCCTTCCCCGTTCCCAGGTGAAAAGCCCAGGGAGGAGCATCCACCCCAACCCAGGACAACTGATGGAGAACGCGGGACACACTGTGAGGACTGGGGGGCCCACGGTGCGTGGACGGCCCTCATTCCTGTGGGCAGGCCGGTTGGGGAAGCAGACTCCCCAGCCCTGGCTGAGCACCACAGCAGGAGGGGCCTCTGGGAACTCGCAGGACACTCCCGGCCCCATCTTGGGGTTCCATGTGCAAAACAGAGTCATGGTCCCCGTCCCCAACAGGCCTCTATGCTCTAGTGGCATCGACACGAAAGCACGGGCCACGGGTTCACAGTTGCAGATTAGGCGCTAAATGACGCCCAGCCCAGTGCCCATCCTTCTCCGTTCCCCTTGCCCTCCACTCCCCCATCCTGCTTCTGAACACCGCCCCCCCCCCAAGCCCACCAGCCTCAATGAGGCCTCCTGCCCACTCACACGTGTTCCCAGCCGTGGGGCCCAACCCAGTTTATAAGCCCAGACACCTGGTCAGGAGGTAAGCATGTGTGTTAATGACGCTCAGGTGGTATCTGCAGTTCTCACGAGAAGGTTCACTACTCCTGAGAAAGACTAAAATGGCATTCGACACCCATTACGGAAACTATCTCCACAAACCCCAGACGGCAGAACCTTTAACACCCACAAGACCCCCCCCCACCCCGTCGTGGAGAGTGGGGTGTCTACTTACAGAGACGTTTTTCAGGCACTCCTCACAGCTCCTGTTTGTGTTCTGAGAACAAGCTGCGGGGAAAGGACAAACAGGTCACTAAGAACCGCTCACTGGAAACACCGGCCCAGGCGGCCAGGGAGGCACGCAGTCTGCGCTCTGAACCACGGAGACGAGCAGCCAGCCTCCCAGGTGCAACAGCGGGAGTTTCCCAGCCTTGCTGCAGGCCGGCCACCAGGGAGCGTGCACACGCAGCCCCAGGGTCCCATTTGCAAGGGGTCGTGCGGAGAAAGGGGCCTCGGGGCACAACGGCAGTACCTTCGGGGAAGAGGAGCGGAAGTGGGTGCGTAGCACGCACCCAACTGGCCCAGGCCCGCTGGCTCATCGGCACAGTCTCTGGAACCAAAGGCCACGGCAATGCCAGGCCCATGGGACTAAAGCCAGGCCTCGGTCCCCGCCAGTCCCGCCCAGACCTGAGGGAGAAGCCCCCCCGGAATCCGCCCGCTCCAGCCGCTCTTCACGGCAGGGAGGGATCACACCCCACCCAGCCAACAGCCCCGGAACTCGCAGCCGGGGGAAAAATGTCCAAACCCTCTCAAGCAGCTGCCGTCTTCCGCACCCACAGCTGAGCGCACACGCTTACTCCGAAGAGAGGTCCGTGCCACCCCGTGAGCCACCGGAACCGCACCCCACAGTCGTAAGGAGCGACCACTTTGCAGGCACCAGGGAAGCTGAGATTAGAAGGGCTGACGGGGCCAAGTCCGCGGAGGCGGAGCACAAGGGGACTGTAGGCCGCGGCGGCGGGAGGCGAGGTGGCTCGACCTCAGCCACGCACCCAAGCGCTTCGCTCAAGACACTGGGAACACGTGCCCACTTTACGGTGCCAGGGAAGCCGACGACGGCCAGATGCGCGCGTACAGAAGGTGGGCACACCAGTGGCGACGGAACGGCGCTCGGCCACGAGGAGTGTGCCGCGCGCACGGAACACGGAGCCTGCACCACGTCACGTGGACCAACGGACACCGGACACGGACGACCACCCGCCGGATTCCACGGGCGTGCGGTTCTGAAGCCGGCAAACTCATCTGCACCGGGAAAGGGACGGCGGCGGCCTGAACCTTCCAGAGAGATGGGCGCGTGCTGGAGCGTGACGGGGGTCACGTGGGCGTCACTTACCCAACGGCACACGTAAGACTCCCGTGTTCGCCGCACGGAAGATCTGTCTCCAAAGGAAAAGACAAACGTGAAGCTCCAGGTCACGACGCGCGCGGGGAGGTACCGGGACGAGCGCAGGATGTCTGCCGTGGGCTTCGCCGAGCTTACCAGAGGGTCCGGGACGGGCCCCACGACGGAGGAGACCCAGCCAGACGTGAACAGCCGACACCCACGTGGCGGGCGTGCAAGGGAGCGCTCGCCGTCGGGTCTTCCCACTCTCCCGCGCATGGTGTGAATGCGCTCGTGACGCGTGACCCCGTCCGCCCAGGGGAGGAGCTCCCGTTTCAGTCACACGCGTGCTCATGACGTCCGCGAAGCGGGACTCTCAGGCGCGTGAAGCCTAACCCTTCCACCTTCCATGTGCTAAGCACGACCCCACTTTGTTTAAAATGAAAGCCCACTTGTCACGGGCCATCCCACGGCCGTCTTTCCGCTGGCACGCCATTGGCTTTACCCTAAAGCTGACTTCCAACTACTGTCCTCAGAACGACAGACTCAGGGCGCCCGGATGGCTCAATCGACCGAGCACCTGACTCGCGATTTTTGCTCAGGTCACGATCCCAGGGCCGTGGGATCGAGCCTCACTTTGGGCGTGCTGTGTGTGGAACCTGCTCGGGATTCTCTCTCTGTCTCTCCCCATCTCTCTCGTGTGCTATCAAATACAAAATAATTTAAAAAAAAATAAAAAAAAAAAAGAACAGACATAACTTAGCTCCACGGAGGTAAAGAAACAGACAAGTCACAGAACACCTCGATCTCTGCCAGCACCACTCCGAGGCGGGGTCGCAGAGGCGCCAGGACAGGGACAGGAACAGCACCGCCTGTCTCAGAAACCCCGTGCCCTGGAGCCGGGAGGCGGGCCGGCTGTGCCAGGGCCGGGGACTCGGCCGCCACATCCAAGCACTCCCTCTGTCCGTCCACCAAAGGGCCAGGCAGCGGGGGGGGGCCTCAGTGTCTAGACACAGTTCCCCAGGAAGGGGGCCAGGGCTCCTCGGAGAAGCAGCTGATCCCAGAAGTGGGGCACAGAGAGGACAGAATCAGCCCTGGACAGACTGTGGCATCACAAAGTGGCACCAACTTAGGAGCGGATAACAAAATACCTAAAGGACCCAAAGGCCGGCTTGAAGGCCGGTGGGGGGGGGGGGGGGGCCCGGGGGGCGGGAGTCCTCCTTGCCAAACAGGGACAATTTAAAATCAAAGGGATTGACAGCCACGGACCTCAGCCTCTTGAACACTCCAGGATTTCACCCGGACGTGGAGTAAGTACGGAGAAGGCCAACTAGCAGAAGCAGAAGCAGGGGGTTTGAACGCCTGCGGTTCTGCCATCATCGTGGGAAATCTGGACGCCAAGACCACCGCGCGCGCTTGTGAGGTGACAAGACACTTACGGTCTCAGAGCGCCTCCCCAGTTTCATCGCTTATGAAGACAAAGTGCACCTTACAAGCGCCCAGAGTATCGGCAGTACGATGACAGGACGACGGGACACAGTGGCAGCAGGCGCCCCCGGGGGTGCAGGGGGAAGGACACAGCCACGTGTGGTGGAGTCTGTCAAAGGCACTGGAATCCAAGTAGAGGACACCAGGCAAGGCCAACTGGGGCTCCTTCTACAGAGTCGTTTTCTGGGAACAGACTGGGGAGCAGTGCTGGGTGGGTGGGGAGACATGGTGGCCAGAAGCCCCACACGGTCCTGGACGCGGGCAGGGGACGGAATGACACTACTGGGATGACGGGTACACCGGGTACACACACGCCCTACGTTACATCTCCAAGTACTCACGAGTCCTGTCGATGCCAACTGAATGATTTTGACCCTCATAGTCCCATGACGCACAGGAGGCCCACCGCAGAGAATGAGGGGCGAGGGGGGAAGGGGGAGGGCCGCAGGACGACGGACCCTGACGGACCCTCGGGCGGTCTGGAGGGGGGAGAACAAGCAGACGCGGAGGGAGCGCAAGGCAAGCACGGAAATGCTGACAACAGAAAGGCATGCGGAGTTTGCTGTGCGATTTATTCCTTCAAGGTTTCGGCAGCTTCGATCTTTTCTAAACAGGCAGGCAGGGAGCCACCGTGAAAATCTGCACGACTGCCTGTCACGCCCACTCAAGTCCTTTTTTCTTTCCTTTAGCGAGAGCAAAGCACGCGCGCAGGAGAGGGGCAGAGAGGGAGAGAGAGAATTCCACGCAGGCTCCGTGCTCGGCGGGGAGCCCCACGCAGGGCTCCCCAACTCACGACCCTGGGGATCACGACCCGAGCAGAAATCAAGTGGGACGCTCAACGGACCGAGCCACCCAGGCGCCCCTCAAGTCCTTGTCAAAAAATTTTACGAGAAAAGACGTACCTCTCGTCAATCTTAATCGAGTGGCCACAGGGAGCAGGGGGGTCGGGTACGGGAACTTTGTCGCGGGAATGTTTTTTCTATTTTCGTTTGTAAAGTCTTTTTGAGAGCTGGACTCATGTGAACTACACCCCGAGATACACACCGTAAACCTCACCCATCCCACGGTGTTGGGACCACAGACCCGTAGGAGTCGACGGAGACCAGCCCTCCGCCTGCCCCCGCCACGACCACCAACCGGGCAGACGTTCAACACGAGCAGAGACACCTACACTGGACAGTCTCCCCGAAAGAGCCGGCACCGGGAAAAGATCGTTCTGTTCTCTCTCTTACGAAACACCTCACCGTCTTGCATGGCTGGCAAGGAAAATACCCCACTTGCCGCTGCGGACGGCGGGGGTTGAACTTCTCGGTCACGGGACACAGACCGCGTGCTGATGGCCGCAGACCAGCACCACGGCCTCCTGCTTCCGGAGTCCAGCGCTGTGTGTGAACACGCCCGTTCCACGAGTCCCCCACTGAGTCGGTTTACCAACGATTAGAAACCCTCGGGCGTCACTCACTCTGATAAAAAGGTCTTTCTGTCAGGATACGCTAACCCATGGCCCGGTTTCACGTACTTCCCTAAAGTTCCGGGTGAGGCCACCGATTACATACACAAAGGCACACACTAGCAGGGGTGTGACGAGATCTGTCCTGTAAACATAAAGAAACGAGCGAGTACGCATTTACTGAGCCCGCGTCACACACAGGCAGGAGGGCGGCACCTGGCCGGCCCCCGGCACAACAATCCCCTCATCGGACACTGTGCCCCCTCTGCACGGCGACAGAGAGCACCTATGCCATCCGTGTCACTTGAGAATCAGGGGTGGAAAAGTCATTTAGACGAAAGTCCTGGTCACCTTCCTGTCCCAACAGAGAAGAGCTGAGCGGCATGGTACACGTCTTCCTCAACCTATGATGGGGTTTCGTCCCCAGAAACCCATTCAAAGGGGGAAATATCCTATCAAAACTCCGTGTAATTCCCTGGTCTCTCTCGAAACCCTACAACACTTCCGTTAGCCTGCGGACGGGCACAGCCGCCTGGCCCACAGCCTGTTTTACAAGGAGGGTGGACGTCTCGAGTAGTTGACCGAATACCGTACTGAAGTGACAGGCAGACCGTGTGGGCCCAGAACGGTCATCGGTGTGCGGGGACCGCGTGGCCGCCCAGCCCCGGGGTGACACGGCGTGTGGAAACTCCAGGCACCGTGTTTACTGAACGCACATCCTTTGGCACCGCTTACAGTCGAAAATCCTAAGCCGAACCCTTGTAAGTTGGGCACCGTCTGAACATACAAATAACATGCACCACACGTATACACACTGGAAGGCCCTTACAACTGGTTTCAAACGCCGTGGTTCTCGGCGAGAGATGGGCAGGTGAGGAAGCGCGTCCCCCCCCAGTCCTGTGCCGTTCGCAAGGAGCAGTCAGGGTGGGCTCCCACCCCCGACCTGCACAGGCCACGGCTGAGCTCCTTTGTATCCTTCAAGCGCTCCGAGGTACGGAGGAGTCGTGGGGATGGAGTCTCACCCCCCACACGAGGTGGGCTCCACAGGGCCATGGAGGCTCCTGTAAATTTAGGAGTTTCGCTCTAAAGACCTTCAGAGCATCCTGGGTCCCTAACGTCTCCATGCCGCCAAACACACAGTGGGACGTTAGGAACTGTCAGCGTGGGACCGCTGTGACGCATTCGGTGAATCTGCACGCCTGTCGTGGTTGACTTACGTGTCACCTTGACGGGGCTCAGGTGCCCAGACAGCTGGCAGACATTTCTGGGTGTGTCTGGGCGGGTGTTTCAGAGGAGATTGGCATTCGAATCGGCTGGCTCAATAGTGAAGACCGTCCTCACCGTGGCCAGTGGGCAGCACCCAGCCCACAGAGGGGCCCCCACAGAACAAAAGCAGAGCCACCGTGAATTTACTCTTTCTGCCGAAGCTGGGACAACCACTTTCTCCTGCCCTCAGACACCGGGGCTCCCGGTTCCCGGGCCCTCCGACATGGAGGAACCCGGGCAGCCTCCCCGGGGCTCCGACTTGCAGACACAGGTCCCGGGACCTCCCAGCCTCCACAGCCACGCGAGCCCACCCCTCACGACACATCCTTCCCCACAGCTGCAGACCCCCTGCCGGCTGTTTCTCCGAAGCGCCCTGATAGCCTCGCAGGGGGACCAGTGATGTGAACGCCACAGTCACATCCTACAGGGCGACGGGCGGTAAGCAGCGCGTGCTCTGGGGAAGGGGGGACCTCAGCGCCCCAAAAGTGCCCCCGTCCGAGGAAAGGCAAACGAGACCCGAGGGTACCTGAGTGGGAAACCCTCCCGGCACACCGCTCCTCCTGCGTGAAGGAGTTGCTGCAGGAGAAACAAGAGTCCGCCACCTTCCCCCGAGGACCCAAGGACCGGAGGACCCGGGGCGAGTCCACGGGACGAGTAACCACCGTGAGCTCAAGGGCGGAGGGGCGGCTGAACCGACAGTAAGTGCAGTGCCACGTGGCAACCGTTCTGATCTAATTCCCTAATTAAAAAACTAATGAAAGTCACCAAGGACACCGCCACTCATCTCAGCACGCCAGGGCAGTTAAAAAGCAGAGCGGTCAAACTCGTCACTTCGGGGCACTCCTGACCCGCCCCCTCCAATTACGCGGACACACACCCGCCAGCCCCTGAGAAAGACCCATCTCGGCAGGTTATCCATTCCGGTGTGGTAACAGGTACCCACTCCACGTCTGCGCTTGGAACCCAATCCCGACCAGAAGAGCTCTGTGCACCGCGTTTCCACTGCCTCCTTACGAACGTCCAGAGAGCTACGTCCCAAGTGTCACAGGCACACACACATTTGGAAGTAGATCAGAAGAAAACCAGTCCTGTACTGGAATCACAGCAAAACTCAACAAGCCGGGATAATACTGGCCCCAAGTCAGTCCTGCTTGCGGAGCCCTGGAAACAGGTCCAGAGGCCTACCGGTGACCCCACCACCACCACCAGTGATCACACGGCTACCCCACACACAGCAGCCAGCGCAACACTTCTGACACACCCCAGCTTAAATGTTTCCCTGACCTGCCACCAGGCCCAGAGGCTGAGTCGGAGGACCGGCCCCCCTCCACTGGCCGGCAGGAGGACAGCCTCCGTCAATACTCCATTTCTGGAATCTTCTGAGACCTCAGCTTGGCCCTAGGCCATACATTTCCTTCCCTAGCAGCCTCTCACCCACCCACCCAGCACTCAAGGTTTCTTGGTCACCACCGCCGTCCCAGCACCTGGCAGGGCAGCTGATAAGAACGGGAGATAAACCAAGGAAGTACCCCCACCCCAGGTCTGTTGAGTGCAGAAGCAGAGTCAGCCCCTTCAAAGCGGCCGGTACTACAGCTCTCCTGACTCCACTGAGCCATGCAGTAACTCGAGTACTCCTTCCCGAGTGGAGTGGGGCCCCAGGCGCCACACCAGAATCCGGCACCCACGCCTCAAGGGGCCTGGCCCCTGGACACCGGCTACCGACCAGCGCTGGGGCTCCAGCAGGTTAAGCTCCACCTCCTGACTCAGAAACTAACCGCCAGCTCGGTCAGAGAGGGTCGAGTGAGACTAAGAGGGAGGGCAAAGTACTCAGGATGATCCTGCGGGTCCCGCTGACACCGCCCCGCGACCGAACCAAGACAAAAGGCCGGTCTGCCCCCCTCCCGGCGCCCCCGCTGCAGCTAGACCAACGGGAAGGCCGCAGCAGCCTGGGGCAGCGACTGGGCGCGGCAGAGACCCCGGGCCCCCTCCACCTCCCTGTCCCGGGACCCCGGGACCCCAGAACCCCGCGCCCCCTCCCCCGCCTCCCCAGCCCCGCCCATGGACCCCCGCCCTGCCCCGGGACTCCCCGCCCCCTCCACCTCCCCACCCCTCCACCTCCCCGCCACGGGGCCCCCTCCACCTCCA
>NW_024412403.1:1770297-1793563 GCF_014898765.1 Herpailurus yagouaroundi | reverse complement strand
CCCCCCCGCCCCCCCCCGCCCTCTCCACCTCCCAGCCCCGCCCAGAAACTCTCAGCCGCCCCGAGCCCCTCACCCGCTACGGACGGCTCCTGAGCGGCGGTCACCGAAAAGAGCAGCAGGAGCAGCGCGGCCACGCCAACAGGCAGCTCCCAGCGGGGCACGAGCCCGCGAGTGCCGCCGAACGCCATGGTGGCTGCGGCCCCTTTCGTCGGTCGTCGGTCCGTCAGACGTCAGCCTTACGCGCTCCACCTCCGCGGACGGGCTAGTCAGTCTCCCCCTGAAAGAGCAGCACGCCGGAAGTGGGCGGGGCGAGCGGCAGGGGTGAGTGCGCAGCCGCGATTCCCTGTTCGCCCCGCCCCCAGCCCTCCGGCCTGCCCCCCGCGGCTTGTGTTCCCCGCCTTCCGGAGCGGCGGGGGCGGGACTCCGTGCGCGTGCGCGTGCGCGGCTGAAAAGCGGCAGTCTGGGCCAGGCTCGCTGCGGCTCAGTGCGCGTGCGCGGCCTCAAGGGGCGTTCAGGGGCGTCGGGGGCGCGGTGGGCTGGACCCTAAAGCCTTGCGGAAGTCCGGTGCGGTGGCCTCGGGGCCCGGTAGTGCCGCCGTCGGTGCCAGGCTGGTACCCGCGCCCGGGCTGCACTGGACGGGACCTGTGCTCACAGAGAACAGCTCGCAGTGAAGCTGTCACCTGAGAGAAGCCTCGGGCTTCACCCCGTGTGGTCGCGGAGACGCATCTGGGCCCGCTCCCCGTCTCCACACCCCGACAGAGCCTTGGCCCTCGTGGTGCCTTCTCGGGAGCCTGCTCGAGGAGGGATACGTACTGCAGGAGGCCGCTCGCTCTGCAGAATGTTTCCGTGACCAAAGTGGAGGAGGACGTGGCTGGTGTCCGGGGAAGCGGGCCATGCACCGCCGGCTCCCCCAGGCCCCGGGGGGGGGGGGCTCGGGGCGGGGCCCACGGTGGGCCACCCGCCAGCCTGCTGTTCCCGGCCCCCACGCTGTTCACAGGCATGTGGCACTGCTGCCCCACACCTGCCTCGGCGGCAACTCCGGCGAGCTCCGCAGTCTAACGTGAGGATCAAGACCAACGTGTGGCCTGGAAGCTTCCATGCCTCCCCCCCCCCCGGAATGGGGGGCCCACAGCCCTTAGAGTTTAGCTTGCCTTTAACCTCCAGGGCCGGGGTGCAAGCACTGTTCTCAATCAAAAGAGTAGTTGGTGATTGTGTATTTGTGCCTCCTTCTGTGTGCAAGGACCGAAGGCAGCACCCCATCATCTCTGTCCCGTCATACCGTCATGGAAAAGCACCCAGAGGGGGTGGATAACTGGCCAAGGTCTCAGGGCTAGAAGAAAGAGGTGCATCAAGGGCTAACAATGAACCTGGCCAGGTTCTACCTCTATGACCCCCCTCCCCCCACCCAGGTACTCAGTCTCTGTGAGCTCACAGCAGTACTGACCATCATGAGATCACAAGATCACACACAGGGAGGACCCACAGCCTCAGCGTTAGCTCTTCCCATCTTCCACTTCAGGGCAGACCCAAGTTAGCCTGGGTGCCCATGGTGCTGGTCTCGGTCTGCGGCGCAGAGGATGAAAGGATGAAGACCACGGCCCGTGACATCGTGTCGATGCCAGCGTTGAATGTTTTAATGAGTATGTCTTCAACTTTGTTCAGACTTTTCATGAAGTGACAAGGATTCCTGTATGGGTAAGGCAGCAAAGGCCCCTTAACTGTAGTAAACTGACCCACTTCTCCTACTGCAAATACCTCCAAATATCTCCACTTGGATCTGCTGTTTAGGTAAACAGACGTTTAAAAGCTCCATTTCCACTGGAAATGGAATAAACACCTACCTGGGTTTAAATACATGGCCCCAGAAACCAACACGTTTTCGTCCTAACAACGCAAACACACAACAAACAATTTAATGATGGTCGAAGGACATTGGACGTTTGTAAACCAAGACTCCGTGGACACTGCTGCATTTGAAACGGCGCCATCAGCACTGGCATGTTTTTTAAGGAGGCGTCACACCCAGGTGGAGTGCAACGTGGGGTTTGAGCTCATGACCCTGAGATCAAGAGCTGAGCTGAGATCAAGTGTTGAGTGCTTAACCAACAACTGAACGACCCAGGCGCCCCAGCAATAGCATTTTTTTTTAATACCCAGCAGTAGCATTTTATTTTTATTTTTTTTAATTTTTTTTTCAACGTTTTTATTTATTTTTGGGACAGAGACAGAGCATGAACGGGGGAGGGGCAGAGAGAGAGGGAGACACAGAATCGGAAACAGGCTCCAGGCTCCGAGCCATCAGCCCAGAGCCCGATGCGGGGCTCGAACTCACGGACCACGAGATCGTGACCTGGCTGAAGCCGGACGCTTAACCGACTGCGCCACCCAGGCGCCCCAACAGTAGCATTTTAAAACCCAACTGTGTTCTGCAACATTTCAACAACGTGGATGTTCAAAAAATACTTGGCATCTAGAGTCCATTTCCTGTTTTGAAAGCGGGGAGGAAGTGGCAGCGTTACTTCAATTGCATTCAGTTGTCAAAGAGCTTTAAGCTTCCAGGAGAGACTCAAGCAGCATCAGGAGAAGCACACCTGCGATAACTTTTCAGAGAAACGGAATGACTCCTCTTGGCCACGTGCAATTAAAAGCGTATGACTGGGGCGCCCGGGTGGCACAGTCGGTTGAGTCTGCGACTCTTGATCTCAGCTCAGGTCATGATCTCACAGCGCATGGATTCCAGCCCCACATCGGGCTCCGTGCTGATGGCATGGAGCCTGCTTGGGATTCTGTCTCGCCTTCTCTCTGCCCCTCCCTGGCTCGTGTGCACGCGCACTCAAAACAAATAAATAAACGTAAAAAATTTTTTTAAAAAGAGCGTATGATTTTTCCAAGAAAGATAGCCAAAGAATCAGACCGCACAGTCACAACGGCATCAATTTAGGGGAAGTGATGGTCAAATCCTACATGATGGGAAAGGCTGTCCTCCAACACCAGACTGGTCATTGGGTGGAATCCAGAGCCATGGTGATTCCACATTTCCAGGGTCCCCACCCTGGAGTTGTGCATATGGGAGTGGCTTGCTGGGCATTTTCACCAGAGTTGTTTTTATTTGTGGTCAGTGTGCCTGCCATCTGATTTTATTTGTCATCAAGAGTACATTCCTCTTGGGGCACCTAGGTGGCTTGGTGGGTTGGATATTTGACTCCTGGTTTGGGCTCAGGTCAAGATCTCATGGTTCCTAAGACTGAGCTGTGTGTTGGGCTCTGTGCTGACAGTGCAGAGCCTGCTTGGGATTCTCTTTCTCCCTCTCTCTCTGCCCCTCCCCAGATGATGCTGGTGCACATGCACATGCTCTCTCTCTCTCTCTCTCTCTCTCTCTCTCTCTCTCAAAAATTAATAAACATTAAAAAAAAAGAGTACATTCCTCTTAGTAAGTTAAGGAATTACTTCCAAAAGGCCCTGTAAAAAAAAAGAGCAAAGCTACTACCTGAAGCAGGTAACACATTAGATCTTTGTGATCAGCTGAGGACACAGGGAGCACTTGAGGGCCTGGGACTTTGGATGGCCTTGGAGGGATCTTAGGAGCTCTTGGATAGGCGGGGGCTCCGAGGGCCTCTGGGGCGGAGGGAGGGATGGACAGAGCCCATTTTCCATGGCTGGATCAAGGGATGTTACAGAACACGCACCTGGACGCGCGGCGACTCCAGAGAGAGCTACAAGGAGCTCTTACCTGCTTGGGTTTTGGAGCTGGTCCTGGTTCCTGCCGTGTGGGGCCTGGACTCAGGCGTGAGACCCGGAACACTCTGGTCAGCCATCCCCTGTGAGTGGTCTCGATTCTTAAAGTGTTTTTCTGTGTCAGCCTCTCAGAGTCTTCAGAAGCGGGCAGAGGGGGCTCTAGTGACCCTCCACCCATAATTTGACAAGACAGGAAACAGCTTTTTAAAGGCCACGCCGCCAGCCAGAGGCAGGGCTAGACTTGGAGGCGGGGCTTCAACCGAGTCCCCTCCAGCTCCTCTCCATCCCACGGGCACAAGGTGCGAAGTTCTCAAGAGGATCGTTGGAAAACTATCGGGAATATGTCACAACCAGGACAGGGCCTGAGGGCAACCAATTCTACAGTCCGTGTTTCCAGAAACTGCCTCGGGGTATCAGCTCAGGCCTGGCTTCAGCCGGCCCTGCCAGAGAAGGCGCCCAAGCAGGGCCGACCCCTCCCGAGGGGGCCTCCCCGCTGCACACACCTGTATTCCTCGCCCACATACCCCACCGTTCTGTCCATGATTAGACTCGTCCTCCGGTTTCGCCCAGTGCTTCTCAATCATGCGTCAGAAGCACATGCAGAACATGACAAAGCCAGACCGTTAAGCTCACCGCAGAGCCCCTGACTCAGCAGGTCTACGGCCAGGCCGAGGGTCTGCGTCTCTAACAAATGCGCAGGTGAAGTTGGGCCTGCGGTGAGGAAACAGCCTTTGAGAAGCGGGGCTCCGGGTCACGGAGTCTCCACCTGGCCCGCCGCGCACTGACACGGCCGGGGCGCACTTACAGGCCGTGCTGCAGGCGGTCTCCCCCGCCAGCAATGAAGCCCGAGCCTGAGAGGGACACTGACGTTTGACACTCCGCAGGTGCAGGCCAGGCTGAGCCCCCTGAGCTGCCAGTGCTGCCAGCACGAACCTTTCTAGTTCCCCCACCTGCCCAAGTAAAGGGTCCCAGGTCATATACAGCAAGAGGCCCTCACACAGTTAGCATTTACAATAGAAGTCAGGAACCCAAAGCCAGGTGCCCCCCACGGGTGCAGGTCTGTGGCAGGGCGGGGGGTGCTAGGGTCGTGGGGATATATAGGATAGGATCAAAAATTGACATTTGGTCTTAATGTTCCTGGCACAGAGCTCCTAAAACCCTTGGAATTTCCTGGATAGCAGGAGTGATGAAGGTATCTTTTGTTACTTGTAACAATCCTTTCAAGTGCATCTGAGTTTCTGTTAAAGAGGGGACTTTTGGAAAGCACCAAAGCCTGGGGACCAACCTTGTGAGCAGAGGCTGGAATTTTCAATCCCACCCCACTGACGGAGGAGAGAGGAGTGGGGAGGGGCTGGAGGTTGGATAGTCACTAGTGGCCAACAAGTTAATCATGCCTGTGTAATGAAGCCTCCATAAAACCCCCAAAGGACTGGGGTTGGGGGAACTTCTGGGTCGGGGAACGTGTGGAGGTGTGGGGAGAGTGGCCCCCAGGATGCAGAAGCCCCACACCCCTCCCCCGTTCCTGGTACACATCTCTCCATCTGGCTGTTCGTTCACATCCTTTGCAATAAGCCGGTAATCCAGAGCGGGAGCTGTTCTGAGTTCTGTGAACCACCCTAGCAAATTAAATGGATCTCTGACCTGTAGCCGATTACCTGAAGCACAGGTGACAACCTGGAATTGCATTTGAGGGCTGGGAAGCAGTTCCGTGGGACTGAGCCCCTCACCTGTGGCATCTGATGCCACGTCCAGGTATCTGGTATCAGAATCAAGTTCGATTTGTGGGACATGCAGTCAGTGTCCTTAGAGAACGGAGTCACTCGCTTGATGGTGTGGAAGAAACACCCATGTCAGAGGTGGCCAACCGTCCAGGTTTGCCTGGACTGCATGATTTCCTGGGAGGGAGGACTTTCAGGGTTAAGGCCGGGACATTCCAGGCCCACGGGGATACTTGGTGTCAACAAAAGTGAACAAAATGTTAGAATCTCTAAAAGAAAGAAAGAGAGTTTTCTTTGAGCCCAGGTTAGGACAGCTGTCCGGGAAACACGGTCTTCACAGGAAAGGAAGTGCTCCGGAGAATGAACAGTTTTTACCAGAGTTATATGCTTTTTTTAAATGTTTATTTATCCTGAGAGAGTGAGAGCACCTGAGGGAGGGTAGGGCAGAGAGAGAGAGAGAGAGAGAGAGAGAGAGAATCCCAAGCAGGCTGTGCACTGTCAGCACAGAGCCTGATGTGGGGCTCGATCTTACAAACTGTGAGATCACGACCTGGGCCGAAATCAAGGGTTGGAGGCTTAACCGATGGAGCCCCCCAGGTGCCCCCACATTTGTATCCTTTTTGACATCCTGCGAAAGCTCGGGAGATCGTAGAGCAGCGTGTAGGCAGGAGTCGTGGGTTTTGTCGTAAAGGAACGTGGGGAGCAGGAAAGTTGATCAGTACGTCAAGGACGAGATGGTCTTCCTCTAGGGTAGTCATTCCCAGAGCAGGCGCCCGGTGCAGGGGCGGCGGGCTGTAAATCAGGCTCTGGGTCCAAACAGACTTTCCCTACAGTCGTGCTGACTGAGAAAGAAATCTAAACTGCCCCCCCCCCCTCGTAAATCAGGCCTTTAGAGAAGCCGTGGGCTTGCACCCAGGTCATTCTGACACCTTCCCTCTCTTCTCACCCCGTGTTTGCCACCCGCTGCTCTAGACCAGCCACCGACTTGTGTCCGGGAGCCCCGAATTCTGGATCTGGGCTGGTGGGCTTGCTTTGCACAGTTCTGCACTGT
Organism: Herpailurus yagouaroundi; assembly: GCF_014898765.1. NCBI lineage: Eukaryota > Metazoa > Chordata > Mammalia > Carnivora > Felidae > Herpailurus > Herpailurus yagouaroundi. The sequence goes on along the minus strand of NW_024412403.1, from coordinate 1,787,059 downwards.
CTACCACACAGACCCCCAAAAGCTGGAAGCCGGGCTCACTCCCTGCTCTGAGCCGCCCCGGAAGGTGGTTGGGGGAGGGCTAGGCCCTACCTGACCTGTGGGGTTAGCAGCGTCCTAGTTTTGAGACAGGTCGCGTGGATGCCAAGACTGATCTGGTGAAGGAGAAACGGCCAAAACACACCCAGGGTACACTCTCACGGTATCCCTTCCACTGAAAAGGGATAGAACAAAACCCACTAGATGTCAGCTCATTGAAGTGCATGCATATTCTAGAAACAGACATCAAGTTGCTTAGATAAATGATGTATGGTTTTGGTCTTGAGTCTCAAAGCCGTCTATAAATAGGAAGGTGAAAGAGAACAGTCCCAAAACCGGAAGCTCTTTCTTTCTTTTTTTTCTTTTTTATTTTTTTTTAACATTTATTTGTTTTGGAGAGACAGAGAGAGGCAGAGCATGAGCAGGGGAGGGGGAGAGAGAGAGAGAGAGAGAGAGACAGAATCCAAAGAGGCTCCAGGCTCTGAGCTGTCAGCACAGAGCCTGACGCAGGACTCGAACTCACGAACCACGAGATCATGACCTGAGCCAAAGTCGGACCTCAACTGACTGCGCCACCCACGCGCCCCTGGAAGCTCTTTCTTTAAAAGAAAAAAAAGTTTATTTATTTTTGAGAGTGAGCACAAGCAGGGGAAGGGCAGAGACGGGGGGACAGAGGATCTGAAGGGGGTTCTGTGCTGACAGCAGAGAGCCCGACGCGGGTCTTGAACTCGTAAACCATGAGATCATGACCTGAGCCAAAGTCGGATGCTTAACTGACTGAGCCACCCGGGCGCCCCTGGAAGTTATTTCTCGACAATTTTTCTCATAGACAGGTGTGTACCTTTAGAGTGAGTGGGAACCCCAGCTGGAGGTCTGGGGATGGAGGGGACACGGGGCACCATGAGAGAATTCCAGCCCTGGTTGTAAGAAGGGGAAGTGAGATTGCCACCCAGTGTGTGTAGACACAGTGCACAGGGAAGGGACCCCGAGGAAGAGCAGTTTGGTGGAAAGATGCCCGACGTCCCTCGGATGTGACCGGGCTTGAGAGGAAGCACCTTGGGCAGGCAGGCCACGTGTGAGATGGGCTCGAGTCACACAGGGGCGCCGTTGAGGTCACAGCGACTGGGCAGGCAGGGCCACCAACATTCATAGGGTGGGGAGCCCGGGGGTGACCACAATTCCATTTTGTTCAACTGGATTTTTAACATTTCGGAGGAGTAGAATAAAGCCTGGCTCTGTTTTCCTAGGCCCGGGAGGATGTGGCGCCCCTCGCGTGGGAAGAGGCGACTTTGCTATTCTGTCTCAAACGCGCCGTGTGAATAGGGCCGGTCTGGAGTGGGACACGCGATTCTGGCCGATTTCTAGGGGACCTGGATGGGGTGGGCCGTCAGGGGCGGCCTGGGGAAGGGGAGGCGTGCGCCCCGGAGGAGGAGGACGGCTGTCACCGGGGCTGGCATGAGGCCCGGAGGCACAAACGGGCAGGAGATGCTGGAGCGGCCGGCGTGGGGCCCACGCCCTGGCGGGAGAGGGGGAGGGGCAGAAGGAACCACCAGCAGCGAGGACTGCTGGCAGCCGAAGGTCAGCGTGCGAGGGGCTGGGCTTCACGTCTTTAAACCTTGCTCTAAGCTCTGTGTCCTACGCTGCTCCGACCCTGGCCCACACCCAGCCTGCCGACCTGTGCCAACTGGCGGGAACTCGCGCGTCCAGGGCACCACCGCTGGGTACCGACACGCACAGTGATCCCGCGACACCGGGCCGTTTCACTCAGTCGTGTGGCGCTGGGCGGGCAGGACTTCCAGGTCAGCCCTGCCCAGCCCGCGAGACACAAACGCTCCTCTCGGCTTGCCTTCCGCTGCCCCACCCCCAGGAGCAGGTGCAGACAGCTTGGGGGTGGGGGGGGGGTGAGACGCTCATCTCCCAGCTCCCCACACGGCCCCTGAAGGCTTAGGAGGTGGGGCAGGGACAGGGGCAGAGAGGGCCATGGACACAGGCCAGCAGGTGAGGAAGGAGGAAAGAGAACAGACGCCCACAGCACGACCCACAGTCGACTCGTATCCTCCAAGTGTGCACAGAGCCCACAGATAGTCTCTTCTGAAGTTTTATTAATTGTTTCTACACACGTGACTGAAAAACAGCATACTCAATGGGATGGAACCTTACACCCTGAGAAGTTCAAGTATAAATAAATTTTGTGCTGCCTTTAATGAGCCCACCACTCTTTTATGCGGGAAAACGTATCTAACCTTGAAAGACCCAAGCAATTCCTTCTTCCAGTCTCTACCGAAAAGGTCAGACACATCAGAAGGGGGAGGCGGTTCCTTCTGATGGGTCCCTGTTGTCACCTGGCCATATCTATTGTTCTGAGAGCAGAAAAAAACAGTGGATTTTTGGTTAATGGGTGAAATGTTCAAGCATCGTAAGCTGTGTCCGTGGAGGACCCGATGGAGGAGATGTGATTCGGGGGTGGTCCCATCTGGTCGGTTCAGACACCATTGTCTTCACCAAGTGCTCTTAACTCTCAGCAAACTTTGGGTTCATGACTGTCGTGGTGGCGCTCTTGAAAAGGGGGTTGTCCTGGTGGGAAAAGCGACGTGACTCGTCAGTGCAGGAGAAGAAGGAGCCAGGAGTGGGGGTGGCCTTCCCACAGTCCCAGCTCTAAGGATGAGCTTCGGGGACAGGTGGGCAGACGTCACAGGGGCGGGGGGGGCCTGACCCCCAGGACAGCCACTCACATTGTTCCACTGGGACTTGAGTTTCTCCTTCTCAAATCGCCTGTACTCCCTGAGGTCACTCACGTGGGTCAGAGCCTTCCAGATGCCCAGCAGGAGGATGCCGATGAGTACGACCCCCGCCACGATGCCCCCCACGATGGGGGCAACTTGGGGGCCCGTCGCACACTCTGAGGCAAGGGAGAAGTACGCGTTCATGAGTGTCTCAGGCCCCACGTGTGCCCTGCCCCAGGACACGGTCCAGTGCTTAGGGGGACACAGCTTTCCCACCCCTGGGCTCACCATCAAGGCAACAGGTGGGGGAGTGAACCGCAGCCCCAGGCCCCGGCCAGGGAAGGGGCAGGGCAGGGCACAGACCAGGCCCTGCGGTTCCGGACGAAACTTAAAGGCCCCTCGTTCACACGGGAAGAAAGTGGGGCCAGGACGCCAGTAGCCAGGGCAGCCTGGACAGGACACCAGCCTCCTGAGCCAGCTGCCACCATGGACAGCCGGTGGCCCCGTCACCAGAACCTACTGAGACTGAGTCAGTACTCAGGCAGGTGCGGTGCCTGAGGCCCCCGACACACCCGGTAGCAGAGGTTAGGGAGGAGGACTCGCCTAGTGAAAGCCTGAGGAAACCAATGGCGGCGTCCTGGGGCCCCCCCCCTCCTCCTCCAGGGCTCTGGGCTGCAGTGTGTCAGGCCTCAGCCCCTGACCCGGGGAACAGGGCCCTTATTTGCCTGACCCTGGGTGCCCGTGTTTTCATGTGCTCCATCATCCTGATCTTTCTAGCGGGCCTCGGCATCCTACAGAGGTTAAACAACTTGGCCTAGGGTGCACAAAACCACGTGTGACCCAAATCTGCCCATCAAAGAAACCTGGCGAGAGGTGTCCACCCTGGCAGGCCGGAACCCGCAGCCCCAGACTCAGGCTGTGAGCTCCAGGCCACACAGAGGGCCTGAGCCCCACCTGCCCCTCTGGGGTTCCCACCGCGGGGAGGGGAGCTGGGTGCGGGTCTCAGTCCCGCCTGGGCACTGGCGGATGGCTTGCCCACACCTGCTGCATTCGCCTGAGCGCCTCGGCCCCCCAGCCTCTGTCTGTCCCCTCAACCTCTCTGAGCAGGAAAGGAGTGGGGTGCTGAGCGTCTGTGTGCCCTGAATGCCCCTGGGGGCCACCCCAGAACGTACCCCAAAGGGCATCGGTGTCCCTAAGTCCCAACACCCACACGTGCTTTGTCACCGTCACCCAATGTGCCCCCTAAAACCTGACCCGACCCCCACACACCATCCGCTGCTCCCGACCCCGTCCCCATGCTCCACTCAAGCGCAGGCTCTGTCCCCACGCCCCCGCCACCTCCACACCTATCCTTGTCAGCGCCTCGGTGCCTGCGTCACGCAGAGGCCTTTTGTGGGTCCGCGTCCGAAAATGCAGCTCAGAGTTGTCCCTCGCTCTTCTGAAAACTGCCAACAGCCTCTTGGTATGTTTGGAGAGAGACCCAAATGCCTCCTGGGACTCACCGGGGCCCGTAAAGACCCAGCGCCAAGGGCCTCTGACCCCCCAGCCTTCACTTTGCTTTGTGTGGCTGCCCTCATCCTGCGGTCTCAGCTGCAAGGGTCCTCTTCCCAGAGACCTTCTGACCTCTGGCCTCTGGGGCACCGCCCCCCTCCCGTCTTTGCACCTCTTGACCCTGACCACAGTCCTGCGCTGTCTCGGGTACTGGCATTTCAGGTGTTGGCCCAGTGTGTCTCCATCCCCTTGGAAGGTGAGACCCCACAAGAACAGGATTGGCGTCCTCGTGTCCTTAGCCATTACTGGGCCAGGGACGGCCCTGGGCTGCAGCGACAGACTGCAGGCAGCATTTGGAAAGCTGACCCCCTCCAGGGCTGAGATCTCAGCGCGGGGATCTCCAAAAGCCCGCAGGGGTCCTCACACAGCTGTCCCTCGCCCAGTTCTCGGGACCCACAGCTCCAAGCCCCAGTCAGCTGTCAAGTAGGAGGTAACCAGCCTGAGAACCGTCCCCTGGCTCGGAGCACCGCCTCTCAGGTGTCACCGGTGAGGCAGGGAGGGGCCGGTGCAGGAGGACCACAGCTGTGGACACTCGCCAACCCCCCCAGGCCGGCCTTCTAAGTGGGGAGACATCGTGGCCACCCCGGAAGTCTCACCTCGGCTGTCATCCACGTAAATGTCATAGCTGTCCCTGCCAACCCGCTGCCGCAGTGTGTAGGTGATCCAGCAGCCGTCCACGTCCCGCTCCTTGCACGTGCGCCCCTTTTCCGGGGGCTTGTTCAGCAGGCCCACATTCCCGCACACCGAGGTACAGTTACTCCCCGAGTGGCTCGGGTCAAATTTCAGGCACCGGGCGCACGACCTGCGGAGGAGAGGAGCGTGGGGCTGAGCGCAGGTGCACGAGGACTCAGGCGCCAGGAGGGCCCGCGGGTGGGGGGACACGGGCGAAGGCTTCGGGGAGGAGGAAGGGGCTCCCGGAGGAGTCCGGGGGCAGAGCTGCGGGGACCCGGGAGCCGGAGAGCAGCATGGGTGCAGGCGGGGCGGGGCACTCACAAGTAGCGGCCGCAGGGCGACGGGCAGCCCAGGCACTCCAGGCACAGGGGCGGCTGGTAGCCGGTGTCACACTCACACACGTTGCAGACACAGCGGCCGCGCCCGTTGCACTCAAAGCCATCGGGGTTCAGGCAGCCCCGGGTGGACCTGTCACACTGGCACGCGGAGCCCTCGAAGCCCGGGTTGCAGGAGCACTTGCCGCAGGAACAGGTGCCCCGCTCTGCAGGACAGCAGCCGAGACTCGGCCCCGCCCATCCGGCCCGCACCCGTCCGTCCGTCCACCTGTTTGTCTGTACCTGCTTAGCCCCAGGCGGCTGCATGGGGCTCACTGGGTCCTCCCGTCCACGCCCCCCCCCCCCGCCGCTCCCGCGGGGCCCCCCCCCCCGGGTCCGCCCCTCCCCCTTTCCCCCCTCCCATCCTCGGCCCCGATTACCTGGCTCTACCCGGGTCCACCCGTCCCTCCATCCGCGTCCCCGCTCCCCCTCACCCCAGCTCTCCCTCACCCCTGCTCACCCTTGCCCCCGCAGACCAGGCCATCATAGCGCTCGCAGTTGACGTTGTCGCACTCGCAGAAGCGCCCGAAGATGCTCTTGTTGGGGATGTCGCTCTGGTGGCACACGCACTGCCCGCACAGGCAGTCCCCCAGCCCCGAGCAGATGAGGGAGTTGTTGTCCCTCCGGCAGCTGCCCTCCAGCTCCTGACTGCTCCGGCCCTGCGTCTGGCATTCACAGTGCTTCCCGATGTAGCCGGCGTCGCACCTGCAGCGGGAGGGGCCCCGGGTCAGGCCCCCTTCTCCCAGAGCTGCGGCCCTGGGCCACACCTGCCCCACACCTGCCCGCACCACTTCACCTGCAGATGCCACACTCCATGGAGCCCCTGTCACCACAGAGGCCGCGGTTCTGGCTCATGTCCCTGCACTGGCACTCGCACTGGGGAAGGACGTGAACGGTCACCGTGTCCGTGAAGCCCAGGGCCCGGATGACAAAGGACTGCTCATGGATGCACTCTGTGGCCGTGACCTTCACCTGGAAGGTGATCTGCGGTGGAGAAGAGCGGGGCTCAGGCAAGGCCGGGACACCAGGCTCCCACCCCGCTCCCGTGTCCTCGCCCCCGCCTGCACGTAGGGGTTTGTCCCGGGGCCAGGCCCGAGTAGGCAAGGGGTGTGTGCTTGGTCCCGGGCCTGGAGAGTACCAGCCCTTGTAGGGGCCCTTGCAGGGGCCCCGGAGCCGGAGGACGGAAGAGGGAAGAACACGAGACACCTTGCGATTCTCCAGGACTTGGGACTTGACATGAGAAAAGAGAGAGGGCGTCGGGAGAGCCGGCGTCCGCGGTGCCAGAACGTGGGGGCAGCAGGCCCACCAGAGCCCCGCCAGCGCGTCCCGATCCCCGCGCCCATCCCTTCACCCGAGCTCCTCCTCGCCTCCCTTCACCCTAGCCCCGCCCATCCCCTCACCCTAGCCCCGCCCATCCCCTCACCGTAGCCCCGCCCATTCCTTCACCCGAGCCCCGCCCATCCTTTCACCCGAGCCCCGCCCAGCCTGCCCTGCCCACCTCCTCCCCCCCCCCCACCCCGCGCCCATCCCTTCCCGCTTGGCCGCTTGGACTCCGGCTGGGGCGGGGGGGGGCTCTCTAGAATTTTTTTATCACACACGTGTTAATAAGGAGATTACATGACTTAAAAGGACGTATATTTTCTCCTTATGTCTGGTATGCTAGGATGCCAGAATCCCACAGGAGGCCCTAGATCCTGGGTATGGACTTGTGCTCTGACCCCGAATACAGGCCCCGCAGGAACCGGGTGTGACAGCACAAAGCCCCACCACCCTCCCTGCGCGGGCAGCCAGCACAGAGCTGGGGGGGGGGGGCACCGGCTTGTCAAAAGCAAGGCACGGCCCAGACCAACTTAAATGAATTGCCACTGGGGCCACGAAGGTAGAGCAGAAGTATCAGGAAAAATATATAAGAAGCAATCACCAATCATAAGATTGAATAAATCCCTGTGTGGGTCCACCCAGTGTGAGGGGAGATACTTCAGCAAAAATTCCTGTGCGACATTTAGCGAGTAACATAGCTGAAGGAATTCCAATGTCACCTTTAAAACTGCAAGAAAAGCAGTATTTTGCTGAATATCAGTTCACAGCCAGAAAAAGAGAAAATTTAATTCTCATGGTCATAATAAATTCAAAATATTATGGAAATAACTTAAATATCAATGTCTTTAATCATCTGTGTTGCCCGTGCTTTAGTATCTCTGCAAAACACACAGCACACAGCGCACATATATACACACACCACACACATATACACACAGCACACACACGCACCCACAAATCAGGAAACCGGACCAGACTTGAGGTGTGTGGAAAGGAACTCTGCCCCTTGCTGGACGCACTGCCCAGCACCTTGCCCCAGGGGGCGCTGCCATCCCCTCTGTCCTCCTGCACCCGGGAGCCCTGTGCTGAGCAGTGTGCCGAGGGTGATACCCCCTGCTTGTCCCTGTGCTTGCCCCGTGGGCCTGGGTGCACTCCTAGCTGTCCCTGGGAGAGAACCTTCCCGACAGTCGGAATGGGGCCTCACCGGGACGTTGATCTGGACTCCGTCACAGTCCCCTCTGGGCTGGTCCACCTGTGATACTCCATTACTGCAGAAGGAGTCATAGGTGACTTTCAGGGTGTTGGGGACAGTGTTGTGGTCCAGAAAGACCCTGGAGGAGAGTTTCTGCCGGCAAAAAACGGCTACAGATTAGGGAGCTTCCTCCCGCTGTCCCCGGGCCCTTCCTGGCCAATGGCTCTGAGGCCTCTCCATTTCTCACCCCTCCCTCCTCCCCCCACACGCCCGCTGAGAGCTGGGGAGGCGCTAGGTCCTGTGCCCCGTGCAGGTGCGAACGAGGTTACCAACGCCATGGCCCCGCGAGAGGCCAGGAGGGCACAGATGGGGACAGACGCAGCCATGAGAACGGGGACTTGACAGTCCCGCCCACCACTGAGTGCCCAGTGCCTGGCACAGGGTAGGAGCTGGGAAACCCATTTAAGGGAGTGGGAGACAGACAGGGACAGAGAGGGAGAGAGAGGAACAGAGTCAGAGTGAGCGAGCGGGGACAGGTGACCGTGCCATCGGTGTGTAGACAGAAACACTGGGCAGCGGCTGGTGCTCAAGAGGTACTGCTCTGGGGGTTAGGGGCTCTGCAAGGGTACATGGAGCACACAGAACCCCCTCGACAGGGCTGTAACTCGACACCCTCATCGGGTGCTCTCGCCACCAGGAACTTTGGCCTACAAGGGGGCTCCGTATCGGGGAGGCGAGGTTCGGGCATGGGACGAGCCGCTCCATCCCCAGGGAGGGCGTGGCTGCCCTTCGGGAAGAGCCGGGCTCTTGCCCGTTGCCCGTTGCCCAGGAGGCCTGACGGTGGCCCCAGGGGGCAGGGCACTTCTGTGGGGCCCACCCTTCTGTTGACCTGCAGCAGGGAGGGCGGGGTGCCTGCGACAGCCCCAGGGACCCCGGCTGAGTGCCAGGGGGACTCACATTGTAGGCGTTCTTAATGAGCTGCACCACGTTGCTGGAATCCTCTGACAGCTCCCCCACCGCTGACTTGGGGATGACCTCGGTGAGTTTCTGTTAGGTAAACAGACCACGCGGTCACAGCTGCAGCCCTGGGGCCACGGAAGCCCATGGTTCCATAACACCCCAGTTTCCTTCTTGCTCGTAAAATGGCCCAGAGAGTCCCCCACCAGATATCTTATCGCGTTCAGTCTAGACAGCGTGTGGTCAGTGGCTCAGAAGCTGAGCACTTGCCGATTTCCTCGCTGTGAACACGCCTCCTCGGCCGAGTTCAAGCTCGTGACGTCACTGAACGCAGAGCTGGGAAGAGCGCGCCTCACCGCCGTGAGAGTGTCCCCACCATGCGGCTGTATCAGGTGCAAACAACCAAGGGCACAGAGTCGTAGGACGTGCCAAAACCACCAGGAAGGGATCGGTTCTGAGCACTTTAATGTGTTGATATAATTTAATTTTAATAACGACTGTGTGGGGGCGCCTGGGTGGCACAGTCGGTTAAGTGTCTGACTCCGGCTCAGGTCATGATCTCGCGGTTCGTGAGTTCGGGCCCCTTTTCAGGCTCTGCACTGACAGCGTGGAGCCTGCTTGGGATCCTCTCCCTCGCTGCCCCTCCCCTACTCATGCTCTCTCTCTCTCTCTCTCTCTCTCAAAATACATAAATGAACTTAAACTTTTTTTTTTTAAAAAGACTGTTAAGCAGGACTGTAATAACGGGCTCCAGTAGGACCCAGGTCAGCTGGTCCCGTGGCACCTGCACGTGGGCAGCGCGGCGCACCTGGACCGCCCGGACAGCTCTGTGTTCCCTCCTTCCCCTCACACTACCTTTCCCGGAAGATTGCATCATGGCTCACTTACAGAACTGATGGTTGAGTCACTTCTCTGACCCAACGCCCTCCCGTAACTCCCCGGAGAGACTCCAGTCACCTCCACGGAGCCCACAAGGACTCTCACAGCCTGGCCACCAACGCCCTCTGGCCTCTGCTGCCCTCTCCCCTTCACCCCCGGGGCGGGACCCCACCGTGACTCCGGGAAGCCGGGCTCCTGTCCTCTGACCTGCCTCCACTCTGGTGCGGGTGTACCAAGGACAGTGCCACAAATGCTCTCCTCACAGGCTCTGGGTCACCTCGATGTCCCTCACCCAGAGCCCCATGAGTCGGGGTCAGGAAACAGGCTCAGATCTGCCAGGGCACTGTTCGTGCTGGTGGGTTTGGGATTCAAATCTCCTGCTTCAGCTTCTACTCCATCCCCACACTGTCCTGCCCCAATAGCAAATTACTGGGACCTGCTGCGTCTGGTAAAATGGCCTCCAGGTCCCGACCTGCCCATGCTCACGCAGCCAGCACAGGTGGGCAATCTTCTGTTACGAAGCCCCCGGCCATCGGCCCTGCACGGAGCCACTGTCCCTGTGGTCGGGCAGGCTTCCCACTGCCCGCCTGCCCCAGGACGGCTCCTAGACACCTGCCCCTCCCGCTCCCCTGTGTCCCCTGCAGGGTCCTGTCCTCCTTTGGAGTCTGGAGAACTGACAGCAGGAGCTGCTGACTCTGCGCCGCCCCCTCCCCAGCGCCCCACGCCTCCCACGGAGGGGGAGGGGCTGGCAGGTGCTCTCCCAGCAGAGCGGAGAGGAGGCCCACCCGGCTCGAGCCGGCTGTGTGCACACGCAAAACAAACACGGTGCCGGACCGAGGGCAGGAAGGACGGAAGAGAAACTGCCCCAGGAACAGAAAGTTCCCCATGTTCTAGAAGAATGGAACAAGAACAGTAATTCCGTGAAATCAGGACAGACCCAGGGTTCCCAAAGCAGAGAAGGAAGTGTCGGTGTGCGAGAGAGTTGGCTTCTGAGGGGCGGGGCAGCTCTGGCGGGGGGCCCAGGGCTCTGCAGAGTATTCGGGGGTGCTTCCTGGTGAAATCCCGCCGGCCTGAGGTCCTGCGCTTGCCCACATGTGCCTGATAAATGCGTGAACCGCTCACGCTCAAACGTATCGGGACATAAAACAAGAAGGAAGCCTCTGCTCTGCAGAAAGACTTTCTATGTTGTAGCAAAAATGGAAACACGGTGACTGGATTTCACCAACAGAGAACACCCTTCTTCCTTCCTCCAACCGCACAGGGCCCAGAGTGGGCACCCCCGCCTGCCGTCGCCTGTCGCCCGCCCAAGCGCAGCTCAGCCCGTAGAGACGCAGGGTGCCAGCACCACTCACGTGCCCGTGCCCGCCCTGCTGCTCAGGACCCGATGCCACCGACCTCATAGGTTTTCACCATTCTCCTGGTCACGGCGAAGATGGGCTGGATGTTACTTTCAGCCAGTTTGTGAGCCAGCTGGCCCACCGACGGGTAGTCCTGGTGGGGAGACAGACGCCTGGTCAGCCGGTCCCGGGGGGTCAGGGACACACCACCAGGCCATCCGGCCGCTCCCACCTGGGGCCCAGAGGCCCAGCCTCCCACCCCCGGACGATTCCGTGGTGCAGTTCGATCCACTGCAGGTGAGGGCAAGTTCCTGTGACAGGTGCTGACCTTTCCAGACCAGAGGATGCCCAGCTTCTCCGCGCTGAGGGGCGGCGTGCCCCACGAGGAGCTGTCCCCGCCTGAGGTGTGGCCCCCTTGCGCCAGCCCCCTGGACCCCTAGCGCTGCCTCCCTGCTCCCCTGGGGCAGAGCCCAGGTGGGCCTTCCCTCCCAACCCCCCCACCCCCCCCCCCCCCCCCGCCCCCCCCCCCGCCCCGCCCTGCCCACTCCCTCCCAGGACCAGAAGGCCACGTACAAATTCATTGCTCCTTTTGTACATGTTGTCCTCCAGGTGACAGCGGCCGTCATTGGGGGTCAGGATGGCGCCCAGCTTCCCGTCACCCGCAAAGTGGAAGCCATCGTCCGTGGCGAACACCAGCAGCCGAGTGACATTGCGCCAGCCGATTTCCTCCTGAGAACACAGCAGCGTTAGCGGCCTCGGTTTCCCCAGTGGGCAGAGCGCAGTGTGGGGGCTGGAGCCAGGCGGCCCCTCACACACAGCACCTCTGCCGGGACCGGCCGCGGGGCTCGGGGTCCCCGTGTCCAGGCCGGATTCTAGCACCGTGGCCTGCTCCTGAGGTGTCTGCGGGACACCCTCCCGATGGCCGCGCCCACGCACAGGACGCGGTGGCGGTTCAGACCAGGGACTGGGAAATACCCCACAGAAGGAAAGAAAACACTCACGGAAATGTTTACTACCATGTAAAAACGTGGCAGACACAAAAGATGACAGAACCTGAGGACACGCAAAGGGACAGAGCAAGCCCGGGGACGTTAGCGGCCCGTGTCGTCCACAGGACAACACGCGGAAATGGAAATGTGCGTCTGGGGTGCAGCAGGAGACACTGGGAGATTGGAATCCTCCGAGTCGAGTCGTGCATTTACATCATGACCAGCAGGCGGGAAGGCCGGGGTCAGCAGGGGGCAGGGGGAGGCCTGCTGGGGCCAGGGATGGCAGACACGGCCACCTAGCGCACATGCCTGGGGACGCCTGGCAGGGGATGCTCCCTTTCCCTGGGTTTGGGGGAGTTCTGGGGAGCAAGGCTGGTCGGGGCCTCCCCTTGGGTGGGGTCTGGGGACAGGGGCGGGGCTTCCCCTTGGGTGGAGTCTGGGAACCAGGGCTGGGCGGGGCCTCCCCCTGGGAGGGCGGTGGGGACACGGGCTGGGCGGGGCCTCCCTTGGTGAGGGTCTGGGGACCGGGGCTGGGGGAGGTCTCCCTTTGGGGTGGGTCTGGGGACCCGGGCTGGGCGGGGCCTCACCGGGCAAGCGGCGACCTGCATCATGGCGTCCAGACCGCCCTCGGGGGCGTCCAGGTTTCCGGAAATGAGCTGCTTCCCCACCTCGGTCTGGAACTGGTGGGAGTTGTTGGTGAGCTTCAGCACGTGCCTGAAGGCGAACGGCGCCTGGCACTCCTTCTCTTTGTTGGGGCACGGGTTCTTCAGCTTCTCGGGGTGCGTGTTCACGAAGGGGAGCACCGTCTTGTCCACGAAGGACCCGAAGCCTGAGGGGTGGGCGGGACGAGTGGGGTGGGCAGGAAGCCCGCCCTGGAGCCTCTATTTTCCTACTGCGCAGCAGGGCACGTGTGCACGAGTGTGATCGTGTACGAGTGTGATCGTGTACGAGTGTGAGCACGTGCACGCATGGTGTGTGAGCGCATGTGCACGGATGGAGGGTGTGCCCGTGCGTCCCTGCACACGGCTCGGGAGGAGGCAGACGGGGGAGTCAGGCGTCTCCTTTGCCTTACGCACGTGTGTGCCCGAGACTCGCACGTGGCAAGTGAGTCGGTGCAGGTCAGGACTCTGACAGTTTGCCGGCTTCTGTCTTTGCCGGCGTGACTGCTGTGCGGCCGGCCTACTCTGCTGACTTTTCGTTTTTTTAATGAGTAGCACAGTAGAGGTTTTGTTTTTTGAACATAACAGAAAACAAAGGAGAAGGAAGGAGAGGAGGTGGAGGGCCGGATGGCGTTGACAGCGCCCGGGGGTGGCCCCCGGGGTGGCCTGCGTGGGGCCCTGGCAAGCCCCCCCAGTGCCCTGCCTGGCAGAGGCCCCGGGGCAGCAAGGGCCGGCCAGGACTGAGGGGGGGAGCCTCACCGATGCGGCCCGACTCGGTGATTTCGTTGAGAGCCCGGAGCAGATCACCCCCCAGCTTCTTGACGTTGATGAGGTCGTCCAGCATGGAGTAGGAGAGGTCCATCAGGTAGTACAGGTCGATGGGGTAGCCCTTGGCCCGCCGGAAGGTCACGTTGAAGGCAGCCGCCTGACCTGTCGGTAGGGACCGGGCAGAGAGAAGGCATCTCAGGGGCACTGACCTGCCCCCCACAGGTCCCGAAATGTTCACTATTGCCCCCTTCTCCGTGGCCCGCGGACGAGTCACAGGGCGCCCAGCTAGATGGGGCATTCGGACACACGCACACCGCTGAGCGCTCGTTCATCAGGCGCTGTCGAGATGCACGTCTACCTGGCTGTCCCTGCAAGCCACGCTCTGCGCCCCCAGCATGGGGCAAACCCAGCCATCCCGGTGCAGGCCCCCTTCCCGATCACGTCCCCTCTGGCCCCTGTCTGAGTCACAACACGTTCTCATGTGATTGCTGGCTTATTTGTCCCAGACCTAGGGCGCCCCGTCACATAGCAGATGCTCAATAAATCACCAAAGATCAGGGACGGCGTGACCGAGTTGTCTCTCTGTCCCGCTTCCAGCCCCCAGCTCCCTGCAGGACTGCCATCACAGAGGTGAGGCTGAGGGACAGACTCCACCCCGTCCTGCCCTGGCCTGTCCACTGCATGGTCCTGCTCCTTCCACCACAGCCACCTTCCCAAAGGGCACTGACAGGGCTCTGCGGTCAAGTCAGTTTGAGCAACACTGATTTAAACAGTCACTCGAGTTCCTTGGCTACAGGACTTATCAGAGCCTTTGCTCTGCCAAGAGCACCTGGCATTCTGAGACAGGGACAGAAGAGTGTTTCCCAGATGGTTGCTTCTCGCTTTTGGAAAGGACGCAGAGCAGAGGCACATAGCCACAGGTGGTGGGCGTGGGGGCGCCCTCCTGCAGGCAGAGGGAATGGGGCCACGGGGGTGCTCAGACTCCATCCTTGGGGTTTCCAACCGTCCTTGGATTCCTGCCCACCTTGCTGTCCGACCTGGCACACGGACCCTTGTGCCATCGGTCGGCCCTGGCACCCAGAGCAACCGACACACATGCTACTCATCTGTGGCCGAGGCCACGCCTACCTGGTCTCAGGTAGAGTGTCACTTTCTGTGGGGACAGCTGCTTCTGGACGCCCTCCTGGTCGTCGTAGGTCTCGGCCAGGCTCCCGGGGTCTATGATGTCGTCAGCTGCACATCCCTTCAATAGCAGCTGCTCCCGGGTGTCGCAGCGAACGGAGTCTGGCTCCCCCAGCCCGGTGAAGTTCTGGGGGTGGGACCGGGGGTCAGGAGTCAGGAGGAGGGTGGAGAAAATGTGGGGGCCACACTGTGGGTGCTGCATGAGACTGGCCCTCGGGGTCACTGGAGGAGGCTGACCCGCCTTATTCCCACCTGGGATTCAAGACAGGTGTCCTTGTGGGGGTGGGGCGGGCGGGAGGCTGGGCAGCCGGGGACGCCTGCCTTCCAGTGGCCTCTCCGTGGGGCTCCTACGTCCCCCCGGTCTGGGAACCAGCCGTCTGCCCTCCACTGCCTCCGGCAGCAGAGATGACGGAAGGACCGATGTCTCCAGCCCCAGGCTGGCCCGTGGCGGGGTCCCTCAGCAGCCCCAGAGCCGGGAGCACCCGGCCAGGGGTGTCCACGCCCTTCAGCAGCCTTCATCGGAGGCTCTGCCCTGAGAAAAGGCACGTGGCACCCGGGGAGCCCTGGGTCCAGGGCAGTGTCCTCACGACCCCACGAAGACCCCTGGGTTCTGACAGCACGGGGCAGGAGAAGGGCCCGCGTCTGGTGGCCCCAAGGGAGGACACGCTAAAGACACGTGTGCGGCTCTCTGCTCCTTTCCCAGAAGAAGGCTCAGGAAGGGTAAGGCGGCCACGCGGGAGGCCGGCCCGGTACAGCCGGGGCCACGGAGGGGCCACGAGGGCTGGCGCTTCCTGGGCTGCCCGTCTGTCCCTTTGGAGCTCTGTCGGTGCGTGAAGTACTTGAGACACAAAGCGAAGTCCACGGGAACAGACAGAGTCCCAAACGTGGTCCCCGTGGAAGGAAGCGAGGCCGGCTGTATCCCCAAGGAACGGAACGAGCCCACGAAAGGGAAGGGAGAAATCCAACTGGCTGGCAGAGGTTTTGCCCCCCCGGGCTGTGGCCGTGCCGCATGCGAGCAGAGAGACCCCACCACACCCCACTTCTCTGTAGGCTGCTGGTGGCCGGGCTGTGGGCTGGCAACTCTGAAGCCGCTGCCCCCCCGCCTCGTAGGGCTGAGAAAAGGAGGACGGGGACGCAGCTGCCCGGAGGCTTCTCGAGAAAGGAAACCAGAACCTTCGGAGCAATGTCTGACCCCAGCCTTGGGGCCAGGGGAGTGCGGCTGGGCCTGGAGCGTCTGGCTGTTCTGGAGTAAGAAAGTGCTCCACCCCCCCCCCCCCCCCCCCCCCCCCGCCGGGGGGGGAGGGTCCCAGCGGCCAAACGTGAAACCATTTGAGCCTCAGAATGACGGCGATAGATTGTAAAGCTATTGAATAAAATAAAAATCTACGGGGTCCACACTGATGAGAGAGAAGAGACTGTAGGAGCCGTTGCGGGAGTCCGTGAAGTGGACGCCACCACTTGGCAGCCCTCCAAGTGATAAGTGATTCGTGCCCGAATCACCTACGGGTGCCAGCCTGAGCGGGTGTGAGCCTGACGGGGAGCGGAATGTCTCCTGGCCTCGGCGCATCTCCCCACAATTACTTACTAACCGCAAGGAGTGAATAATGACATCATGGCAGAGACGCCGGGCAGTCGCCCCCTCGGCTGGGCGGTCCACACTGGCATCACCAGTGTTGGGACGCGGTGACAGCACGAGTCCCGGGCAGGGCTCCGGCCAAAACGCACGCTCTGGGCCCAATCGGAGGGGAGGCCAGGCAAGTCCACGCTGAGGGCTTGCACACACCTGCTCCCCTGAACTCCGGAGAAATGTCAATGACGTGATGACGCAGAGCGAGGGGGGCCCTGGATTGGAGGCGACTAGGGGGACAGAACGCCTACGTGCAGAGCGTGACCCTGGGTCACCACACAGACAGAGGGAGATGCCATCGAAGGCATTATTGGAACAACTGGCAAACTTTGTGTAGAGAGCGCAGGGGTGATGAGGTGCCTCGGGCAGTGTGGAGCCTTGGAAAAGTGTTTTGTGGTTCTCTAGGGGGATGCATCGTGGTTAAGGACCCTTGAAGTATGAAGAATTCAGGGTCCCCCAGGGCGGGAGGGCACGGTCAGGATCCGGGGGTCCCCCA
>NW_024412403.1:1762026-1770287 GCF_014898765.1 Herpailurus yagouaroundi | reverse complement strand
CCCAGGGCGGGAGGGCACGGTCAGGAGCTGGGGGCGTCCCAGGGGAGGAGGATGTGGTCAGGAGCTGAGGGTCCCTCAAGGGAGGGGTTCTCTCTAGGAGGAGGGTGGGCCTGGGACAGGAACTGTCAATTTAGGGACTGTGCCCTGGAGGTCTTGTCATGGGTAAAACATAAAAACGAAAAAACGCAGCGGAGGAGTTAAGGTCCCGACACAGAACCGCCCACAACTTCTCCCCTGAAAGCTGTGTCCACTTCCCTGTGTGTCTCCTCGTGGTCTGTGGTGTGTGGTCAGGGCTCGTGCCCGGGCAGGGGGCACAGAGCAGGGGCCCGCCTCCCCTGGGGCTGCCCCGGGGTGGGGCCAAGTCTGCGTGTCCCTCTGACAGCCCCGTGCCCCTGGGCTGCGCCTGCTCCCCCCCCCCCACGTCCCCCAGGAAACAGAGGGGTGGGCGCCCCTGGGTGCCAGCAGCTCCAGAGGCAGAGAGAGGGCGCCTGGCGGGGCGGTGGGAAGGAGGGAAGGGCAGGCCAGGCACGGGGGCCCTCGGCGGGCGCAGCCTGAGGCGGCGCTTACCTGCTTCTGGCACCAGGCACAGCCGGGGCCCGACTCCACGCAGTCCCGGCAGTTGCTGACCTTGAACTTGGGACACTTCTGGCCGAGGGCTGGGGGCAAGATGAGGCGGCTCCGTGAGTGGCGGAGTTGGCCTGCCGCTGGCCGACCCCGCACGGAGCCACGGGCACTCGGGGCGGCGGAGAAGGGTGCAGGTCAGGGGGTGGGTGGGGGAGGAGGGGCCGCCGGAGCACCAGGAGGGGTGGGAGGAAACCAGGCTTCGCGGGAGGGGGAGCGCGGGGAGACTGAGGCCCGTTCCTGGGACTTGTTCCCAGGGGCGCCGCCCCTCCAAGGCTGGAACTCGGCCCTGGAGGATGCGGGGGGGGGGGCCCCTTTTCTTCCCCGCCCCCCCCCCCCCAGCACGGACCGCATGGCCCTGCCTGTGCGGAACTCACCGGACCAGAGGGCGAGCAGACCCACCAGGGTGAGGAGCGGCAAGTGCTGGGGCAGCATGTCCTGGGGAGGGAAGGGGTCTCCGTGACGGGGCCTCGGACCCCAGACTCTCCAGACTCTCCGGCTGGCTCGCCCACAGACGCGGCGCCCGAGGGCCCTGTGCCTGCTGCCCCGGGGTGGCCAGCCTGCTGAGCGCCCGAGGTGGGCTGTGCTGGCAGCAGGAAAGGAGGCCTGAGCGGCGTGGGGCTCACTGCTGAGCCCACCAGCCTCCAGGGAGGAGCAGGGAGTGGGCCTCCCTCCAGGGACACGTGTGCACGCAGGCGCACACCCGGGACACCCCCCCCCCCCCCACACATCTCACACACACACACACACACACACACACTGCACACTGCATGTGTGAGGCTGCACCCGTGGATGGGGGCTGCGGCCACCGTGTGCCCGAGTCCTCCGTGAACTGAGTGCCGATCTCAGAGCAGAGCCTGGGCTGGCCCGGGGCCCCCTGGCAGCTGCAGAACCAGTATGATGGGAGCACCTGCCGGGAGCCAGCCTAGCCAGCCGCCCTGCTCAGACACCCCTGCGGGAGGGGAAGTGGGTGCTACGGAGCCCACTGCTGCCTTGTCCGAGGCCACAGCCCTAGGCCGCCAGCATTCTGTGTTTCCTGACGCACACCTGCCGTCCTTAAACACCCAGCACCTGATGTTCCCAGATGCAAGGTCGTTGGGCCGAGGCTGAGGACGGGTGTTCAGGCTCTCGTTCTGGTTCCTCAAGGCGGGCCCGGCGCCTTCTAACCCACCGCCCGATGGGCAACACCTCCCTCGCCAGGATGCCACCCTCCCCTGAAGGCGCCCCGGGTTGGGGGCTGCCGGATCCCGGCTGGGCCCAAAGCACCGATGCCCCCAGGTCTCAGAAATCCTCAGCTGGCTGTGGTCTTTCCACCAGACCAAGAAGGCAAACAAGGTGTAGGGGAGCCAGGAATCAGGAGGTAGCAGGCAAGAAGGGGGTCGCATTCTGCCAGAAGCAAATATCCAGGGGCGCCTGGATGGCCCAGTCGGTCGGGCGTCCGACTTCGGCTCAGGTCATGATCTCACAGTCTGTGAGTGAGTTCGAGCCCCGCGTCGGGCTCTGTGCTGACGGTTCAGTGCCTAGAGCCTGCCTCGGAGTCTGTGTTTCCTTCTCTCTCTGCCCCTCCCCAGCTCACGCTCTGTCTCTCAAAAATGAATAAACATTAAAAGATCAATACTCCCCACCCAGAACGTCACGTGAAGGCCAGCTCGTCTCCCGAGGGCAGGCCTCTGAGGCCCTGGGGCTCCCTGCCCCCTGACGCCGCCTGGTGGTGGCCGGCCAGGAGGGCGGCCTCGGGGCCAGCAGAGGCCCTGACCCAGGGCCCGTGGTCCCTGCCTTGCCTGCTGGGCTCAGATGCGGCCTGTAGGTGGGCCCCGTTTGCACCCCTGTAACCTGTGTCTCTGCACCCAGAGGCTCTGGGTGAAGGAGAACCAGCCGGGGCTCCCCTGCTCCCGTGGCGGGGTTCCTGTGTGTATTAGCCCCGTCCAGTCTCAAGTTCCCATCTTTTTGGAGGTGCCCCTGCTCCCTGGTCCCCACCAATATTATGATCAGGACCCGTAAATGTCAAAACAGAACACTCCATCCTTCCTGTTCAGGGTCAAATTGCAGAAGCCACGTGGCCCTGTGGCTTCCTGGGTCATAGCAGTGGCCACATGGGCCCGGGCGGCAGTTTTCAGTTCACTCCGGCCCAGCCCGTTCACGCAAGAAAGCCCCTTGTCTCCCACTGTGGGTGCGTGGGGCTCAGGCGAGGCCGGTCCCAGTTTCCATCTGGCCCCTCCAAAATTCCACAGCTGACCGCTGGAGCAGACCAGCCCGGGGCTGACCTGGCCACCGCCCCAGGCACATTCGGCCTGTGGGTAGCGGCCCCCTAAAGAGGCCGCTCCAGGCGGAGGGTGGAGGCCCTCCCCAAGTGCCCAACCATGCCTGCGCTCCCGCAGGGCAAGCCCGTGCCACAGCCCCGGGGAAGGGGCACGTGCTCTCCTGTGGCCACAGACTGGACCCCAAACATTCACAACAACCAGCACGAGAGCTCCTGGGGTCCTCGCGTGGGAAACGGAGACCCGAGCAGCGGCAGGATGTAGACCTGGGTTCCCGTTTTCCCCACACACTCCTCCCACAGAGAGGGAGGGAGCCTTGATTACGGTAAGACGGCCCACAGGCTGTGATGTCCTGACGGTGACCACAGGAAGCCGGGTGGGGGCCGTGGCTGCCCTCTCTCCACGCGATCCTGGCCTGCAGGAGATGGGGGCGGCCGCAGAGGACCCGCGTGTCCCGCAGACACAGGGTGGCTCTGGACTGCAGCCAGCCCTCCTCTCAGCCTCGGGCGGGTGGGGGCGGGTGGAGCCCCCTCCTCCCTGGGCCTCAGGGGGCAGGGCTGCGGTGCACCTGCCCGGCAGGCAGGACTGGCCCTCAGAGGCCAGGCCTCGCCTGAGACCAGCATCCTGGAACCACACAGACCGGGCCCCCTCTGAGCGCGGTCCTGCAGCCCGGCTCCCGCTACAGCACAGGGTGTGGGTGCCCGAGCCCTGATGGCCGCCCTGGCACACTGCCTTGGCTTCCTGTGAGACCGCAGCTCTGGGTGGGGGCAGGCTTGGAGAGCACTCCAGTGCACCCCAGCACCCGGCACCCATGGGCACCCGACTCGTAAGGACCCTGGCTCGGAAGCTGGAGGGCAAGCGGGAGGCCCCGGCTGAGCAGGGCAAGGAGGGGGACCCCAGGCTCCAGGGCCCAGCCAGGAGTCCTGAGGCGTGGGCACCCTGCTCCAGCAGCCCCCAGGCCTCACCTCCCCGGACCCGGACCCGAGCGCGGCCCCTCCGGTGCAAAACCCGAAGTCTAGGCAGCTTGAGCTACCCCAGGCCCTCCACGGCTGTGAGGACTCTGCCCTCGAGGAGGCTGCTGGCACAGCCTGGGTCCAAACTGCAGGAAGTGGTGACTCCCGAGTCACGGGCAGGGTCAGCCCCCCCCCCAGACCCAGAGACCCGGGCCCCGAGGCACCCAGTGGACGCAGCTGACCAGGGTCTCCTTTGGCAAGAGTAAAGCCCTTAGCCGCCAGGTGAGAGGGTGGGGAGCATCAGAAGAACAACACGATACATTCCTCCCCAATCTCTCACACACAAACATAACCCATATTTGGTAAAAGACAAGAAAAAGCAGAAACATTAGAAAGAAAAAAACTTCGGGCAGCATGCCGAGGGAGTGCACAGTGTCTGACTCAGGACAGTAAGCTGGTGTCAGATCAGGTTTCCCGTCAAAGAGGAGGCGGAAAACAAGGCAAAAAAAGTGTGGGGGTGCCTGTGTGGCTCGGTCGGTTGAGCGTCCCGACTTCGGCTCAGGTCATGATCTCACGGTCCGTGGGTTCGAGCCCCCCGTCGGGCTCTGTGCTGACAGCCTGGAACCTGGAGCCTGCTTCGGATTCTGTGTCTCCCTCTCTCCCTGCCCCTCTCCTACTCGTACACTGTTTCTCTCTCAAAAATAAATAAGCACTTAAAAAATGAAGAAGAAAATCCCTTCGGAAACTTCCTCTATCTCTACCCACCCAACTTTAAAGTATATAACCAATTGTTCCTGACGCCCCCAGTACCCCCCTCTTTCTGCCCAGGGTCCTGTGCCCGTGCTTTTTTTTTTTTTTTTTTTTTTCTTTTCAACGTTTATTTTTGGGACAGAGAGAGACAGAGCATGAACGGGGGAGGGGCAGAGAGAGAAGGAGTCACAGAATCGGAAACAGGCTCCAGGCTCCGAGCCGTCAGCCCAGAGCCCGACGCGGGGCTCGAACTCCCGCACCGCGAGATCGTGACCTGGCTGAAGTCGGACGCTTAACCGACTGCGCCACCCAGGCGCCCCTGTGCCCGTGCTTTAATAAAACCACCTTCTAGCACAGAAAACGTCTTAAGAATTCTTTCTTGACCGTTCCCTCCCGGCCCACATCACATCAAAAGATGGAGGTTTTGCAAAAGTGCAAACCCTCACGTTAGGCCACTCTAGGTCCCCAGGGCTCACTGGCCATCAGAACGGCTCAGGCCTGTGGGGTCACAAAACCCACTGACCTGGGTTTACGGGCCCGAATCAGGTGATGGAGGGCGGGCGAGGGGGAAGGCTCTGGTGAGGAAGTTCAAAGATGGGAGGCAGCCCCCCCACCCCCGCCCTCACGCAGTACTCACCCCCGGAGCCTGCGGACTCAAAGCTGTTTCATGGTGAAAAAGCCCATGTCTACCAGGGATCTGAAACAGGCACCAGCCTTTTTAAACCAAAAGGCAGAGTGTGGATATGGAGTCGCTTCTGCGTTCTGTAAAAGCACAGAATGGACAGAAGCTGGCTTCTGCGGGGGCGGCTGGAGCCACCACCTGCTGAGCACGGAGGCTCCGGACAGACCCAGGGCACAGAAAGGGCAGTGAGGCCAGAGGACGCAGGGCCCGTATGCTCCCTGGACCCCCAGCCCTACAAAAGTGTCCGCGAGGCACGTCGACCGTTGCCCACCTCACCCCGCGAAGTCTGACGGCACACATTGCAAGGGCCAGTTTCTCAGCATGTGGAAGAAGACGAGACACCCTCCCACGTATCAACTAGACATTTTAAAGAGCTCAGGGGCGCCTGGCTGGCTCAGTCAGGAGAGCATGCGACTCTTGACCTCAGGGTCGTGAGTTCCAGCCCCACGCTGGCTGCAGAGATTACTTAAATAAATAAAACTTTGGGCACCTGGATGGCTGTCGGTTGAGCGTCCGACTCCGGCTCAGGACGTGATCTCACGGTTCATGGGTTCCAGCCCTGCATCGAGCTCTGTGCTGACAGCTCAGAGCCTGGAGCCTGCTTCGGATTCTGTGTCTCCCTCTCTCTCTGCCCCTCCCCTGCTCTTGTGCTCTCTCTCTCTTTCTCTCAAAAATAAATAAACATCAAAAATAAATAAATAAAAAGACATTAAAAAAAGAAATTTTAAAACAAGGTGCTAAACACCTCTCAGGTCAGAGAGGAAGTCAAAATTATATTTGCAGACAACATCCTCTGTGCAATTCCACCTCTGTGCGGTGAAAACCCTCTGTGCAGGATGGGATGTGAAACCAGTTGCCCGATGTGCTTTGGTTGCAGGTGAGGACAGGTGCACGTACGGGGACGGAAACGCAGAGGTGGGGGAAAGGGAGGCAGGACATACACAGACGAGGGCAGAAGTCATGAATGGGAAAAGTGAACAAAAAAGCGAAAATCGACAGATGGGACCTGCTTCCCCGGAAAAGGCAACGACCTTGGTATGATGATCGCCAAGCAGCTTGGGGAAGAAGGGTCAAGATGGCAGCGGTGCTGCTGGGGGGGCGGGGTGACCCTGGCCCGTGGCCCGGGGCTGAGTCAGAGACAGGGAGTGGGTTGCACCCCAGCCTTCAAAGGGGATGAGCAGAGGTGGGGGTTCCCCAGGAAGGGGCCTCCTTCACACCAGAGGCTGCGTGGAATTTGGGGACATAAAATGATAACCGAACCAGAAGAGTGTATCTCTGAGTCAGGAAACCTTCTGAGCATAAAACTAAGGAAGGAAATACCAAGAAGACAGACTCAAAACGGGTCATGATCTCACGGTTCATGAGATCAGGCCCCGCGTCGGGTTCTGAACTGACCATGTGGAGCCCACGTGGGATTTTCTCTCTCTCCCTCTCTCTCTCAAGATAAATAAACTTAAAAAGTCGGTGATAAAGAGGCAAATGTCCCAAGAAAGGTGGTGGGCAGTCGTCACAGCCGGATGACAAACATTTGACAACGTGCGGCTGGCTAGCAGCCAAGCAGCCAACCCAAAGAGCCGGGCTTCCCGTCCACCTGTGCAGCTGGACAACGGCCCGTGAAGGCCACCCTGTGGGCCCCCGCACAGCGGCGAAAGTGGGCAAGCGCCTGTTCAGGGCAACTCAAGGTTCGTGGAAAAAAGAAAAAGTGGATATATCCCAACGGGCCACGTTTCTGTCTGTCTGTGCCGCGCCGGGGACCCGGGCCCGGGGCTCACGCAGAAGCCGGGCTCTGCTGGCTCCCTGACCCCCCCGGGAAGTGGGGTTTGAATTATACATTCGATTGTGGAGTCAGTTGGAGTCTGAACCACCGGTGGCCCTTGTCACGGGTGGGGGGCCTCCTCCGGGGTGCACACAGGTCCCTCCCATCCCCGGAGAGCAGGCGGCATCCTCGGAACAGTCTGCAAGGCCCGTGGTCAGTGTTCCTGTCTCTCGTGAAACCCCCAGGTGATGACCGTAATTTGCCCTGGGCCTCCTGCTGCCGTACAGGGCAGGCCGGCCATGGCCACGGCCACGGCCACCGCCCCGACTGTAGGGCAGGGAGCCCCACCCAGGTTTCTACAGAGGCCAGAGGCTGAGCCTTCGGGAAATGCTTTACTCTACCTTCTCGCATCCTGAGCCGCCCCCCCCCCCCCAGCCCTCCCACCCGGTCCTCTCCCCGGCGGAGCTGATCCTTAACCTCACAGAAACCCCACATGGGCCATTGGAGTCAGCACAACCCTCAGTCACCTGGACATCAGGTGCCCACAGAGGGAGACCCTGCGCCTGCCTGGGACGTAGCACTGAGGTGTGGGCTCTGCCGCTGCCACCACGGTCCCCCCGCCTCCCGCCCCGCCCCTGGCTGCCCCTCCTCCTCGCCCACTCGGGGTCCCACGTGCCCCCAAAGGAGGGGAGCCCAGCCGGGGACGGCAGAGCGGGACCCCGGCCCTGGGTTGGGGGAAGAGGACAGGAGCCAGGACGAGGGGAGACCAGGGGACCGAAGGGCGGTGTCGGCCGGGATCCAGGGGGACCCCGGGGTCCAGACGCGGCTCCAGGCCCCCCACTCCCAGGAGGCCTCCGGAGAGGCCCCCAGGAGCCTGGCTGTGGGAGGTTTAGTCACACACCTACGTCTGTCCTCCAAAACCCAGCTCTCACACGACACCTTCACAGCATTCGGCCCGAGCTCGCAGACCTCTGACGGTCCGAGAGAAGCGGCGGACCCCTCAGCAGGAAATTGCACACGTACCACATGCACACCTACACACACCTACACCCCCCCACACCCATGCACACCTGCACACATGCACGCTTACAAGCACACACACGGTGCACACCCCCACGCACCCCCACGTCCACACACACCTACACACTCATACACACATGGACACTCACACGCAAGCACGCACACAGTGCACACATGCACACCCACACACGCCCATACACACATGCACACTCACACGCAAG
>NW_024412403.1:1755562-1761626 GCF_014898765.1 Herpailurus yagouaroundi | reverse complement strand
GTACACACAACGCACACCTACATGCACCCCCACACCCATACACACCTTCATACACACACGCACACTCACACACAAGTACACACACAACGCACACCTGCACACACCCACATACCTACACGCGCCCGTACACATATGCACTCACACACACGTATACACACAACGCGCACCCACATCCCCCACACCTCCACACACCTGACACACAACACACTCTCACATACCTCACGTGCAACACATACACGCCTCACACTCAAATACTTATATAAACACACACATTTGCTCATACAATGCTCTCACACACGCACACACGTGTGCACCCTCTCACCCTTCCACAGGCACCCCCGCTCTTGCCCACACTCATCGCACACACCGCGGGAGGAGAGACCACCACAGCCAGCCTCAGAGGCGTGGAGAGGAGGGTCTCGGGCAGGAAAAGGGAGGCGAGCGGAGGCCCGCCAGCGCTCCCGCAGCCCGGCCCCTCCAGGGGGGGGTCTCTCCTGCCCCCCAGCCTCCTCCAGGCTCCACCGCCTCGCAGCCCCCGTGTCGGGGGCTCAGGAAGTGCGTGTGGTTTATCGAGAGCCCCTGGACCCAGCGACCGAGGCCCGGAGCTGTGCCCCGTCCTCCCGCCTGGGTCCTGTCCCCAGTTACAGCCGTCCCCGCCTCTTTGTGGCTCTGACCACGGGGGGGGGGGGCACAGCGCTCCCCCTGGCTGGAGTGGACGAGCCCAGGGTGGGTGGCGGGGACCAGGGCCTCCCCGCAGGGCTGGGCCGCTCCTCCGGGGAAGAGCCGCGGGGCCCAACCGGTCCCCCTTTAGGAAAGCGACCCCTGTCCCCCGTCCCCTCACCTCGCTGATGCCCTGGCGATCTCGGTGGGGTGTCCCGGCTGGGCAGGGAGGGGGCTCCGCTCTTTACCGGGCTGGGCTGTCACGCGGCGAAGACGGCCCGCGAACCCCAACGGCGGTGAGGGCACAGTGCTTCCTGTTCCCACTGCTTTGGAGGAAGTAGTTGCAAGTGGCTGATTGCACCACAGGTGGCCCATCAGACCCCAGCCCTCGAGCTCTGCACGGGCTCCCTGTGGGGGTGTCCCAGGAAGCCGGCCCAAGCCCACTCGCCCTGCCCTGCGCACGCACCCCCGGCCAGGGGCAGCGAGAGGGGGGAGCACGCCGCAGACCAGTGTGGTGGCCCCGAGGGTCCGCCCCTGGGCGAGGCCGTGGCCGTGCCCTGCAGGGACGGAGGACCTCGGACTCGCACCCAGGGGCAGGGGCCCGGCCCGCAGACTGCACTCACAGGAGAGGCGAGAGGGAGGGGTGCCGGGGACCCAGACCTCGGTCGTGGAAATAAAAAGCACGACAGGGACCGAGGCGCAGAATGACAGGGTGAGAGTGAGCCGGTGGGCAGTGCAGGACCGGCGTCGGCACGGAGGCTGGAAGACGGAGACACGTGGTGCCGATGCCCACACCCATCGGAGCCCCAGAGCCCAGGAGCGGCGGCCCGTGGACAGAGAGGGGCACGTGCCAGTGACAGGGGTTCCGGGTCCCGACCGGCCGGGCGAGAGGCCGCTGCGTGCCCTAGGAGGCTTCTGATGCCCTCGAAGGACAGAACAGAGAGCAAGAAAATACCACGAGGTGGGGGGCTGGGAGGGGGGACGGCGGGGAGGAGAGGAGACACGAACGGATTAGGTCCCCAAAGAAACGAAACCAGGCATGTTCAGATGAGCCAGGACTCCGACACCTAGCTCCCTACACTCTGCGGAGAAGACGCTCTCCGTCGAATAAACCCGGCAGGGGTACGCGGTGAGCCCACAGAAGTGAGCAAAGAAATTCGCAGAAATGATGAAGCCTACATAACTATTGGTTTTATAAACAGTGGTAAAAGTATCGACGATCTGAAACAAAAATCCTACGGGACCGGAACGGGAGATCGGGGGGGCCACTGCCGCTTCTCACACTCGTCAATGGACAGTTTGATAAGAAATATTTCATGTCATATCTGAGAGCCATCCAAAAGCCTTCTTAAGGGGCACTGGGGAGGCTCAGTCTGCGTGTCCAACTTCGGCTCAGGTCGTGATCTCACGCTCGGTGACTTTGAGCCCTGGAACTGCTTCCGATTCTGTGTCTCCCTCTCTCTCTGCCCCTCCTCCGCTCACGTTCTGTCTCTCTCTGCCTCTCAAAACTAAATAAGTGTCAAAAAAAAATCTTTTTAAATGGTCTCAAAAGATACAACTCAAGGCCAAAAGCATTCAGTGCTTAAGGAACGATGGGGGCACGGAGTTTGTAATGCACGCAGAAAGCAGTCGCAGGTCTTCCTGTGCTGAACAAAATAGCTGCGAAATACATAGAACGAGACTGACAGATACATAAGCAGACGCAGCGAACATCTTGAACACACCTGTCTCAGAAATGAACACATGAAACAGAAATGCAAGTCAGGCCTACGGAGGATTTGGGGAATGGAAGCCCTTCTCCCTAATTGACAAACACATCGTGTATTAAGCCACAAAGGAAATCTCAACATTTTCTTTTTAATTTTGAGAGAGAGAGAGAGAGAGAGAGAGAGAGAGATAGCAGGGGAGGGGCAGAGAGAGAGGCAGAGAGGGAGAGAAGCCCAAGCAGGCTCCACACCAGCAGCGCAGAGCCAGAGGTGGGGCTCGAACCCACGAACCTTGAGATCATGACCTGAACTGAAACCAAGAGTTGGATGCTTAACCGACGAGCCACCCAGGTGCCCCAAATCTCAACATGTTCTAAAGCACAGAAGTCACAGGAGGCCAAATTCAGGGACACAGTGTAGGAAAAGAAGATGCAGGGTGCCTGGGTGGCTCAGTCGGTTAAGCATCCGACTTCGGCTCAGGTCATGATCTCATGGTCCGTGAGTTCGAGCCCCGCGTCAGGCTCTGTGCTGACAACTCAGAGCCTGGAGCCTGCTTCCGATTCTGTGTCTCCCTCCCTCTCTGACCCTCTCCCATTCATGCTCTGTCTCTCTCTGTCTCAAAAATAAACATTAAAAAAAAATTAAAAAAAAAAAGAAAAAAAAGAAAGAAAAGAAGATGCTAACCAGAGGACAGCATCGATGGAAAACGCCACCCCCTGAGAAACTGGAGGCAAATCTGGTGTGGAATCGGCAGCACGCTGTGGTGCGCTCACGCAGGGAGAGAATAAGCAGCGAGGTAACTATTAATCTGGAGCTGTATGTATCCACAGGACACCATTCAAAACCTTGACACTGAGGTTCTTTAACGCACGAGTTGCAGAAGGATGTGTGTGGTGGGATGCAATACACCTGCTCACCAGCCCCTCTGAGGGCCCAGGGGGCAGTGGTCCTGGAACGGAGTGCGGAGGCTTTCAGTTTTATATAGGTTTTTTTTTTTTTTTTTTTTTTTGCTTTTAATTGTTTAATGTTTATTTTTGAGAGAGAAAGAGAGACGGAGTGCAAGTGAAGGGAGGGGCAGAGAGAAAGAGAGACAGACAGACAGACAGAATCGGAAACAGGCTCCAGGATCCGAGCTGGCAGCACGGAGCCCAATGCGGGGCTCGGACCCACAGACCGCAAGATCATGACCCAAGCCAAAGTCAGACGCTTCACCGACTCAGCCACCCAGGTGCCCCAGTTTTATATTTTCGAGAAGAAAAACTACTGGGCAAAGTAAGGCCAAATGTTAAGATCTGACAGACTCAGATGGTGGGTACGTGGGTGTTGGTGATGCCGGTCTTCACGCTTTTCTGTAGTCTTGAGATATTTCATTTTCTTAAAAAGGAACTGACAGGGAGTGGTTACCCATGAGCTAGAGGAGCCTGTGGGGTAATGGAAATGTGCTAAAATTGAGCTGTGGTGATGATTTCACAACCCCGTAAAGTTGCTAAAATCATCACAGTATACACGTATGATTAGTGAATATTGGTATGTAAATTCTACCCTAATGAAGCTGTAGGAAATAAAACAAAATGGAGAATATTTAGGAGAAAAAAGCCACCAGCGGCTTCCAGCCCCGGCTGAGACAAAGCAGGCACGCTCCACCCCGTCTCTACCACTGGTCGCAGCTAACGCTATCACACAGGGTAAAATAGAGCAATTTTCCGACAGACTGGGGTGAGAAATCAAAGCCTGATGAAAGGCCGATAGGAGGGGAATGTCCTGCCCCCCGCCCAGGACCCCTGGCTTGGCTCAAGGTGTTCTGCACCCCAGAACAACACGGTGCACGTGGCCAAGAGAAGCCCTCCTCTCTGGCCCCTGGACTGGGAAAGCAGTGCCTTGATGGGTGCAGGGAGGAGGGGAAGATGTCCTGCTTCATTTTCTTCATCTCGGTCTCGCCCCAGAGGCAAACTCCTGCCCGAAACCTGGGCTCCCAGGAAGGTGGGAGCATCAGCTATAACAGCAGAAGCTACTGCTGTCCTCACTGTGGCCCAGAGTGACGCAGGCACAGGACATACGCAGCAGGGGGTGAGGGTCACAACTCCTGCTTGACGGCCAGAGGAGCAGGGAAGGAGGCCTCTGGAGGCCAGAGCACGTGGGCGATAAGAAGGAGGTCAAGAAAGAGATCCCATAAAGCTTTGTATCAAGTTCCAGACTCACCCCTCGGTTGGACATGTGTGGAAAGGCTTTGAGAATTGAGTCATGGTGCAGACCACTCCCAAGGTCGAAGACTGGACCCAGGGGCATGCAAGTGTGAGATGGGTCCAAATAGCACTACAAAGCCTGAGAGCTAAACTCATGCGAGAAGCAGAGCCCACAGGAAGTGGGTCTGAATTTGTGCTCTGCCCTAATCAAGCTGACCTGCCAGCAAAAACAAAATGAGCAATGTTGGAGAAGATTGTCATAGGATCCAGAATTAAGCAATATTGAAAATGTGTAAAATACCATCCGAAAGTACTCAAACAACAATAATACCAAAGAAAACTGCAAGAACTTGTAAGGTAAAAGATAATAAACAATGCCAACTCTGAGATGACCACCATGTTGAAATGATCAAATAAAGCATTGAAGTCAACTACCATAAATATGCTCCATTAAGTAAGGAAAGCACTCTGGAAACAAAAACAAAGGTGAAAATTTTTCAGCAGAGATTTAAAAACTATGAAAAAGAGTAAAATGGGTATTTACATTTAGAAACACAATAACATATAAAAAATTCACCGAATGAGCTTGCTAGGAAAATGGTACCGGACAAAAGGAGAGTGAACTTGAAGACCAGTATGAATGACAAAGAGGAAAAAAGAGATTGGCAAAGACAGAGACCGGACGCCTGCAGGGTGCCATCGAGAGTTCCAACATCTGCATTGTTGGGGTCCCAGAGGGACAGGAGTGAAAGGTTGACAGAAAGAGCATTTGAGGAAATAATGGCTGAAAACTTCCCAAATTTGCTGAAAAATATGAGTTTACAGATTCAAGAAGTCCAGTAAACCTCAAACAGGATAAACTCAAAGAAAATCAAGCCTAAACACATCACACTCAAACTGCGGAAAACCAAAGATAAAGAGAAAATTCTCAAAACCATGCAGAGAAAAATGACACATTACACGCAGGGGAACAAGTATTGAGTAGCCATAAATTTCTCACCAGAAACCACAGAGGCAGAAGACAGTGGCACAGAGCTCAAAGGAGAGGGCTGTTAGCCTTGGATTCCACGGCAGCACATTCCCCACGAAAGAGGGAGAGGTAAGGACATTGTCATACAGAGGCAAAGCAAGAAAATTAGTCCCCAGCAGGTAAGCTCTAAAAGCAATCTTAAGACTTCAGAGCGAAATGATACCAGAAATGTGGACATTTAGGAATAAAGACAGAGCAACAGAAATGGGAAATATCTGTGTAAATACAATTTTTGTATTTGGAGGCTACTTTTCTCTTCTTAAGGTCTTTAAAATATGTTGATAAAAATTACAGTTGACTCCTCGGGGCGCCTGGGTGGCTCAGTTGGTTGAACATCTGACTTGCAGTTCATGGGTTTGAGGTTCACGTCAGGCTCTGTGCTGATAGCTCAGAGCCTGGTGCCTGCTTTGGATTCTGGGTCTCCCTCTCTCTCTAAAAAAAGAAAGAAAGAAAGAAAGAAAGAAAGAAAGAAAGAAAGAAAGAAA
>NW_024412403.1:1687009-1755552 GCF_014898765.1 Herpailurus yagouaroundi | reverse complement strand
AAAGAAAGAAAGAAAGAAAGAAAGAAAGAAAGAAAGAAAGAAAGAAAGAAAGAAAGATTACAGTTGACTCCTGAAAAATGCAGGGGTTCGGGGTGCTGACTGCCACCCCAAAAGTAAAAATCCATGTATGACTTTTGACTTAGTCGATCAAGTCGATTAACACATATTTGTAGGTTATATGTTTCATATACTGTATTCTTACAATAAAGTAAGCCAGAGAAAAGACAATGTTATTAAGAAAATCATCAGGAAGAGGAAATGCATTTACAGTGCTATACTGTATTTATTCTTAAAATCTAGGGGCGCCTGGGTGGCGCAGTCAGTTAAGCGTCCGACTTCAGCCAGGTCACGATCTCGCGGTCCGTGAGTTCGAGCCCCGCGTCAGGCTCTGGGCTGATGGCTCAGAGCCTGGAGCCTGTTTCCGATTCTGTGTCTCCCTCTCTCTCTGCCCCTCCTCCGTTCATGCTCTGTCTCTCTCTGTCCCCCCAAAAATAAATAAACGTTGAAAAAAAAATCTGCACATAGATGGACTCACACCATTCACATTTGTGTTATTCAGTGGCCAGCTGTATAACATTGTCTGGTGAGGGTTCCATGCATGTAAGATACAAAATATGTGACACACCAGCAAAAGGAGGGCAGTAAAGGAATCTGCATGGTTTTTAAGTTCTACCACATTCCCCCAGATGTGGTAAAATACTAATTTTTGAGTAGATAATGCAGTGTATAAGGCACATGTTATAAGTTCTAGAGCAGCCAGTGGAATACTTAGGAAGCCAGCTGATAAATTAAAATGCAAAGCTAGAAACACTCCTACGATCCAAAAGAAAGCAGGAGGAGGAAAGGAAAGTGGAAAACAAAGAGAACAAACAGAAAACAAAAATGTAAACAATAGATCCAAATCCAACCATTCCAATAATTACATTAAGCGTAAATGGCATAAATATAATGATGGCAAGGCCAACAGCAGCAGATAGGGTTTCTGAAACACGTCCCAGCTCTGCCGGCTGTAAGAAACGCACTCTGAGTGTGATGGTTGGGTGGGGAGAGAAGAAGGGAGGGGGAGCTGTACCATGGAAATGCGAATCGGAAGAAAACGGGAAGGACGATGTGCCTGTCAAGCAAAGTCGACGTCACAGCAGTGAAAACCACCAGTTGTGCGGTGGGGCTTTACTTAACGATAAAGGGTCAACCCAGTGAGATGTAAGGATTGTAAACAGGCACACATCTAACACCAGGGCTCACAATACACAAAGAAACGTCAGAGAGCTGAGAGGAAAGGGGTGAACGCCCACTTACAGCTGGAGCTTTCAATGCCCCTCTCAGCGCTCAGTTATAAAAAGCAGACAGGGGCGCCTGGGTGGCTCAGTCAGTGAAGCATCCAGCATTTGACCTCAGCTCAGGTCTTGATCTTAGGGTTGAGAGTTCAAGCCCTGCATTGGGCTCCACGATGGGTGTGAAGCCTACCAAAAAAAAAAAAAAAAAAAAAAAAAAGGCAGATAAGTGCAGCGAGCACACAGATCTGAGAACACCATCAGCCAGGACCAAAGACATTCCAGCCAGCAGTCGCGGATATATGTGTGTCATATTCACCCAGGAGAACTGTCTCCTGGGCCATAAGAGAGATGTGAACACATTGAAGAGAAGTGAAATCGTGCCCAGTATGTTCTCTAGCTGTACTGGAATTAAACCAGAAAATAAGCAACAGAAAGATTTAGAAAAATCTCCAAAGAAATAACACACTTCTTTTTCTTTTCTTTTTAAGAGAGAGAACACAAGTTGGGGAGAGGGGCAGAGGGAGAGAGAGAGAATCCCAAGCAGGTTCCACGCTCAGCATGGAGCCCAACATGGGGTCAATCCCATGACCCTGTGATCATGACCTGAGCTGAAATCAAGAGTTGGATGCTTACCGACTGAGCCACCCAGGTGCCCAGAAACAACAGACTCCTGACTAATCTGTGGGTGAAATGGAAGCCTCAAGGTAAGTTAGAAAATATTTTGGGGCACCCGGGTGGCTCAGTCAGTTAAGCATCCGACTTCGGCTCAGGTCATGGTCTCGCAGTTTGTGAGTTCGAGCCCCACGTCGGGCTCTGTGCTGACAGCTCAGAGCCCGGAGCCTGCTTCGGATTCTGTGTCTCCCTCTCTCTCTGCCCCTCCCCTAGTCATGCTCTGTCTCTCTCTGTCTCTCAATAATAAATAAACGTTAAAAAATTTTTTTTCAAAAAAATTAGAAAATATTTTGAATGGAATCAAATGAAATACCACATATCATATCCACAGAATGTAGGTACAGCAGTGCCTCGAGGGAAATTTATGGTATTTGATGCCCATGTTAGAAATTCAATGACATGGGCGCCTGGGTGGCTCAGTCGGTTGAGCAACCAATCCTTGATTTTGGCTCAGGTCATGATCCCAGCATTGTGAGATGGGGCTCTGCGTCAGGCTCTGCACTGGGTGTAGAGCCTGCTTAAGATTCTCTCTCTTCCTCTCTCTTTGCTCCTCTCCCCCATTCATGCTCTCTCTGTCTCTTTCAAATTAAAAAAAGAAAAAAAAAAAAAAAAGAAATTCAATGACATGAACGAATCCCAAGCATTACGCC
This sequence comes from Herpailurus yagouaroundi, assembly GCF_014898765.1. NCBI lineage: Eukaryota > Metazoa > Chordata > Mammalia > Carnivora > Felidae > Herpailurus > Herpailurus yagouaroundi. Next base: position 1,752,953 of record NW_024412403.1, on the reverse strand, counting down.
AAGCGAAGAAAGCCAGGGGGAGGTACAGAAAGCCAGCAAAACAGAGACTCAGCGGGCACTGCGAAGATAACGAGATACTATTTCCCACAAGGGCAAATTTGCAAAAACTGATTAAAGATGGTGAGGTAATGAGAGGCAATGGCACGACGTATTTACATGTATAACGTACACACCATTTGCTCGCTCGTCTCAGAAGCACCCTTTCCTGACAGCCACAACTGGGACTACAAGGTGTTCGTGTCTTTATGGGGACACGATCGGTATAAAATGTAATTGAATTACATCTGGTGACGGGGAAGTGGCTACATAAACCATGGCGCGTCCAGTCTCCAGCACCGCAGAGCATTTGAGAGCAGGGCCTGGTGCCAGCGACTCCAGCAGGAAAGCGGCAGACGGGGAGTCCTGGGGTTCGTGTGAAGGAGTTTCTCCATTCAGGAATAACAGTGTAAGGGGCGCCCGGGTGGCTCGGTCGGTTAAGCATCTGACTTTAGCTCGGGTCGTGAGTTCAAGTCCCGCATTGGGCTCTGTGCCGACAGCCCGGAGCCTGTTTCGGATTCTGTGTCTCCCTCTCTCCGCCCCTCCCCCACTTGCCCTCTGTCTCTCTCTCTCTGTTTCAGAAATAAACATTAAAAAAAAAAAAAAGAATAACAGTGTGAAACCAAGGACTTGATGACCTAAACCCTGGAGGCCTTTGCGGGGCGCGAGCACAAGAGAGGAGACGAGGCTTTGTATTTCGGAGAAAGCTGAAGCCAGGGATGAGACAACAGAATTCTGGGAATAATCTTCTCCCCTAAGTCAGCCAATACATTCCATTTGCAGTCACTTTCACCAAACCTTCCAGTAAGTCAACTTTATCTCCTCAGGTGCTCTTTGAGGACGTGGTGGCTGGCCTAACACTGAGCACACAGCCTGTGCCCTCCAGAATGACACGGTCCAGTTCAGGGACAAGCACGTCACAGTGGTATAAGGCAGAACGAGTAGGGATCTGCCAAAGTGGTCCTGGCATGGGGTTGGGGGCAGGGGACAGTCAAGTGATGTAGAAAGGAGGGAGAGATGAGAGGAAGGATGTTTCCATCCCCTTACTGGCCCGGGCACCCCCAGCCCCACTTCCCACCCAGCAGCATCCCCACGATACACAGCGCCAAGAGGACCCGAGGGGGCTCCTTTTTGAGAGTTTGAAGATTAAGAAACGTTTTATTGATGGAGAATGTGAGGCAAAGGGTTCCGGGCTCCTTTTATGGTGAATCCCAGGCAGGGCTGCAGCATTCTAGCTGATGCTGGGAGAAGGTTGGAGGCTCAGGCACCACAGCCTATGATGCTGTGTGGGTGTGATGAGCAAGATGTGAGAACTGGGGCCCACCCATCAGAGGAGGCACCAGAGAAAGAACCGCCCAGCACTCAAAAGGCAGAAAGCAAGCTTGGCCCTCGGAGGGTGTCATGACGGCACTCGGGTCAACAGCATGATTGTGATGACTCTTTCCCAGCTCACACCCCCCTATCTTGCACTCCTTTGCCAACTTCCTTCTGGCCCAGCTCTTGCCTTTTCCTGACCTTTCCCCCATCCTTGCTTTTGTTTTCTTTTTAATTTCTTCCCACCAGTAACTTCCTTCTGCAATGTTGATTCAGCTGTTGCTCCTTTTGTGGGGGAGGCAGGGGGTGGAGGAGCCAGCAGAGACAGCTGCAGAGGCTGGAGGCAAGCACGCTCCAGTGGGGGTGGGCAGAACAGAGGGGAAAACAGTGTTTGCCCTCGTAAGTGCTCCAGATAGTTCTCTCACTGGATCTCCCACAGATCCTTACAAACGGGCAAAAAGTCACTCTGCCAGGGCAATGGAGATACTTACTGTAATCCAGGCCACATAGGTGCTGGGGCAGCCAGGTGAGCATAGAAAGTAGGGAAGGTATTTGAGAGGTTAGAGTCATTTCTAGCCACCTACTGTCCTGAATGCTGGCCTAGGAACCCTCATCCCCACTTACCACCCAACTACTACCTTCATGTCAAGCTTCTCTCCATGGGGAAGCATTCCTGGTTTCCTAACTCACCTAAAGGAAGGACAGCTTGAGGGGGCTGCTCAACACTCATCAGAACAGAAAGATTAACCAACAGGCTTGACGCCGAGAACCTGTTGGAGCGCAGAAGAGTTTGGCTCTAAATTCAAAGGAAATTGAGCCAGAAAAAGTTAAGCAATGATCAACTCTGGAGGAAAACCAGAAAGTTGCATAAAGAAGAAGATGTAATTATAGAATGTCCACTTGGCTCAGCAGTGCACATTTACATGGTTAGAATAATAAAAGTACTGAGCCTGGATGAAAAATGAAACTGTTTATTGTTCTACAGAGATGTGAGGGATGGGCAGGGGTGTGAGGAGCTAACATCCTCATCACCACAACAGGCCATAATGCCTTCCCAGGCCCCTAGAATCTAATTTCTCCTTTTGCTACGAATACCAGGCTGACCTATGGGGCTCCAGGTCAAAGGGCCACCTAGCCCTAACCCAGGTCCCAGGGTCATTCCTCTCCTTATGATGCTTATCAAATTGCCATTTCCTGTTCAGTTTATGGTTTCTACCAATGCCAAATATAGCCAGTTGTGGACATCTTTAGTAGCGTGTGCCCACCGAAAGTCTGTGCTGCCTTTGTCAAAGCAACTTTGCACCTTCTGACCCTATGTTAATTGACTCAGTTTTCATGATTGCCTTCTAAGCTCCTCTTGCCCCAGGGGCCTAGTTTGGGGGCATGGATGCTGAGCTAAGAGAGCAGTTTTCACTTGGGGTCCAACAGACAAGCCACTGGGAGTGGTAGTAGTCTCTCGACACTCAATCCCTTTCCTTCTCTGGGTCTCAGTTTCCCTCACCCCTTCCCTTCATTGTGAGGACAAATGAAGACATGTGAAAGCATCCCACAAAGGGCCAGGCACACACAGCAGGTGCCCAATAAATGTAAAGTAGCAAATCATAAAAAGATGACAGAGACAAGTTCCCAGCGATATGGAGCTTCCAATACAATTATAGCAGGTTTTTGTTGTTGTTTTTTTTTTTTGGTTTTGGTTTTTGGTGGTTTTTTTTGAGGGGAGTGTCTATATCTGAAATTTTTTCTTGTTGAATTTTCTGCTTCTACCTTTTAACTTTTGAACCTGGGGGGAAACAATTTGCTTTTTCTGCATTGGTTTCTTTGCATGTAATAGATAGGAATTATATTCTTTCCTCCATTTCCTCCTGGAAACGCAATGCAAATGAGAACCTGGCTTCCCTGAATGTTGAGAGCATGAAGGAAGGATACAGAGAAAGGCACGGCCACCGAGGCCTCCAGGGCCACTGGGCATGGCAGCACCTGCCCCTGCCCCTGCCCTGCCCCAGAAGATGGCTTTCAGGGCAGGCTGAGATTTTGGAGGAACATGTGAGAAACTTTCTCACACCTCTTTCCAGCCAGGCTCCCTGGGAAGATTTCTAGCAGGCTCACTTTCTTTTATTTTTTCCTAAAAGCTTATTTATTTATTTTGGGGGGAGAGAGAGAGAGAGAGAGAGAGAGAAAGAAACCCAAGCAGGCTCCGCACTGTCAGTGCAGAACCCAACGCGGGGCTTGAACTCATGAACCACGAAGGCTCAACTGACTGAGCCACCCAGGCACGGCACAACAGAAAGCTTCCATTTCCCTCCGCCACCAGGACTTCATGCGCTAGCCAAATGTAACGACCTGTCTCATCCCTGAACTCACCCGTGTTATCTCTCCTGAATGGTCAGTTCTGAAGCCCTCCCTACCTGCCCCTGCACTTCCCATCCTAAAGGGTCCAACCCGAATGCCGTCTCCCCCACAAATGTGTCGTGTCAGTCGTGTAGAGGTGAGGGACAAGGACCCGGTGGCTGCCTAGCTGTGTGGCTGGGTGACAAGCGGCCCCTTCTGGCCCTAGGCCCCTTGCTGGCCAGTGAGGACGGTGATCACTGGCCTTACATCCCTCGGTGAGTTCCAGGCCAGTGGGGACACAGAACAGCGCCTGGCCCCGAGAAGGTGACTGAGGAGCAGGTCCTGCATGACTTCGGTTTTGCTGATCGCACGGCTGCAGCAGAAGCTCGACCCCTGTGGCATCCGAGCAGCCACAGACCATCTGTATGTAAATGAGCTTAGCTGCACCCAAAAACAGGCAGAACCCTGCTCTGGACCAGTGACTCTCTGGGCACAGAGGACAGTGGGTGGGAGAGGAGGGACTACACCCAGGACCTGGAAATCCTGGCCTAGGTGCTCGGCTGGGTGCCTGTCAGGAATGTAGACCCACTGGTCCGCGCCCAGCCTGCTGGATCCAGATCCCGGCCTGGGGTGGGGCCTGCGTGTCCCACTAACACACACTGTGGTGGTCTGATCATCAGCAGGGGACGCAGCCCAGACCGGACTCTGAGCCTCAGGCCCCCACCAGGCCTGCACCCAGAAGGCACTTGGTGCTGGGGAGGAGGCTGACGAGAACATCAGAGCGGGGGGGGGCGGAGGGGGACACAGAACCGGGAGCACCTGAAGCTGAAGTGAACCCTAGGGGCCCTTTTTCTCTCCGAAGAAAGCTTCTCCCCTGGCCTCTCCCACCGGTTTCCAGTTTCCTCCTCTTCCACAGGGGAGAATGAGGCATCTCAAGTGGCTCCCCAACTCCCCCCACACCCCAGAGGTGGTGATCCATCGTGTGCCTTGCCCCACCTGGGTCCACATCACCCTTGCGGGCATCCGGCTGGGGCCGGGAGCCTCTTTCCCAGTCTCCATTGGGAGCACTCCAATGAAGTGCTCCATTTCTGTCCACCTGCTTCCCGTCCCTCCCCTTTGGTTGTGGGCCCCAGTCGAGAGCCCAGAAGGACCCGTCCGCAAAGATCTCACCCTTCTTCACCTGGGGAGACCTTGCGGGCTGGGGAGCAGTCTTCTTCCTCCTTCCTGTTCTGTCCCTCAAGGGAATAGCGGCACCTCTCCCTCGTGGGGCCCCCGGGTCAGTCTTGCTTCTGGAGGCCGCCGGGCAGGGGAGCAGTGGTGGCCCACATGCCTGGGCTCCGGGAAGCCTGCGCTGCAGTCCCGGGTCCCCGCGGGTCTGGTGGCTGCATGGCCGTCGCCCAGTTCCTGAAAGGTGTCTTTTCTATCTGTACAGTGGGGGTGAAGGGTCCGCCTCTCAGGACGCTGAGATGAAGTACCTGAAGCTCTCAGAAGAGCCTGGAAAGATGGGGGCAGGTGTCAGGGCCAGGTGCCCAGCCCACTGGGGGCTGATGAATGACAGACAGTAGGAGAGAGGGAGATCTCATTCTGGCAAGGCACCCAGGAGCTGACTGAGTGGGGTGACAGTGAGGTGGAGCAGGGGGAGGGAACACCGGCCCTGACCCAGGTGTGACCCCATCCCCGAGGGGAATTGCCCGCTGAAGGTCACGTGGGCTGCAGGCCGGCCGGGCGGAGCCCCTAGGCTGTGTGCTGCATGGCACCGGGGAGACCAAACCCTTTCTGCATTTGAGCAACAATGAAAATTCCAAGTCAGGGGCGCCTGGGTGGCTCAGTCGGTTGGGCGGCCGACTTGGGCTCAGGTCATGATCTCGCGGTCCGTGAGTTCGAGCCCCGCGTCAGGCTCTGGGCTGACAGCTCAGAGCCTGGAGCCTGCTGCCGATTCTGGGTCTCCCTCTCTCTCTGCCCCTCCCTCTGCTCTCAAAAATAAATAAACATTGGGGCGCCTGGGTGGCGCAGTCGGTTAAGCGTCCGACTTCAGCTCAGGTCCCGATCTCGCAGGATCTCGCGATCTCGCGATCTCGCGGTCCGTGAGTTCGAGCCCCGCGTCGGGCTCTGTGCTGACAGCTCGGAGCCTGGAGCCTGTTTCGGATTCTGTGTTGCCCTCTCTCTGACCCTCCCCCGTTCATGCTCTGTCTCTCTCTGTCTCAAAAAAATAAATAAAACGTTAAAAAAAAAAAAAAAAGAAAGAAAATTCCAAGTCAAAAAAGACAAGACCCAGAGAGCCGCCGGAAAAGGCGGCAGGAGGCACCTCTGGGCAAGGGGATCAAAGGGATTTTAACTGTTTAAAATAGTTTTCTCTATTTTCTAAATTGTTTACAACAGCCACGTGTTAATTTTACAACCAGAAAAGACTATTAGGTGTAAATTACGTTACTCAGACCATGAAACAAAGGCAGAGAACCTAGCGGCTGCCTAGGCCGGGGAGGGGGAAGGAGAGAGGGTGGAAGGAGAAGCCAGAACCGGAGCTGGAGGGTTTGGGGCGCGGGGCCCTGGGGCCGCCCCCGGAGGGCCTGGGCGGCACTGCTTCCCCTCCGGGCAGAGCAGAGCAGAGCCGAGCGGGCCTGGAAATCGCGCCTTCCCTGGGCCTCTTCCTCCCGCCCCCTCCGTCACCACTTCCTGCACTCGACCCCGGCATCACGCAGTGAGTCGGACACATTTTTGCCCAAAGAGTTTCCAAATTCGGGAACTCCACGGCCCCAGCCTGTTTGAGCTTCCTGTGGCGTTCCTGGGCGCGGTTCCCACCCCGGGAAGCTGCGCCCACAGGCGCCCAGGTCGGGGACCTGCCGCGCCGCCCAGGAGCCAAGAGGAGGCGCCAGTGCCCCACTCCCGGAAATTCGTCTGGTTATGGAGATGCTCAGACGACAAAGGGCCCTGCAGATTCAAACCGGCCATTTTAACTCCAGAGGTCCCTGAAGCAAAGCCAAAGGTCACGGGGTGGAGGCCACCAGGAACCCAGCTCTCTGCTCTCCGCCCAGCGTGTCAGGTGCCCACCCGCCTGGGGCCAGGGTCGCCAGGACGGAGTCACCTCTGTCGGGCAGTACGACCGAGGGGCAGCTGTGCACGAGTGCCGACGTGACCCCCATCGCCCTGACGCAGCCACCCTCCGGCCGTGCCCCCTGGGTCTCCAGGAAGGGCCTCTCGGGGAACCAGGCCAGGCAGAGGACGGCGGGACTCGGAGCCTGCCTTAGTCTTCCAATTTGTAGCTGGAGGATCCAGCCCACCGTGCGCAGAGCGGGGTACGTCTCAGCCGCCCGCCCTGTAGCAGGGTGTCCCATGCTAGTCCCCGATGCTAGGAAGGGTCCCGAAGATGGAGGAGGGGGAAAGGGAGCTGCCCTCTCAGCCTGTCACCCCAAGCACCCAGGTCGGGCAGGAAGGGCTGGGGTCAGACGCAGGGTTTTGCCCCTGCCAAGCCCACCCCCGACACCAAGAGTCCCCACGCCCCAACCTGAGCTGAGAAGCAGGACGCGTTTGCCGCCTATCTTCTATGGGCCACTGGAATCTACGGAGTGCGCTGCGGGCAGGTGCTTCCTGGGGCTCTGCCGGTCTCCTCAAGAACCCTACGCTGGCAGCCCCATTGTAGAGATGGGTAAACAGGCTCAGACTTTCCTGATGCGAAACTGTCGGGGGGGGGGGTCGCCTGGGTGGCTCAGTTGTTGAGTGTCTGACTTCGGCGCAGGTCATGATCTCATGGGTCGTGAGTTCAAGCCCCACATTGGGCCCCCTGCTGTCAGCGCAGAGCCCGCTTCAGATCCTCTGTCTCCTTCTCTCTGCCCCTCCCCCACTCATGCGCACTCTCAAAAAGAAATAAAACATTAAAAAAAAAAAAGAAAAATGTTGGGGTCAAGGAAGAATTCTTGAGGTGTCTTCGGTGCAAAAAAGGTAGTTTTTTTTGTTTTGTTTTTGTTTTTTAATTTTTTTTTCAACGTTTATTTATTTTTGGGACAGAGAGAGACAGAGCATGAACGGGGGAGGGGCAGAGAGAGAGGGAGACACAGAATCGGAAACAGGCTCCAGGCTCTGAGGCATCAGCCCAGAGCCCGACGCGGGGCTCGAACTCACAGACCGCGAGATCGTGACCTGGCTGAAGCCGGACGCTTAACCAACTGTGCCACCCAGGCACCCCAAAAGGTAGTTTTTTTAAAGCACGGGGACAGGACCCGTGGGCAGGAAGAGCTGCACTGGGGCTGTGAGGGGTGACTGATCATATACTTTCAAGTTGGGAGGGGGTCAGGGACAGGGTAGTCTCTACGGATTTGGAAGCAAGGTTTCAGGACCTTGAGGGGCTTGCTGCTGTTAGGAAAAGGTCATTTACTGTCTAGTAAAACCTTACTCAGGAGACCTTTCAGATGTATACCAGGGGCCATATGCTTGGAGGAAGATGGCTAACCTATACCTTTGGTAGGTGTGTGTGTGTTAGAGATAAAGGAAGTTTCCAAGGGGTTTTTACAGGATCCTGGAGGTTGGGCTAATGCCAAACTAAGGTTGCCTTTTACCCCAGCAAAGAATTAACATAGAGGCATCTAAGCTCCCAGAGGGAGGTCACTCTGCCCGTCCCAAGTACTTGTCAATGGCTCGAAGTTATAAGGCAGTTTAATTTTCTTCTTTCGCCTTTGTTCTCCACATCAGTGCCTACCTTGCCTAAGTCACTCCGATGCCTGGCCACCTCCCTGGGTGCGTGCGACCCGGATCTTCCTTTCCTGAGTGAGGCCCCAGCATCCTGAGACACCCCCCTCCCCAATCCGGCCAGGCAGGGCTGAAGGGAGACGAGAGCATGGGGAGAGGAGCTGGAGGACCTGGTTGGCGGGGCGGGGCGCTGCCGCCGGGAGGCTGGTGGCCACCCCCGTGACCACCCCAGGAAGGACGTCCTGACCCTGGGCACGTGGCGAGGGCAGGGTTAGGAGTCCATGTCCCAGGGCCGTGACTGCGCGCGCCAAGCTGCAAGGGGCCGCTCTCAGCGCAGCTTCCGGGGTCTGGGAAACCGGCTGCTTCGCCAGGAAGTCCCTCCGCGAGGGCCCGGGGGACACCGAGGAGCGGCGGGGCCGCCTGCACCTCCCGAGGGCCCCCCCCCACCGGCCCCGGCGCCCCGAGGTCTTGAGGCCGCTGCCCAAGGGCGGGTCCTGGGGAAGCGCGTCCCCGCAGCCCCGCGTCTGCGCCCGGCGGCCAGCCCGGCTCCGCCCGGAAACCCCGACGCCCCGCGAGCGCCCTCAGGCGACGAAAGAACGAGTCGGCGAGAAAGCAGAGACTCCGGGTCCCGCAGGGAGGGGGCGGGCGGAGACGCGGCTGAGCCGTGGGAAGGGCGGAGCGGCGGGGAGGGCGGGCCAGGGTGGCCTTTGAGCGGAGGTCGCGGCCTGGGGGCCCCTCTGGGGAGGTAGGGGTGCTGCAAGCAGAGACGGAGAGCAGGGCTAGAGGCAGGAGCCCCGGGGTGGGGGTGGGGGACTTGGGGTAGAGAGAAGGGGGCTGTTGGGTTGAATGTGGCAGGGAGAGGGGGAGCCAGAGAAGATGACACCTCGCTTTTTGGCTCGGGCAGCTGCGTGGGTAGCGTTCGTTGGAAGGCAGACATACTGCTGGGGCAGGGACAGATTGGGATCAGAAGCAAGAATTCGGTTTTGAGATTTTCACTACATTTTCAGGTGGAGATGGAGAGATCCAGCTGCAGATGGCAATGTCAGGATAGCAGGATAGGGTGTGGAAAGCACGAATAGGACGAGGGCATCCAGAGGGACCATGGGACAGATGGAGAGAGAAGGGGCCCCAGGACTTTCAAAGACTCCCAGCTGATTCATTTTGTTGGGCTTTGTTTTCCCTTTATCGAGAAAGCTTGCATTGCACAGAAGAGGCAAAAAGCAAACCCTAAAATTGAAGCTGTCCCTCAGGCCTTGAGCTGGCCGGGTGCTAAGATCACCACTGGGTTAGACAAGGGACTGTGTCCCTGGAGACGGGAGCCCAACCTTGGCCTCCCTGCCTCCCAACGGCTCAGGAGAGGAGGCGGGTTGGATGTAGAGGATACCGGTGGGTTAGCGATTCGGTCATCAATGCCAGAACCCTTAGAACGGAGCTCCTGCTGCAACGTTCCCTCCCTCCCTGCACGGACTGCCAAGCGGCACGATCCTCCGGGTGCCCGCTGAGTTTCATCTGTGCCGATGCACTCTTTTATCAATGAGCTCATCTTTGCATTCGCATGACCTCAGTAATCACCTCTTCACTCTCGTATTATGTCATGGCACAGCTGTGGACCTGCACTGTGGCACGGCACCAGAGAACAAGGCTTCTCTCGTGACACCCTCTGAAAGAAGTCGTAGGTGCTGCTGGATGGGTATGGACCGGGTTGTGGGTGCCACCTTCTCCACATTCTGGAAAGCCATCTGCGGGGCTGACTGACACCCACTGCATCCAGAAGTACAACCAGTGCTGTTCACAGCCGGGCAAGAGGTTCTAGCTAAAGGAAGCTGGGTTCTCCTTTAGACCAGCCTGGTCTGGCAGATGCTGGTCAGACATCCACGCTGGCCACCGGGCAGGTAATAGCAGGACGGCTTTTACAGAGTGGGGAACGCCAAGCCTGAGAAAGGCTTCTGGGGTTTCTTCCAGTGACACATTTCTCTGTGGCTTCAGACTGGGTCCGTGCTGTGAAGTCACCCCTGTGTGTTCTGGTCTGATGTCTCTGAGGTGCCTTCTTCATCTACAAATGGCCTCATTCACTGTTGGAACGTTCTGGAACTGGATAGGTTGGCTCCCGCATGGCGTGGCCAGAGACCACCCTGGACGGGACCTGCTATCAACCCAAGTAGGACGTGTCCACTTGCCACGGTTTTGCCTTTTCTAGAGTATCATATCCTCAGTAAAGCCTGGAATATATAAGTGGATATGACTTCCAGCTGGTCATGTGGCCTTGAGTAAATCACAGATCCTGTCATCTTGGCCTTAAGCGGCCCATGTGGTCATGTGTCCAACCCTCGCTGCGTGAGTACCTCTGTGTCCTTCCTGAGAAATGGCACCTAGCTTTGCCTACAGCAAGATCCTCTCCGAAATCCATTTCGTGTGGGTGGATTTCCACCGGGCTCCTGGACAGGGTTGAGTGGTGAGTGTGAGCACCCAGGACCTTCTCAGTGTTGGGGGGGAAAAGGGGGGAGACAGAGTGTGGCCGCTGCTCTGGCTGAGTCTGGACTCCTGTGTGGCCTCATCCATAGCCTGGTTTGTGCTATACTTTGCTCTAGATTCGTCGGCTTTGTGTCTCCAACAGCACAGTGGGCTCCTTGAGGATGGGCGTCACACCCACCCAGAGGTTGTTTTCCTGAATGCACCGTCCGGGTTGGATACGTGGGAGCCCCTGAGCTCAGAAAGCAGATGGTGCCTGTCAGAAGGGCAGGACTCACTCAGGTCCTGGTCCCGGAGCTTCCCAGCCTGCGATCTGGCATCGCTTTGCATTTAAATGGTCGAGTTACACCAGTCTCAAGGAATCCTTCTGGGGAGTAAACGAAACCATGTAGAAAAAGGTGAACACGAAATAAATGTTCAATTAGAGTTAATTAACTTAATCAAAGTTAATTAAGACAAATGGACTAGCTAAATCAAGGGTTGTTGGGGTGCCCTTAGATTCAACCATATTCCCTCTCAGTTCCCGACTTTAGTCCCCCCTCCCTCCCCTCGCCCTGTCCTGACTCTCGTTTTGCTCCCACGGTGCTTTTGGAGGGCACAAGGGCTGTGTAGCAAACATACTCATGTATTTTTTTTTTTTTAATGTTTATTTACTTATTTTTGAGAGAGAGCGTGGGCAGAGAGAGGGAGAGAGAATCCCAAGCAGCTGTCAGTACAAAGCCTGGGGCTCGATCCCACAAACCGGGAGATCATGACCTGAGCAGAAAGCAAGAGTCCCACACTGAACAGACTGAGTCAGGCACCCCACCACACCGGTGTATTTTCAACGTGCTTGGTCCCCGACCCGGCGGTACCCGTCATTCTCCCAGGTGCTAGCGAGGCCGCCTGGATTCCCGCGAATGCCCACACCTGCCCCGGGCGCATGCGCGGCGCCGGCGGGGAGAGCGCGGATCTCCGCCTCCCGGCTCCGGTTTCCGCCCGGTCGGGGGCGCGCGGGACCAGCTTCCGGCCGGCGGTGCGGCGCGCGCAGACGGTTTCCGGCCGGCCGGGGGTGTCGCGGGAGCATGGGGAAAGTGAGGGGGCTGCGGGCCCGGGTTCACCAGGCGGCGGTGAGGCCCGCGGGGCCGGCGGCGCCCGGCCCCGCGCCCCCGGCCCGGGAGGCGGCCCCCGCGCAGGCTTCGGCCGGCGGAGTCGGGGCGAAGGTGAGTGGCCTCCGCGGACCCCGGGGCGGTGTGGCTGAGCACCGAGGTCCGAGGGGACCCTGCGGCGGGCACGCCCATCGCACGCGGCCTCCTCCCTCGCTCAGTGATGTTTTCGGGGTTCGTCCGGGTTCTAGCCCGCTCGCCTCGGCGCTTCCTCCTGCCGGTGGTGGTGGGCCGGCCGACCACGTGTTGTAACGTGGGCGGGCCCGCGGGCGCGTGCACGCGCTTAGCCCGTCGCCTGGAAGTGGGGGGCTGGCGGGGCCCCGGGGAGCGGAATGCGAGCGCGAACAGCCTGGTTTGTTCTTCCCTACGGCCCCTGACCTCCGTTCCGACCAGGGACGCTCAGCTGCTGAGGACGGAGCTGCCGTCTTAACACGCGATCTGGCCCTTACGAACACCGTGTTGGAATAACACCGTGTCATTCACGTGTCCCAAAACTCGCTCCTGTGAAGTGTCCCGTTCAGTGGGCGTTCTTTAGTGTTAGATTCACAACGTAGTTCGGTGGTGCCTACACATTTCAGAACATTTTCATCACCCCAAAAAGAAACCCTGTACTTATTTTTTTAATGTTTGTGTAGTTATTTTAAGTTTACTTTTGAGAGAGAGAGAAAAAGCGCAAGTGGGGGAGGGGCAGAGAGAGACTCTCAAGCAGGCTCTGCATTGTCAGCACAGAGCCCCATGCGGGGCTCCAACTGGAACCGTGACCTCGAGACCTGCGCCGAAGTCTCAGGCTGGACCGACGGAGCCCCCCAGGCGCCCCTAGAAATCCTTACTTACTATCAATCATTCTGACCACCACGAGTCCACTTCCTGTTTGCCTGCGGCTAGCTGTGTCCAAAATCCGTTTTATGTGCGTGGGTCTCCACGGGGCTCCTGGGCGGGGTTGACACGCAAATGCTGGCGCCCAGGGCCGGTGTCAGGGAGGAGAATGTGGCCGCTGCCCTGGCTGAGTCTGGACTCCTGAGCGGCCTCTGCGGGTGGCATCCGTTGTGTGCAGGTTTGACCGCGCTGACTTTTCGGATATGGTGCAGTACCGGCTGTGGCCTTGTGTGTCTGGCTTCTTTCAGGTAGTTTTTTCTGAGGCTCATCCTTGTTTCTAGAGCAGTGTGTTTGTTTCATTTTTCTTATGGGTGAAAACACTCCATTGTATGGTTGCTACTCTGCCACACCACGTTATCTTCATCGTTCCCAAGTTGGTGGAAAGGTGGTTTCTAATTTTGGGCCATCGTGGACGATACTGGTGTGGACATTGGGAGTGGAATTGCTGGGTCTATGGAACTTTGTGTTTAACACGGTGGCTGCGCCGTTTTACATTCTCTTCAGTAACATATGAGGGTTTCACTTTCTCTGAATCCTTACCAATACTTGTTATTGGCCATGTTTTTGATTACGGCCATTCTGATGGACGCGAGGTGGTATTTCATGGCTTTGACTTGCATTTCCCTAAGGGCCAATAATGTGGATCATATTTTCATGAGCTTGTTGTCTATTTGTAGATCTTTTTTTGGAGAAATGTCTGTTCAAGTCCTTTGCCCGTTTTGAAATTGTGTGTTTTGTTGTTGAGTTGTGAGAGTTCTTTCTATATCCTGGATGCTAAACACCTATCACATATACGTGGTTTGCATATTTTTTTTTTCTAGTTCTGTGAGGTGGCGTCTTTTTTTATTTTCTTTTTTGATATCCTTGGAAGCACAAGTTTTCGTTTTTTATAAGGTCCAGCTTCTTTTCTTTTGTTGCTCGTGCTTTTGGTAATGTGAAAAGTCAACTGAGGGGCTCGCGGAGCAAGGCAGACAAGATTGCATGGGGACTGGGGGAGGTTAAGCAGAGTTTGGTCATGAAGAGAACCTTTGTCACTTCATGTCCTTTAGCAATTGATGTGGGGCTTATGATATAGGTGTTTCTGTCTCTTCGGTGCAGAGAAAGGTAGGACCTTCATGCTGTGTAACTCCCTCCCTCTCATCCCCTTGCTGTGCTGTTACTGTTCTGCAGGCTGTGTCTGTACGTGTTACAACCCGACCTTAGGTTCTTACAGTTATCTTTTGTAATTAGCTATATGTTTACCTGTAACAGGCTTCTTGTTTTGTTTTGGATTATTGTCTGGTAACATTCCTTTTCAGCCTAAAACACTTCCTTAATGTTTCTCAGAAGGCAGGTCCGCTAGCGACAGATGGTCTCGGCTTCAGTTTATGTGGGATTCTCTTTATTTTACGTTCATTTTTGAAAGATGGTTTTGCTGGATGTAAGATTCTTGGCTGACTTTCGTCTTTCGGCACATTGAAATGTGATCCCACATGTTCTGGTCTCCATTGTGTGTGAGGTCAGCTGTCGGTCGTATTGGGGTTCCCTGTAGGTCGGGGGTCCTTGTTCATCTTACTCCTTTCAGGTGGTTCTCATTGCCTGTAAACATGACTCTGTCGTGTCTCAGTGTAGTTCTCTTTGTACTTACTCTGTGTGGAGTTTCTTTATCCTACTTGGAGTCTTTGAGCTTCTTGCACGTATCAGTTAGTGTTTTCCTCAAATTCAGCAAGTTTTCAGCTATTCTTTCTTTGGATATTTTTCTGCCTCTCTGTCTCTCTGGTACTTACCGGGGACACCCGTAGGCATGAGTATGGTGCTCTAAGACCATTCGTTTTCCTGCGAGGCTGTTTCTCTTCATTTTTCTGTAAGGCCTCTTCTTTCGTATTTCCTTTCGTAGGGCTCTGTTCTTTTTCTCTGTGTCCTTCCGCTTCTTGTTGGCTGAGTTGTGGTGGGGGCGGGGTGGGGGTACGGAAAGCCTTTCTTCCTCCAGCTGGGATAGGAGAGGCTATCCACCTGCAAGGTCTAAGGTCAAGTCTGTCTCTTCCCATTGGGCCTGCAAGTTGACTTTGAGTAGGGCTGCAGCTCCCCCTGCTGGTCCCCTGACTCCCTTTATTAATCTTCCTAGTGATGTATGGTAGCACTGGGTGGGGGGAGGGGGGTGTTGCCTGGTCGTTTTACTTGTTTATTGGCCTGGCTCTGAACTATGTGAGGTCTGCGTGCAGCCTCTCATCTCCCTGCTTATGCTCTTTTGTTTTTATCTTTTAGCCTGACCAGGTGGGTTTGTCTGAGCCACTTACTGGTCCAAGATTGTGCTTGAGCCCCCGTGTCCCATTAGGTGTTTGCTTCTTACCACTGGATGTATGTGTGTGGCTCCGGGCTGCGGTCACAGTTCAGGGAGTTTACATTTTTGATCCGCTTCCCAGCAGGGACTAGCAGCTTGGAGACTCGCTGTGATACTCCTGGCCCCGCGCAGCCTTGAGCTTCATGCAGCCTCCAGCTGCCGCCGCTGGGAGTTGCCCCTGGGCCACAGCGGCTTGTTGCTGAGCCACCGTCTGCTCGGAGGCTGCGCCTAGGCCCCTGTGCCGGTCGGCCTCTGCCCCGTGTTGTGTTTGGTTTGGGGAACACTTTCTCGTGTGCCCCATACGGTTCTGTTGAGGGGCAGCCTAGGCCTCCAGCGTTGACCGTTACCCACAGGGCACTTGCCTCTCTTTCTGATGTGGCCTCTGCTAAACTTCCGCTTGCTCTGCTCTGTGCTTACCTTGTTGCTGCTGGTATTTTGGAGCCACGGAGCACCCCCACCGTCTGCCTGGATCTCCAGTGTTTTCAACGACGCCCTAGACTTGTGAGTCCCCACAGTCCATTCCAGATAAAGTCCCGCCTCTGGCAGGACCTCTGTGCCCACACGAGGAGGGGGGCAGGGACAGCCTCAGCTTCTCCCTGTTGACACCCCTCTCTACAAGTGGGCGCTGGGGGGTGGTCCCTCGTCATCTTCTTGGCTTGTTAGTACCTGTGGCCTAGAGAAGCTGGGATGAGGGGTGAGAATTGCTGTTCTCAGCCTTCCCTGCCTCAGGTGGTGCTTCTTTCCCAACAGGTGGGGGCGGGGCGGGAGAAGGGATCCCCACCGTCTGGCTCACCTTCTTGGACTAGTGCCTGTGGCACAAGGTGGGGGGTTCGTTGGCAGCTGGGAGCTGGGGAGCCAGGAGTAGAGCTCCCAAGGGAGTTTCTGTAAGGTGGGGGTGGATAACAGGGCATAGCTCTTAAGCCATAGATTCTGTTCTTTTTTTTTTTTTTTTTTAATGTTTATTTATTTTGAGAGAGAGCAGGATGGGGGGTATGGGGGGAGGCGGGGTAGAGAGAGGGAGAGAGAATCACAGGCAGACTCCATGCTCAGCACAGAGCCTGACATGGGGCTCGATCCCACGACCCTGAGATCATGACCTGAGCCGAAATCAAGAGCTGGGTGCCTAAGTCACTGAGCCCCCCGGGCGCCCCAATAAATTCTTTCTGTTCTTGATGAGACTTTTAGTTTTCTTCAGTTAAATGGTTGTTGGGAGACAGTCTGCCACACCCCTCTCCCTGCCCATCTGGCAGAGGTTCCATATAGCCCTGGCTCTTAATCCCTGTGCCGGCCAGGCCAGGTGGGATTCTCACGGTGGGCAAAATCCTCCTGAGCTCAGGACACAGCCAAAGTTCAAGGGAAACAGCCCACCGTGAGTGAGAGTCTGCATCAGAATTAGAGGCCGTGAGGGCAGAAAATGGAATTATCAGATGGAGACTGTGAAATAAGTACGTTCAAAGTGTAGAAGTGAGAGAAGTGAGGAAAGAAAACGTTGAGACTAGGCAGGCGAGAAGAAAAAAGCAACAGATGGAACTTGTAGAACGAAGGGTATAGCTGTTGAGCTCTAACATGGAGTAGGTGGACTACTAGTTCCTAGCCACGTAACGACACCGTGGTCCTCCGAAGACGTTTAACAACGCAGCATCGACACCTGTCGTGTTGAGTTCCGAAACCTTGAAGCAGTTGGATGTGGAGTACCACTGTGAACGGGGTCTGAATGGCTGTCCAGAAAGAAGCGGGGATTGGCCGTGTGCACCCTGCCCCTAGTCTCCTGTGGCTCCTCCTTGGCGGGAGGACTCTGCCGCGCTGGCCTTCCCTGCTTGGTGCTCCCAGCCGCTCCTAGGCTCCAGCATTGCCCCTGTGAGTTTTCTGTCTCTTATTTACTGACTTTCCCTCCCACCCTGAGAACTCCCGAGGAGCGAGTCTGGGCTTCTCTCGCAGGTGTTCTGTGCGAGCTCCGGGCTGCAGGCCAAGCCCACACCTTGGGCCAGTTTCTGCCTCACCCCAGTCCTGTCTTGGTCTGTGGCTCCCCTGGGGGTCAGTGCTCCAGTCCCTCTGGGGTCCCTGTCCTGGAGCTGGACCCGAAATGAGTCAGGTGGGCCTGGGAGGCGGGCTCAGCAGAGTGTGACTGGCAGTGACTGGGAGGGTTTTGAAGTCTCCGTGTGGGGCTGATCTTGTGTCGGAAGCTGACCTGGGGGGAGACGATTGAGGGGGAGCAGTGGCTGTGAAATGGGGGAGAGTGCTATGGAAGAATGAGGTGGCGCAGGTTCGGAAGGGAATCTGCTTCCTGTCCCGGTGCTTCTGAACGTGGAGCTCGTGTTTCTGGTTGCTGCCAGTCCCGAGTCTGAGACGGTCTGCACGCCAAGAGCCAAGCCCATTTGGTGGTTTGAGGGGGGTGGGAAGACGTGCTGCCTTAGGACCCCAGGGTCTGAGCTCCCACTGGCCCCCGGGCTCAGCTTCGGGGTGGGGGGGCAAGGGTTACCTCTCCTAGGCCCTCTGAGCAGGAGCTGGCCCAGCCTTGCTCTTCTGAAGGCCCCCCGAGGGCTCCCCCTGCTTTGTGTCCGGCCTTACGTTTGCATTCTGGAGCCACAGGGAAGTCTCATGTCTTCTTTCCTTCTTAGGAATGGGCTTTCATGAACACTGATGTTTTTGCCGGGACCAAGATAGACCCCAGTGCCTTGGTGCAGAAGCTGGACCCAGACACAAGGAGCGTTGCTTCCATCAGGAGAGGTGAGAATGTGCGGCTAAGGTCTGGGTGTTTGTAGCACCGTGCCAGGCTGGGTTTAATGTGCTCACGTGTGGGCTGGGGCAAATTTCAGGTTAACCTATACGTTGCTTGTTTTTTATTTATGTATTTATTATTTTTTATTAAAATTTTTTTTATTTTTTTTATTTTTAAACTTTTATTTTTTTTAATGTTTATTTTTGAGAGAGACAGAGACAGAATGCGAGTGGGTTGGGACAGAGAGAGAGGGAGACACAGAATCTGAAACAGGCTCCAGGCTCTGAGCTGTCAGCACAGAGCCCGACGTGGGACTCGAACTCACTAGCTGCGAAATCATGACCCCAGCTGAAGTCGGACACTCAACCGACTGAGCCACCCAGGTGCCCCTAAAAGTTTTTTTAATGTTTGTTTACTTTTGAGAGAGAGAGCACGAGCAGGGAAGGGGCGGAAAGAGAGGGAGAGAGAGAGGATCCCAAGCAGGCTCCACACTGTCATCGTGGAGCTCGAACTCCGGAACCGTGAAATCATGATTCGAGCCAAGGTCAGGCGTCGGATGCTTAACTGGCTGAGCCATCCAGGTGCCCCGTCTTCAGGAGTTTTTTTAAATTGAAGTTACTCTTCCAGAGCTGACAGATGTCTTCCCCCGCATGCCACCCTGTGGCCTCTCCTCCAGCCTGTCCCACCTCCCCCAGTGGTTGTGAAGCTGTTGGCCTTCTGCCCTGGGATGGGCTCTGCCTGTTTGGTCGTATTGGTCTGGGCCGGCATGCCGCCTGCCTCTTGGGGCACCGGGTCTCTCCCTGCACAGGCCGAGCGCTCTGCCGAGTGGGCGGGCGGCCAGGCGCGGGACGGGGCTGCTTGGCCCACGCTCTCACCTTCTCGTTTGCTCCACCCGGTGGTCCTTGTGAGTGAGTGTCGTGTTTGTGGCTGCATAGCTGTGGCTGTGTGCAGCCCAAGGTAACAGAGGCTCAGCCTGGAGTTACCGAGCCCGGACAGATCTGTTGTCCGATGATGAGCGCCAGGCTCTTGCCACTTGCCGTGGCCCTTTGACGTCTCCCCTCCACCCAGAGGCGTGGCGAAAAGTAGCCGTGGAACGTGTGGCTTTTGTTCCTGTGGCAGCTGACCGACATCTCAGCGGGAGCCGTGTCCACTGAAGCACAGGGCACACAGATTCCTACTTCCCTGAGAGGTGGGCGCTGCAGGGGAGAGGTCAGCCGGGCTGTCTGTGGGCACGGGGACCCCGAGTCCTGTGCCTGCTCCCGGCCTGCCTGTAGCGGGGTCTCTGTGAGGGGCCGGCCCCAGGTGGAGACCCAGGGCAGAGAGTGGGAGAAGCCGTCTGTACGCCTGTGCCCTGAAGGTTCAGAGGGAGTAGTGGGGACGGAGCGTTAGTGCAGGTGTAGACCGGCACGGGACCCTGATGATCCGCATCGTTGGCTGCTGGATTTTGGAGCATCTGTTCACTTGGTCTGTCAGGTGAGTGTGGCATTTGCCGGGCAGGTGTGCCCCGCGGCCTGCCTAGGAGTCGCGCGGGGCTCCGTTAGCCGTGCTGGCCAGGCAGCGCTCCCGTGTCTGAGGGGCCGGCGCACCTTGTCCCCTTCACGGATGGTGCAGGGTGGGGGGGTGTGACAGTGTAGGGGCTGGACTCTCCCTTTGCTGAGCTCAGATGATGTGGCCCCACCTGGGAGTGGGGTGACGGCAGGCCCTCCCTCTGGCACCGCTGGCCCGGTTCCCTGCAGGGCACGGTCTGCTCCCCTCTCTCCCCACTTCTCTCCTCCCTCGCCTCTCCGCCTCTCCTGCACAGGGAGACCGGCTGAGGCTGAGTTCCCACCTTAGGGGGAGTTCCCACCTTAGGGGTATCCGCAGCCAGCACCAGCGGCCCTGGGACCCCACCCAGCCCTGTTGAACCTGGTTTTCATCACTCTCCGGTGCATACCGGCCAGTAGCCTAGTGGCTCCCGCTTGGCCTTTATAGGAGCTCAGAAGCCCCTCCCATCTTTTCTGGTCTCCTCTTGAAGATCCTGGATCCCAGACTGGTCCTCCCGGTTACTGGCTATGTATGGCCAAGTCCCTGCCATCATCTCCTGACTGGGTCCTAGCAGCCACTGCAGTCCTGTGGGGGCCTCCGTGGGAGCCCCTGCCGCGGCAGCACCTTGGTGTGTTGGCTGACCTGCCGGCAGATCTGGGACCTTGCGCTCACTGAGCAAGTCTTCTGCTCAGCAGACAGAACTCGGTTACCTCTTGCCTTTGCACTGAGTCTGAGGGCTTTTTAGAACATTCCGGACCATCGTAGGTGGCATTGGCTGCTCAGGGAGCACGGACACCCAGAAAGAGCAAGATGTTACTTTCAGCAAAGGGAACGCTAGAAGTCTGGGTGATGGGGACCTGAAAACCATAAGGGAGGTGGCCAGGAGGAGAGAAGGAAGGAAAGTACTTTGTTTTCTTTATGAGCTGGGCCGTCAGTTGTGGTCACAAGAAGAGACGAGAGCAGCGCAGGAAAGATTGTGCTGGAGACGGGGACACAGCACCCGGGGCCACGCGGGTGGACGCACCAGCGTGGTTAGGATTGGGTTGTACTCTCAGGTCCTGGAGACGGGGACACAGCACCCGGGGCCACGCGGGTGGACGCACCAGCGTGGTTAGGAGGCTGAAGATGGGAATTGGCTAGCCCCCAGCCGGAAAGGTGTTTTTTTAGGATATCAAAATGTCCTAAAAATATACAGAAAATTAAACATTTATAGAAGGAGAGGGCCCGGACTGTGGGTGTGGAGCTCAGAGCATGGGGTGTGTTGGGCAGAGCCGTGAGGGCCTCGGGGAGGCAGGGGTCCCGGGGACCCTGAGATGGGCAGGTAGCCTGGGGCGGGGCTGCTGAGGGTTCCGAGCGTGGGCTCCGGAGCCTGGAGAGCTGGCAGCTCTCAGCGGGGGGCACTGGGCCTGCTCTGGGCCTCGGTTGCTTATCTGCAGACGGGACATGTAGTACTGTTTTTGTCCTGTTTGGCCTGTTTTGGTGAAGGTGGGTTAGCAGGCGGGAGGTGTTAGCAGCCCGGACACCCTGCTTGGTTTTAGTCCGTGCCCGGCTCAACGCTGCAGAAGGCACAGCTCCTCCCTGCTGGCCCGCGGTGTCCGGCCGCCTCTGGTGACAGGTGGCAGTGTTCCAGCCTCTCCCCACCGCGCCTCCCTCTTTGCCAGCGGCTCTTCCATCTTGGCCTGGGTCACCTCGCCTCCCCACCGGCCGGTGCCCTGGGTCCCACGGGGAGACGATGGGCCGTGTGGCTCCCCTGGTGTGAGCTGGGGCTGCTGGCCCGGGGCAGGTGCAGGTCCTGTGGAAGGTGGCATCTGAGGACTCAGCTGCGGCTCAGTCACCTGCTGGGTCGTGAGGCCGAGGGTGTCTGTCGGCCTGGATTAGCGCGGACGCGTCTCTCCCACGAGTCCTCACCCTGAGCTGAGTCACAAATAGAACTGCTGTCTGCCTCTGGCCATGAGGCCACCCTGTGCAGGGGTGTGTGGTCTGGAGGCGGCCGAGCCTGCTCGGGGAGGAGCCCTGGCCTGCTTGTAGGTCCGTCCCCTGGCGCGGACAGATGCCTGTTGTACGTCCCCACCACGTGCACGCCTGTGGCCCCCCTTGCCCCACGTGCACACCCGTGCTCCTCCTCCCCTTGTGCGGACTTGCGCTCACACACAAGGGGCCTGTTTGGCCCCGTGGGTGCTTTGCTGGTGGCGTCTTTCCTGTTTGTACGTAGAGCCTTTGGGAGCCCTGCTGGCCGGGGAGCCGAGTCTGTCCCCCCTTGGGCCCACCTTCCATTCCAGGCAGGGGTGCTGAGCTCCCTGTGGGGGACCCCCTGGGCTCTGTGTGGTGGCCTGTGGCCCCTGTGGCGCCCCGTGGGGGCAGGAGGATGTGGTGTAGAGCCACAGGCCACCCCTAGTTCCTGCTGCAGACAGCCCCCCCCATCCCCCATCCCCCGGGGAACTCGGCTCTGCCCTGGGGGTCGGGGTCTGTGGGCTCGTGGGTCTGGGTGTGAAGTGGCTTCAAAGCTCCTCTGCATCCATCTTTGAGGGCCCAGGGCAGGTCTGGGGTGAGCGTCCAGCTCCCGCGTCCTTCCCTGGAACGGGACACCCTGTGCCCTTCCTGTTTCTAGCTGTGTCGTTCTCTGTGCTGCAGAGTCGCGGGAGACAAGTGCAGTGTGTTCTCACACGAGCACCCAGCGTGTCGGGCCAGTACTCGGTCCGGGGCCTGAGCCGGGCAGTGCCGGCCCCGGGACTCAAGCCCAGCGAGGCAGGCAGGCTGGGGCAGGCCTGGAGGAGGATGGGCCTGGCCAGGGCTGTTGGAGGGGAGAATGTCGGCATCACTGCCGAGCACGGTGGACACGCTGGGCCGGCGCGCAGGCCGCCAGGAGGCACTCTGGGGGCTGACGAGGCTGTGGCGGGAGAGGGTAGGGAGGTGGTGCTGGGACCAGGCCGGCCCCGGGCTGCGGTGGAGGGACGTTGCTGCGGGGACCCCTGGAGCAGGGGAAGCCCACACGGAGCACGTGTGCCCGTCCTCTTCATCTTCCGGCTCCGTGGCTGCAGTGCTGTGACCTTGGCTTTCAGTTGGGAGCAGGTGCAGGCGTGAAGCCTGTTCACCAGAGGGCGGCAGAGCTGCGTCTCTTTTCGGGTCAAGCCCAATTCCGAGAGGCCGGTCCTGCCGCGGGGCGAGGAGCTCCCAGCACGGATTCCCAGGGCTTTCCAGGCGCTGTCTTCAGGGAGTTTGTAAAGCTCCCCCTCCGAAGACTTTTCCCTCCTTCTCCAGTGTGAGGGAGGGTGTGACAAAACCCACCCAGAAAGTTTCATCACTTCTCCCCGCGCCACCTCGAATGTGAAACGTGCAAGGAGAGGGGGTTCTTGCTCTCTGGGCCTGGGCCCAGGCCAGGAACGTGGGGGCCTTGCTGGTGGCCGCCTGGGGACTGCTTTGGCTGAGGGGGTGTCTGGTTCCCCCGTGGCCTTCGTGCCGTCTTGAAGCCCACAGTGGAGGCACCCCGGAGCTCTTCAGTAGGCGGTGCATGCTGTCCGCCCGTTGGAGGTGGCTGCAGGCTGCTGGCTGTGAGCCCCTTTGCTGTCGCCCAGGCCTTTCTTTGGTTCCTTGTTGGGGGTGTAGGCCCTGGGCGGGAGCGCCTCCACCCACCCCAGGGAGTGCGCCCACTGCCTTCAGGGGCGTCCTGACCTGCAGGGCCCGACGACTGGGAGGCACGGTCTTCTGCTCTGGGCCTGCTGGCTGCTGGAGGGTGGCTGGCCCGCAGTCTCACGTGGTGGGGCAGGAAGGGGCCCCCTGTCGGCTGTTCTCGCCTCCGTCTGCCTCCAGCCTGTTCTTTTTAACAACAGGAAGCAGGGAAGGGCGAGGTCAAGGAGGTGGCCTGGAAGGGCCCTCCCCGGATGGTCTTGAGAGGGCCTGGGTGCGAGGCCTTGAGGCACGGGGCCTGCTTCCTGCTCCCTCTGTCGTCAGGGATTTGGGAGGAGGAGCGTGGGTGTACTTTGTCCTTCCTCCCCACTTTGGGACAAGCCAAGGCCACTTCATTTCTGGTACCTTCTTCCCGTCTCTGGACGGGCTCTTTGTGGGAGGCCAGCCACGGGAGGACGTGGCCGATGCCCGTGGGCGGCGTGGCCTGGCCGTGCGAGGACTTGTGTGCGCAATGTGTGCTGAGAGGGATGAGGTGCCGAGGAGTGGGGGGCACAGCAGCACCCCAGAGTGGCCGCAGCTCGTCCTCCGCCCATCCAGCTCCTGTGCTTGGGGAACGCGGCTGTGTCAGGCTGAGCAGCGAGAGCCTCCGTGCCCGTCCCACCCACCCTGAACACCGTGGGGGCTGAGATCTTTGCAGGTGGGGGGCCTGGTGCTTGGAGGTGTCTCTGTTGGGCCAGAGCAGGGTAGGTGTAGTGTGGTGAGCGTCTGCTGAACGCCGAAGCCCGCCAGGCACGGGCTCAGTGAGCAGCGGGCAGGCCCCGGCCAGACCCTGGGAGGCTGGAGCGACCCTCCTGCCAGCGTTCTCCCTGCCCAGCTCCAGGCCGTCTCTTGGAGTCCCTCTCTCAGAGCCTCAGCCCGAGCCCTTCCTCCCGATGTTGCCCAGCACTGGTGATCCAAATGCCAGCAGGGCTGCCCAGCCCACGTGGGACACCCCCGGCATGCCTGGGCTCCAAGGGTCAGCGTGAGCCGCGGCAGGGTATAGGCCCCGCTGGTCATGACTCTCACCGGGTCCAGGGCCCCGAGGATGGTCCCAGCCCCTCTGAGTGAGGAGCCCCTCCACCCTCCCATGAGCGGTCTCTGGCTTGGCTCGGGGTAGACTCAGGTAAGTCAGCGTGCAGCTGTGTCCACCCCCAGCACAACGAAGGGGGACCGTTGCAGTGAACCGGGCAGCCACCCTGCAGGACTGAGGTCCGAGGTCCCGCCTGTCCGTGGGAAAGAGGACCAGGACCGAGGGGCCACACCCCACTCCACAGCCAGGCCACGAGGAGCCACGCTGCAGGGCCTTGGTGTGCCTGCTGGCTGAGGGCCCAGGTCTAGTCTGGGTCAGCCGCAAGCCCCGGGGGCGCTTGCTCACGGCACTGGTGAGGGGTGGTGCCTGCACTTGCCTGGGACCCTCGATAGCTCTGTACTCGTCCTACCCCGACCGGCACCGAGCTGCTTCCTGTGGAAGGAGCAGTGCTGGTGTGAGGACCCGCCCGTGTCGGATGCTCTTTGTCGTCCTGGGGGATCTGGGGGCTGAGCTCTTCCAGTCGGGGAGCTGTGGATTGCTGTCCTCTTAGCCTGGCGTTCTCATGGGTGGGCGTGCGGTGGGCGTGCTGCGGGGTTGGCCTGCTGTGGCCCACGGCCGGCCCTGCCCGGGAGCGTTTCCGCACGGCCTCCGGTCGGTGTTGGCGGTTTTCTCCGTCTAGTGAGCCGTCTGTAGCGCCGGAGCGTTTGTCCCGGGCAGCACGTGCTTCAGAAACTCCCTCTGCTGTCTTGGCAGGTGGTCAGGAGCCAGTCTGCCCGGTCACATCCTGCCTGCCGCTTTGTCGCTGGTGGCCGGAGGCCGTCTGTGACTGGCTCCCTCATCTGCAAGAGGGGCTGCCGGGGGACCCTGTGAGTTCATCCTTGCAGAGCTCTGATGGCAGAGCGTGGCCCCCGCAGGTGACAAGGAGGCTCGTGGCGACCCCGCCTCCTCTCTCCTGGAGCCTGTGGTGGTGGCGCCCGTTGGCAGCATGGCGGGCTGAGTGTTCATCAGACCGAAGTAGCTTGTTGGATTGAGCCTTCTTAGGACTTCTTAGACATGTGGGCGGGTGGTGGGGTGCAGCCGTTTCGGGGGCCAGCATCTTGCTGCAGCGGACCTCTCCACGCACCGGAGGGGGGGGCAATGAGAGGTGGGGGGAGAAAGCAGATCTGGGCCTGCTCTGGGACCTGAGGGGAGCAGGAGGGGCCGGGCTGTGGATGGCGCTCCTTCGTCCTGTTCTTCGAGCCGTTGGCTCCATGGAGGCCGGGCCGACGCGTGAACGGACGCCCCGAGTCCACACCGAGCGTCTGCGCCGAGCCCTGGCCGAGGGTTGGAAGGTAGGGGCTGGCTTCCCCCTGAAACTGCTTTTGTGAAAGGTAGCGCTTCGTGATCAGAAAAGTACTGTGTATTGCAGGAAAGACTCAAGTCTACATCTGCCGCCAGGGACCGCTGTCCCTCTGTCCCCGTGTGGGGTGTTGCATTTGTGACCTCCCTGAGTGACCTCCCCATGCACACAGACTGACTTGGTTAGAGCTGATGTTGCCTGGCCCATTTCAGGAAGGGGCCAGCGGGCCCCTCGGCCAAGCTTGCCTCGCCGCTCTTTGTCCGGACAGGGTCCCCACCTCGTGGAGCAGGCTTCCTGGGGGAATGTCCATCTGGGGATGGTCCCGGGTGCCCCCTGTGAGGTTGGCGGGATACCTTTGTCCGGTTGTCCGCACACAAGCGGGAGGCCTTCCTGGCCATGCAGAGAGGCGGCCAGCCTGTGTGGAGGGATGGTGCCCCTCAGGGCTGTCTGCCGTGGGCGTGGGGATTTCTGGAATTGTGTCCTGGGGCTCTTTGTCAGCAGAGTTGGGCCCAGTTGCAGTCAGGTCCTTGGGTGCTCCTGAGAGCCTTCGCTCCTCTCCCGCCACTCCAGAATCTTCCTTCCGTGGAGGGCCGCTGTCTTTACAGTGCTGTCCACCAGCGGTGGTCTTTGGACCCGATTGGGCGCGTGGGGTTGTATGGCCGTGTGGGGGTCATTGGGTCACGAAGGGTGCCGCTCCCCCTGGGGTACAGCTGTGTCAGGGGCTGGAGAGGACGGGTTGGGAGATGCTGCTGAGCACGTGGCTGCTGTTTCTAACCCCGGCCCTCTGGACGCGGTGGCAGGGAGCTATTTAAGGTTCTCGGCGCCTTTCCGCTGCACGTGGAGCCCGACAGCAGCCCCCGCCGTGGCCGTGTGCTGTCACTCGTGTCCTTGGTGGCTGCGAGGAGGCCATTCCTTCACATGGTCCTGCGCTATCGGGGCTCAGTGCCCGCGGGCCCGGCAGCCGCCTCCCTTTGGGCACCTGCACCCTGTCTGCTGTTTTCCATGGCCCACCGCAGGGTGCTCGGCAAAATCCGTGAGGTGGGGCCTCCTGGCCTCTCCCCAGTTGATGGGTCCTCACGTCCCTACCGCTCAGAGGGAGGCCCTGTCACATAAACGTGGGACGGCTGAACCTGAGTGTGGCCTGCGCTTGTCTGTCTGCCCGTGACTTCCCCCCCCCCCCCCCCCGACCGCTGTGCGGGCTCGGTGGTGGCCGCGGTCGGGGAGGGCGCGTGCGGTCTCTGGCGGGGAGCCCCCAGCAGGGCCTGTCCTTGCCCCATTTCAGGATCGTGCCGGTGCCTGGTACACCATGGAGGGGAGGCCAGAGCATGTTGTGTGCACGCTGCTCGGGTGGCCCTCGGGGCAGCTCGCCCGATGTCCCCTTTCTTCAGCCCCTGCCCGAGGGAGACTGACCTCGGCCCGAGCGTCCCAGGGCGGAGGCACCGCCTGGCGCAGGTTGGACTGTAGGGGTGCTGTCTGTGGGCCTCCTTCCCTGAGAGAAAGGGGCCCGTGGCTGTGAGCTGTGTGCCTCCATACTTGGAATCCAGCCGTCCTGCTCACTGTCCCTCTGGCGCCTTGTTATCTGGAGGGTTTCCCCCACCCGGTTCCTCCTGCCAGCGGCTTGGAGTTCGTGATGGACATGGGCCGGCTTGGCAGAGGTGAGGGGTTGCGGGAGAGCAGCCAGGAGGTACTCTGGTCATGCCGGGGGTGGGACGGTCTGCCCCGAGGAGAGCACGGCGAGACAGCCCCAGCCCCTCTGCCCCTGGGTCCCGGTCCCCCCCGGCGGGCTGGCGGGGCCCCCTTTGCGGCTGCAGAACGGGAACCAGCGGCTGCCCATCGGTCTTCAGTTCTGAAAGCAGGGACGGCCGGGTTATCCTGCGTCTTCACGTTAGAAGTTGGTCCTAAGGGTGTCGAATCTGCCTTTTTGACGCACACAACGGTGTGTGGCCTCTGGGAGTTCATCACTG
Source organism: Herpailurus yagouaroundi (assembly GCF_014898765.1). NCBI lineage: Eukaryota > Metazoa > Chordata > Mammalia > Carnivora > Felidae > Herpailurus > Herpailurus yagouaroundi. The sequence goes on along the minus strand of NW_024412403.1, from coordinate 1,725,546 downwards.
GAGAGGTTTTTCATTAACAAAAAGGGTGCTTTAGCAGTAAAACTTGGTGGGTGTGTTTTTGTAAATATGTTGACGCGGCCTCTTTGGTTAATAATCTTGCCACTCTTCTCCCCACACGTTGTCTCTGATTAGAGCAATTTGTCCCCAATTTTTTTTGGTATCTTCGCTTTTTTTTTTTTTTTTTTTAAGTCTGTCTCCTTATGGGGGTGCAGCGTAAGTCACGAAGAAGAGAGAGAAAGGGGAGGAAATCTAGCTGCACCATCCATAGGTGACCACCTGCCCCAGCCTTGCCGTGGTGCAGAGCACGGGCCTTCCCTGCGTGGCTGCATCTCTGGCCGCCTGGTGCTGGGCCAGTCCCCTCCCTCTGGGAGAGCCCACGGCGCTCGCCCACCAGTGGCTCCCTTCCTAGAGTAGGTGTCACGCCACTGCCCTCCCTAGTGGGTTGGGAGCGTGGCACACGCTAGTGTGGAGACTCTGCGGGGACTCCCTGCAGCCGTTCCCACCGCAGGCTTTGTTCCCACCCCGTGTGCGCGCATGGCCGGCCCTGGCCCCTCACTTCCCTGAGTGTCGGGCATGGTTGCCCATCAGCACGAGGCGACCTCGTTCCTCTGCGAGGCTGTTGGGGTTGTCATGTGAGGGGATGTCGGGTCCCCCATCTTTGTGGATGCCGGTGAATGTCTTTGTAGACAAAAATGTAGCAGTGGAATTGCTGAGTCAGATGCACAGACATTTAAAAAACCAGTGAACAGTTTTGGGAGCTAGATGGCCCCTTTGCTCCCGGGTCTGCATCCCAAGGCCCTGCGTGTGGCCCCAGGTGTTGGTGCTGCCTCAGACTGGGGTGACTGGGGATCGGACATAAGGAGCCTATAAAACAATGAACGTCAATAGACGTCGCCTCATGGCTTTCTCAAGACGCTGCCCTGTGGGAGCTTCTGCTTGGCACCTGAGTGGGCCTCTGCCTCCGGTTGGAGCCGGCTGGTGCTGACCTAAGTCTCTGCTCACGTGAAGGGGGAGCAGTGGGGGCAGGTTTGTAAACCGTGCGCTTCCTTAGAAGTTCCATTAACCATGTTTCTGTATAAGCAGCCTTTTCCTGCACCTTATTTTTTAGGCTGTTTGTTTTTTTTTATTGATTCAGGAGAGCTATTTACATAGGAAGGAAGAGGCCTGTTTTGTTATATATAGGTGTCCCCTGTCAGTCATGCTTTTTGAGTTTGTTCACATAACTTGTTGCAGAAGTTTTTAATTTGTATGTAGTCAAATCGGTGTTTTCTTTGTGTTTTGTACTCATTTGTGTTTTTTGCAGTACTTTTATGGTTTTGTTTTTTATTTATGTATCTAATCAGTTGGGACCTTATTTTGATGTACGGAAGGACGGGACTGATTCCCACTTTATTTCCCCCAAATCTGTGTCTTAGGTGTGGTGGGAGTGTCGGTGTCCCGAGATGGCCTCGTCCACGGGGTTAGTCTCACCGACCTGCCTCAGAAGCGGTTCTGACACCTGCAGCTGCCTGTGCCCGAGCGTTTGCGCACGTTCATTGGTGCCGTGACAATAGCTTCTTGATGTCATTTACAGGAAAACTAGTTATGTATTGACTCTCCTCCCAATTCCATGAGAGCAGAAGCCCTGTGAGAACGTATCAACCGTGTCCTCCCCGGACTCAACACCAGGAGCCCAGGGCCCGTCTTCCGCATGTCCCGCACGGGCAGCAGGCTGTGTCGGAGGCGGGCCACTGGGGTGCAGGCATGTGGGCGTGGCTGGGCCGGCCACACGGGTTCCTCGCTGAGCTCTGTTGACTTTGTACTTGGCCCCCACGAGGCCGGTGTGCCCCAGAGGCGGTTCCCCTCTTACAGACGAGGAGACTGCTGTGTCGCTCCCCCGAAGAGCCGTGTCTCGCCAGAGGAGGGTGCGTCTTACCGTCAGCCTTTCCCGTCAGAGCAGCCCGTCCCTGTGTTTGTGCCCGCGCTTTCTCTCCGGGACGCCCGCAGTCATGGTGTCTGTACCTGAGGTTGCTGCCTTGAGGCTGGGGAGGCGACCCCCCTGGCCAGGAGGCCTCCTGTGCTCAGCATGGTCGGTGGGTCGGTTGTTGTAAGTATTGTTTTTAGGTTCCGGAGAATTGCTCCGAGCCTTGGGATGGGTGTGAACTGCTCACTGGGTCCCGAGGACACCCTGGGCCAGCCAGGCCTCCCAAGCCTTGGTGTTCCCGGCACCTGCCGGCGTGAGCTCGGGTGGGCACTCGGGCTGGGGCGACGTGCCCCAGAGTGTGCAGTTGCCGTCCCTTTGTCACGCGTCAGAAATGCTGCTGGACACCTCTCCCCCTCGGAGAGGCAGCTGTAGCATTGACTCTGGCGGGGGTGCTTCTGGAGGTCAGGGCACACCCAGGATCGTGGCTCTGGAAGGGACTGGGGCCCAGGTTTGCATACGGTGCTTTTAACCCCCCTACTGGACACCAGAGAGGCCGGCGTGATCGCACCCAGCCCCATTTTCCCGAGGCTGGTGTTTCTGCCGTCGTGGGTCACGCAGAGCTTCTGCGCGGAGAAGGCGACTGGAGGTTTGGTCTGCTTAAATCCGTCACGAGGATCAGAACCGGGGCCACCCATGCCCACGCCGCACTCGGGCCTGTTGGCCTTGGTACAGCACGTGCTCGTTGGCCTCTCTTCGCGTGGTTCAGGGCAGGCCCTGCCCCTGGGCCTCAGCGTCTCCCTCAGTGAAACGGCACAGCCGTAGGGCCTCACCCTCTAACCTCCGCCGGCACAGGAGTGAGGCTGACAGAGGTGAGGTGGGGGTAACCGTGAGCCAGAGCAGAGCAGACCTCGGGGGGCTCTCTGGGGCTCTATCTGGAGCAGGAGTTCCTAGGGGGTGTGAACTGGTGCCCCGGGTCGTTGGCCCCTGTGGCAGAGGCCTTGTCAGTGTGTCCTTATTAAGGAGAACCCAGTTCAGCAATGCCGTGGGGCCACCCGTTGGCCTGACTGGGATTCCCGTCCGCCTGGAAGAGGTGTCCTTACCCAGAGGGGTGAGGGCGGCCTGTCCAGCGTTGAGCCCAGGGGATCCCGGTGTGGGGCCGTGGCAGGGGCTTGGTGCTAGGACTGGAGAGAGGTGAGGGCTTCAGGGGTTAGTGGACCGGACAGGCCACCTCTGTGTCCCCCTGGGCATCCTCTGACCCATCTCAGCCTGTTCTCCTGGGGTGTGTCCCCCATGGACTGTGGTGCCAGCGTTCAGGGGCGTCCCCTTTCACAGCTGTTGGCTCAGGCCCCGGGGACACTCTGATGGGCAGACACCAACCGCAGGGACCTGGGCGCAGGGGTCAGAGCCGGTGCTGGAGAGGGTGTGTCTGGGGTTTGCCGTAAGTGACCGAGGTGGGTGGGAGTGGGGGCAGCTGGAGCGCTCGTGGTTCTCCGCAGTGTCCCTCCCCTGCGTGTGTTTGAGAATCTCCGTTAACAAGGCTGGCACGGAGCCAGGTCCCCCGCCCCTGCCAGGACCTGTCTCTCTTCCTACAGTCCCGAGAGACACCCTCCAAGGTGGCCTCCGCTCCAGCTCCGACTGCGTCCAGGGACCCCGAGGTGCACCTGGGCAGCCGTCTTGCCTCGCCCGGTCTCGGGCTCTGGCTGCGTAGGCAGCCCTGATGCCCCAGATCCCACCTTCTCTGTGAAGCCTGTGCTTTGGCAGCTTCTCCTCAGGGCCCGTCCGCCTGGCCCACCGGCCCCTGCGCCTGCCCTCTTATCGGTCTCTTTCCAGGCTGTAGCCTCAGTGCAGAACGCGGACTTTGCCCGGTTCTTGGGGGTTTGGGCTTCTGGAACCCTCCGGATGCCCTGGGTGGGGGGGGCCCGGCAGGGACACTGAGGTGAGCAGGGCTTGTGGCGCCTGTCCCGGTGCCTGCCGCCCGTGCCCAGTGTGGCAGCATCTGTGTCCCTCCTGGGCGCGTGGGGCCCTCTGCCAGTGCTTCCGGGTGGCTTCTGTGGGACCTCACTGCCCACGCGCTCGGCCATCTCACAGGGCCCGTGTGTCTGGTTCCCGTTTCCCCGGCGCGTGGGGACGGGCTGCCGGGCGGAGGCTCCTGGGGCAGAGCAGGGTGGGGGCCCCGATGCAGCGTGGCCACGAGTCAGTCAGTCCTCCCTGGTCGTAGACTTGTTTTTATTTCCAAGTTATTTCAAATTATAGCAAGTTGTAGGAGTGCGGGGAAGGTGTCTCCCTGGGCCTTTGAGGGCGAGCTGCCTACATGCCCCGCCGTCAGATGCTTCCCTGGGAGGCCGCCCTCTTGCCTTCGCCTGTTGGATGTGCGGGTCACTTGGCCTCCGCTGCCCAGGCTCCTGCCCCAAACAGATGCCCCCTGACCTCACAGAGGGCACCGTCATTACCCCGTTTGTGGCTTGACATGGCAGTGGGACGTGTGGACCTCTCACCCCCCACCCTCAGAGGCCCCTGACGCCTGCACGAGGCTGCACAGATGCCCTCCCTGCCTCGCATCAGGCTCGCGCCTGGCGGCCGGACCCCATGGTGGGTACGGTGCCGGGCGCAACACGGGTGGGGGCTGCTGGTTGGAGCAGTGTTGGTCCTGGGCGTCCACACCGTGCAGCCCCTCTGTTCACCCTCTCACACCCACCCCGTTCTGAGCTGCTGAGGGTGACTGACAAGTCACAGGGCCTCTGCTCCCCAGGGGAGTGAGGGGTCAGGGCGGTGAAAAGTAGGTCAGCTCCAGCACATCCGGGAGTTTCGACACAAGGCCACGGCGTGCAGGGTCTTAGTCTTGGAGAAGAGATTAAATTCTCCCGGGAGTCTCGGGCTACAGGGTTTGTGCACGTTCCTGAGGTGACAAGTCTGTCTGACAGGTGCACCTCCTTCCTCCAGACGGAGCTTGTTTCTGGACTGTTGTGGCAGTGGCGTCAGGGATCTGCTGTCGGGGCAGGAAAATCTGTGTGGAGTGGAGATAAATGGGGAGATGTGCGTGTCCCCCAGCACCGGCCCCGTGTGGAACAGGCCCCGGGCTCCGCCGCGTTGTCCCTGGGGAGGCCTGTTGACGCCAAGGCAGTGGAGCCAACCTGGAGGCCGGTCTGTGTTTAGAGCAGGCCCGAGGCAGAGACCCCGGCTGCAGCGTGGGGCGTTGCCTGGCCCGGCGCCCTCCAGCCCACGTTCCCACACGCCGCAGCCCTGCCGTGGGGCAGAGAGCCGGCAGACCGCGTCCTCTCTGCTCCCGGAGCCTGGCAGTGGCGCTCTGCTCCTGCCCCCAGGTCAGGCGGCCCTCCCCTCCCTGGTCGGAAGAGTTTCAAAGGGGCGACAGCGATCTCTCGGGCTTTGTGTCGAAAATGTACGGATCGTGCCCAGAGTTACCTGCTCTCCGCCCCACTGTTCACTCGAGGATGAGGAGGCGGAGGCTGAGGGGCTCGGTACCCAGTGAGAGGTCCCTCCTCTGGGGGGTGTCCTGTGGCCCGGGCGAAGTCCCGGCCCCGCCCACTTCCTGCCCTTAGAGAAGGAAGGGCCTGGACAAGGGGAGTCCCAGCCCCGCGTGACGCGCCAGCAGGCACATCCTCGGGGCTGCACGTGGCTTCTGCCGACACGGGCTGGCCATCTTCGTCTAGCTGGGAGTCCACGCCTGCTCAGCGCGGCACAGGCCCCAGTGGCGTCAGCTCTGCCACCCCCTGCCCCCGCACGTAGCTTTGGGGGCAGGGGCTCCTCTGTCTTGCCCCCATCCCGTCCACCTGCCGAGGAGGAGAGGGCCTCCCCGGGGTCAGCAAGACGGACCCGGGAAGCCTCGTGTCCTGCAGCCAGGGCCGTGTGTGATTTCTGAGCTCTCTGCGAAGCTTCACCTGTGCCCATGCGGCTCAGGGTTTATTCCAGTCTTGTGTCTCCGGGACCCTGCAGGACCGTGGTCCCCAGGGTGCTGGCCCGATGGGCTCAGCTGTCACGCTCCCTTCCGGTCGCACTCATAGTTCTGTGAGCGTTCCTCTGAGCCTGGGTTTTCTGTCCTGTGAAACGGGGCCAGTTCGTAGGGTTGTTGCCAGAGATGTGCCCTAAAGGGCAGCAGGTTTCTTCAGGCAATTAGTGAAGGAGTGTCACAGCTCTGCCCCCTTCCTTCGTGGGGCGTCCTGCCACCGCCTCGGCGCCTGGCAACTCCAGGGCTGGCTTCGCAGCTCCTGGGGGGCGTGGGCAGGCGGGCCTCCCGCACGGCTGGTGGTGGCAACACGGTGCTTTGCGTTGTTCCCGAGAAGGAGGCCGCACGGGTGGCTCCGACGGCTGGAGCAGACACCGCACCCAGGCTGCCCAGACGCCGAGCATCTACTCCCTTGCGGTGTGGAGGTTGAGATGCTGGGAGGGCTGGCTGGCTCCCCCCGGGACCCCTGTCCTGGGCGCACAGATGGCCATCTTTCTCGAGTCTTCTCGTCATCGTCCCTGTGCTTGTCTGTGTCCTGATCTCCTAGGAGGACACCAGGCACATTGGACTGGGGTCACCCTACCTTCTCCCTCAGTCGCCTCATTAAAGATGTGTCTTCAAATACAGGTGCGTTCTGAGGTCCTGGGGATTAAGACTTGAACACATGAATTTGGGGGACACAGTGTAGCCCACAGAAAGGGGATGTGCAGGCCCTCCTGGGGGACGAGGGAGGGGAGGCCAGCCTGGGCGAAGTCTTCATGCGGTGGGACAGCCGGCAGGCCCGGAGCTGGGGGAGCAGGAGCGAGTGCAGGGGAGGGGACAGCTGGCCCCCAGAGGAGGCGCCGTGTGAAGAGAAGTGGGTTTTTCTCACTACGGTGGCTGGATTTGGTGACAAGATGTGGGACCACCTCTTGCCTAGACTGGACTCCCCTGAGACCCCTTGGCTTTGAGCAGCGCCTGTGCAGAGAAATTCCAAACAGTGGGGGCCCGTGCGGCTCGGGGGCACAGGCTTCTGCCTGGCCAGAAAGTGCGTGTCTGCTCGTGAGCTGTGTGGCATCTCTGGGCCTCACGGCCACATGGTGGCCCGTCCTGGAGGCCATCCCGGAGTCAGGGCGGGAGGGTTCGCTGGTGAGGCCCACCTGTGGGCCTCAGAGGGACACTGCTGCAGGGCTCCCTCCCGACACGCGCTCCACTCACCCCATGTGCTCTGTCCCCAGGTGCGGACACCCGGGCCATTTTGCCCAAGAAGGAGAAACTGAAGCTGAGGCGTGAGAGGTGGCTGCAGAGTAAGTACCTCCCTCGCCTCCCGGCTTGATGCCCCCTCCCCAGACGGTCCCCGTCCTCCCTGCACCTGCCGCTCTGGGCTCCTCGCGGCGTCGGCTCGTCAGCACGCAAGCGATCCTGCGTGTCGTGAGTGTGTCACCTCAGAGCCACTCAGGGTGTCCGTGAGGTCACCTTCCTGCCAGTGGTGACCTTCCGGACTTTTCTGCGGGCCGCGGCTGCGCGGTCCTTCTCTCTGAGGGCCTCCAGCGGCCGCCTCGCCGCACCCGGTGCCTCTCTGCCCACCAGTCGCCTTTTGGAAGACGGGGTTATTTTTCGTGATGCCGAGTGCTCACTGATGCTCTTCTGAAGGTTTTCTTGTGAGGATTGCTTTGCAATTTGTTTCTTATCGCACCTTTTGAGTATGATTCTGTTGACTTTTGAAAATAATTTGTGATACCCTGTGTATTCTCTCGTGGTTAAAGTTAGTTTTCGTTGGAAGTATCTTTTGTTTATTTTGAGAGAGAGAGCGCGCATGTGTCTGGACACACACGTGTGCGGGGGAGGGGCAGAGAGAGAGAGAAGCAGAGCAGGGCGGAGCAGGCTCTGTGCTGTCACCGCGGACCCTGAAGTGGGGCTTGGACCCTTGACCCTGGGATCAGGGCTTGAGCCGAAATCAAGAGTTGGATGCTTAACAGCCTGAGCCATGCAGGCGCCCCTCCTTGAAGGTTTTAAAGAAAATATACTTCTTAAATTTTCTAGAGAAATTTGCCTGTTTCTCCCACAATTACTTTACTTTTTGGTCACTTTGGGGAAGTTCCTTAAGGAAGTGATTCATTCATTGATTTTCTTTGTCATGGTTCCTGGCACGGAGACGTACAGAATATCCTCTGTGTACTAGATTTGGAAAGCTGATAGACGGTGGCCACTGGGACCCTGCACGTGTCTGGGCTGCAGCGTTGAGCTGATGTTTAACATTTTCTTCCCGTGCTGGTCGGTGTCTTTGTCTCACTGCTTGGGTCAGTCTTGGCCACCTGTAGTTTCCCGTAAAACATCTTCTCTAATCCGATCTCTGCCCTCACTAGCAAAGGGCTGCGGGCCCCTCGTCATCAGAGCCCCTGTTCGCTGTCCTGTGTTTGCACCCGTCTTCCATCTCTTCCGTCCCGGGAGTCAGTTCCTGTATTCGCTTGTTACTTCTACTTTCTCTGGGTCTGAATTCTCAGTTTCTGTTGTTTTAACACGCTGTTCTTTCTTTCTTTGAGTTTGAGTTACTTAGCTCGTTTGTCTTACAGTTTTGTTCAGGAACGGCGGGCTGTGGTGGTGCCCACGTCACCCCACTCGGTCTTACCTAGTATTCTGTCATGAAAAATGTCACGCAAGAGCAGGGGGAATGTTACGGGGAAACCTGAAACCACCACCTCGGTTTTACGTGGACACTTCTTCTTTCCCACGTCTGCTCGTCTGTCCGTTTCTGTCCGTCTGTCCACCACCCGCATTCTGTGCACATTCCTGAGTGGCAGACGTCAGCACACTTTCTCCCAAATAGTTGTACGGTTCAGCGTCTGTTGATGGTTTTTCATTTCTATTTTGAGGTGAAATTGGGTGCAGTGAAGTGCCAGGCAGCGATTTGTGACCAATGCGCACACGTGTGCAACCAGAGTTCCTTTGAGACACAGAAGGCCACCGTCACCGGCGAGTCCCCGTGCGCCTTCCCACGCAGTCCCCTCGCTCCGCATTCTCGACTACCCTGCAGGTGACCCCTGTCTCATTTCTTTGGAGTCTCACTAGATTTTACTGCTCTAGACGTCACGTACGTGGAATCTCGTAGGACGTACTCTCTTCGTGTCTGGATTTCTTTGCTTCACGTGGTGTTTTTGAGAGTCCTCTCTGCTGAGCGCAGCTATGGCCCGTGCCCTTCTGTCGCCGAGAAGGATTTCTTTATCTGGATGTACTCTTTGCTACCCACTTTCCTACGGACGGACACCTGGTCTTTTTCTCTTTTTAGCTACCGTGAAAAAGGCTGTGAACGTTCTTCACAGGTCTTTTTGTGGAATATGTTTTCATTTCTCTGGGATGAGTAGTTGGGAATGGAACGCGGGGTCATAGGGCAGGTGTATGTTTAGTTTAATAAGCAGCTGCCAGACGTTTCCTAGGGTGGTTGTACACTTACGCTCCCACCGGCCGCGGAGGCGCGTTCCACCCGCGCCACGGCTCTGCCAGGGCGCGGCGGCGTCCGAGTGCCAGGCAGGGTGTCAGCCGCTCCTCGTGGCGTTGGCGCTCGTTACCGCCACCGGGCGTTTCACCGGCCGCTCCCGCTTGCACGGCATGTCCGGTCGTGTGTGGTTTCGTGAGGCTCTTTGCCTTTGCCTTCTGTTCCTGAGCTCCAAGAATTGTTCTTACGTCCGGGAGGCCAGCCCTGGGTCATGTACACGTGTTGCAGATTTTCTTCCAGACTGTGACTTTCCTGGTCATTCTCCTGACAAGTTTATTGATTTGAGAGACAGACCGCGCGAGTGGGGGAGGGGCAGAGAGAGAGAGAGAGAGAGAGAAAATGAATCCCACGCAGGCTCCACGTTACTCGAACCCACCAAACTGTGAGGTCGTGACCTGAGCCAAAATCGAGTCGGACACTTAACCGACTGAGCCACCCAGGCGCCCCAATGATTTAAAAATTTTTATTTTAGAGAGAGAGCATGCATGCGAGGGGCAGAGAGAGAGGGAATCTCAAGCAGGCTCCACTCGGCGCGGAGCCCAGTGCGGAGCTCCATCCCATGACCCTGAGTGATCTGAGCCAAAACCAAGAGTCAGATGCTCAACCGACTGAGCCACTCAGGTGCCCCATCAGGCTAGTTTTCAATTAAACCATTTAGGATAAAGGAGTGACAGTCTCTGGGAACCTTCCAGAGCCAGCCAGGGGAGAGCGGTAGGGGCAGGAGGAGCCTCCTACCTACCCCCAAAACACTCAGAACTTGCTGCTCTAGACCACATAGTTGGTAGAATGGACCTTTCCCTGTCCGTCTTTGCTTATGAGTGGGCCGGCCGTGAGACTGTTCCTGGGGGACAGGCATCAGCGTGTGGTCTGTCAGGCCCAGCACCCCCAGAAGGGTTTACTTGGAGAGAAGTCCGCCAAGGGGGCTATCTCCAGCCTAGGTACAAAGATGTCGGAGCCCGTGAGGGGAGGGGAGGCCCCGACCCGCCTGCCTGGAAGGAAGAAGGGTGGCTTCGACGCCAGAAGAGGGCATGGCAGGGTCCAGGCCTCGGAGGACACTCCGGGGGGGCACCTCTGCCTCCCTCCCTGTGCGGCCCCGTCTCTGGCTGGGAGACGGGAGCGACCCTGGGGCTCAGCGCAGAAGCAGGGGAGAGCCGGCTGGGCGGGAACCGTGGGGACGGCGGCGAGGTCGCCCCTGCCGAGAGCTGCTGGCCTGGAGCGCCTGTGCTGAGCCGGTTGGCACGGAACTGACACCCCTTTAATTCACTGTTCTCACTCCCTGAGCCCCCGGGCTGGAATGAAAGGGCACCCAAATCTGAGGATAAGGTAATGTTTCAGCCCCACGTGAAAAAGTTACAGAGCTGTTTAGGTAACACGGGCAAAGCCGAAGACCGCATTCACTGCCAAGTTCCATACGGGGGTAACCGCCGGCTGGTGGCGCAAGATTAAAGTCGCACACATTTTTGTATTTACCTGGGGTGTGTGTGTGTGTTCGTGCGTGTGTATGTGCGTGCACGCGTGTACATCAGTGCCTGGCGCCTGTGTTTTCTGGCTTTACGTTTCTTTTTGTTTTATTTGTCGTGTTTCATTGTTGCTTAGTTTTTGGGACAGCAGGTGGAAGGCTGCCCTTCACACCTGCCCGGTGACGCCACACTGTTGGGATTTCTGTCACTTCACAGTTTGCTTCAGTGTCCGGGAGGCCCACTGTCTTGTTGCTTGTTCTTCTAAAAAACGTTTGGCTACTCTTACCATTCAGTTCTTTTAAAAACGAGATTTGGGGGTGCCTGGGTTGCTCAGTTGGTTGAGCATCCGACTCCTGATTTTGGCTCAGGTCATGATCTCCTGGTTGAGATCAAGCCCTGCATTGGGCTCCACGCTGAGCCTGCTTGGGATTTTCTGTCTCTCTCTGCCCCTCAACTGTTTGTGTGAGTGTGCACACCTGCTCTCTCTCTGTCTCTCTTAAAATTAAAAAAAAAAAAAAAAAAAAAAATCTAGGGGACGCCTGAGTGGCTCAGTTGGTTGGGCATCCGACTTCGGCTCAGGTCCGACTTCGGCTCATGGCTCGTGAGTTCGAGCCCCATGTCGGGCTCTGTGCTGACAGCTTGGGGCCTGGAGCCTGCTTTGGATTCTGTGTCTCCCTCTCTCTCTGCCCCTAACCCACTTGCATTCTGTCTCTGTCTGTCTCAAAAATAAATAAACATTAAAAAAAAATTTTTTTTTAAAAATAAGATTTGGAATTAGTTTGGTGGGTTGATTGGGCCGGCCGAGCTCTGCCCTATGGGTTCTCACTGCCGCCCACCCTCCCTAGGTGCTGAGCTGCCCATGACGGATTGGTGTGGGGCTTCTGATGTTTTGCCAGAGAATATGAGGTTTCTGGTAGATAATCTCCTGCCAAATTAGAGAATGTCCTTCTGTTCACGGCTCAATTATAACTTTTACGGTGAGTGGATAGTGAGTTCTTTTTTGTTTAATTTAATAGAAACTTTTTAATGTTTATTTTTGAGAAAAAGGGAGAGAGTGAGCGGAGGAGGAGCAGAGAGAGAGAGGGAGACACAGAATCAGAAGCGGGCTCCAGGCTCCTAGCTGCCCGCACAGAGCCCGACGCGGGGCTTGAACCCACACACTGCGAGATCGTGACCTGAGCTGAAGTCGGACGCTTAACCGACTGAGCCGCCCAGGTGTCCCCAGGATAGTAAATTCTTGCATCTTCCTTTTGGCATTTCTTATAGCGATGGTGGCCTTTCTGTTGAAGCAGACCGCTGCAGACCCCCTGGCAGACGTCCCTGCGTCGAATCACCCTTGTGCGCCTCGGACACGCTCCAGCTAGTTAACACGTGTTACTAATTTAAAGCACTTCCACTTGGATTTGCTAACGTCTGTGCAGCCGTGTGTAGGTGTCTTCCCCGGAGCCTCGGGCCTGTGCTTTGCTGCCCTCGGTCCCGGCGCCGGTCTGTCAGCACGCCCGCCCTGGCCTTTGCAGCCGTCCTAGGATGTTTGCCTCCCGGAGAAGCGGCGCCTGGTTAGATGGGACCTCAGTAAATTGTTTATCCTCTCCCTGGCAGGATGGGAAGTACCGACCTGTCCCCTTGTGATCCTGACGGTCCGGAGCATTGAGGGGCGGCCATCCTTGTCCCCCAGAGCCCAGCTCTTCGGGGCAGGGAGAGCAGCCTCACTCCCCAGGGCCCCCTGGGCTCTCTGGGACCCTGGTTGGGGGCAGCTTGCGTGTCTCTGACTTTGGAGCAGGCGGGGTGGGCTCTTCAGAGCTGGCCCCGGACAGCCGAGGGACTTTGGGGTGCGCGGCGCTGCCCTGGTGCCGTGGGCTCGGAGGGGGCCGGCTCCTGTGTCTGTGGACGGAGCCTCCCTTAGTGCTTGTCCCTGGCAGGTGGGTGCTTGCAGTTTCTAGAAACGACTTCTGTGCAGAGGCTTCCTGGGGCCCCACTATATCAACTCCCCTACGTGGGGACGCACTTCCTCCCTCCCGGTCCCGAGAGGCACTTGGAGAGCACAGGAGATGTGGCCCTGCCGTAGGTGACTCACTGTTTAAATCCTTGTCCGTTTGCCCGCTTCTGACCGCACATCCCTGCTCCTGCCCCCAAAAGGCACAGGCCGCCGTGCTAGTGTCCCTTTTCAGAAGGAGAAGGCCTCCGTGCCTGCAGTTCAGTCTCATCATTCTGCCATTAGGAATTGTGCCTCTGTGACGGGGTGCCGGCCTGCCCCCGGGCTCCCGGGGTGCCGGCAGGAAGGAAGCTGCCCATCCTTCGTTCTCTGCTTCTGTCACTGACCTCATGTCTCCTCTTCCCCAGAGATCGAAGCCATAAAGCTGGCCGAGCAGAAGCGCAAGGCAGAGCGGAGACGGAGGGCCACGGTGGTGGTGGGGGACCTGCAGCCCCTGAAGGACGCCCTCCCTGAGCTGCTGGAGCTGGAGGCCGGTGGCCGGCGGCTGCGTTCTGCAGGGTGAGCGTCTGTGTGCGGCTGCCTCGGGAACTTGAGGCTGCGAGGCCGGGCCGGGGGCCAGAGCGGGAGAAGAAATGGTGGAGGGGAGGGGTAGGCAGGCAAAGGCCCCAGAGAGGCCTGGCCCGGTTGTTGATGCAGAAACGCTTGCTTCCACGGGCCCAGCCGCGAGGTCAGCAGGGGGTGGGGCCTCCCTTGGCCAGCACGTCGAGGAGGGGCGCCTGCCGGCCGTTTGGGCCTCAGAACGGCTTCGCCGGGAGGGCTGCTGCATGGGGGGCGGGGTGTCCCTCCTGTACCGCTGCTGGGCTCTGTTCCCCGTGTGCCCTCTGCTTCACTCCCCAGAGACGCAGCCTGGCACCGTGCCCCCTGCCTCTGGTACCCCGTCCGAGACGCACACGTCCCGGTAGCGCTTCCTGCCGCCCTGCTGTGCGTGCTCTAGAGAAGCCGGTCCCTCTGCTGTCCCCTCCCCGCTCACAGGCTTGAGGGCGGGGGGCGTCAGGCCGTGTGCTCAGGGCCACTCGGCTGTAGAGCGGGAAGCTCCCAGGCCACCTCCTGGGATGGAAGCACCTAGAGCATTCGGTCCGGCAAGGAGTCGGGTGGCCATCACCCCCGCAGCCGCAAGCTTTGCCTTGGGTCCCTGTACTCCCTCCCGCCCGGTTGTGCCTGGCCGGGAGCCCCCAGCCCCATCTCGCCAAGAGCAGGCCCAGCCCATCAGCATTCATCACAGGAAGCGTCCGGGCCTCTTCCTGGCCTTCTGTGGCCAGATTCCTCGGAGCCCGGGAGGAGGCCGTGCTGCTGGGGTTAGGTCCCCCCGGTGGGTGACTTCAGAGGGTGTGGACGGCACAGATGGCTCCGTGACTGCTCTTGTCCACACCCTCTGGGCAAGTCCCAGAGTCCGGGTCGGACAGGACGTGGTGTGGGGATGGCCTCGGCACCCTGGACACCCAGACCTGAACGCAGGGGTCCCCAGGCACCCACTGGGACACACTGACCGAGGCCCCGGGCCACTCCAGGCTTGTTCCACATCCGTGATGTGGCCTCCCGGGGCGATGGCGGCAGGGAGCCCGGGGCTCGGGGCTTTTGGAGCATGCCTACCCCTGGCCGTGTCCCAGCCTCCATCCGTGTGGGCGCCACAGAGGGCTCCTGACACGAGCCAGCACGCGGACGGTCGACAGTCCTGCTGCTCCTTGGGAAGGTTAGCTTCTCTAGAAATCAGTCCTCTGGGCAAGAGAGTGTCAGGTGAAGGTCGTCTTTTCCGTTCTGACGAACCGGGTGGGGAGCCCCATGCAGCCGAGCCACCGGGCCAGCGGGCACAGGGGCGAGGCCGCCCATCCGCGGGACTCCGTCGGGTCCAGGTGGCCTTGGCCACGTCTTGAGGAGGCTGCTGCCGCCGCTACCCTGGAGCGGCCCCCGGCTGGTGGCTGCTGCTGGAGAGCTGGCTAGAGGTGGCAGCACGGCTCCACTGGCCGCCCCCCCCCCCCCCCCCCCGGGTGGACTCGGGTTCGCTCGTCGGGCTGTGGGTTTACGCAGGAGTCTGTGTGTTCCCACCGGCGCCGTTTGGTGTTTCTTCCACACACTTGGTTTCTGAGGCCCCTGGGGGCCGGGCGTGCCCTGTGGGCTCACCCGTGGCGGGGGAGTGACAGTGGTGAGGGTGGACGTGCCGGGGGTCACCCGCCTTGGGACTGCGGGCCTGGCTACCCGGAGTTTGCCAGGAAAGCATTTGCCTGTTTGACAGGGAAACTGAGGCTTCAGGGCTACATTGGTTTTCCCAAGGTTTATGCTGGGTCAGCCGATGTCCAGAGCCACTGCCTCCAGTTGCTGGTGAGGCTGGGGTCACCTGTGCGGGTACCTGAGCAGCGAGCCAGGCTGTGTGCTCTGAGCCGCACGGCATTCCCGCCGGGGGTGGGGGGTGGTCTCAGTCCAGCCACCATCTGCCGTGCTCGGTCTGCAGCCAGAACCAAGCTCGGAGGCCACGAGTGAGTGGCTGCCCTTCTACGAGCTCTCTGCCTTGGTCATTTCAAAGCAGACCAAGGCCCGGACCTGTCTGGACAGAGGGGACAGGACTGAGGGGTTGGCTGGGTTTGTGCTGGGGTGTTGGCTCTGCTCACCCCGATGGCCTTGGGGATTCACCCTGTCTGCCTTTGTCCGCAGGACGGGAGCCTCCCCCCGGGAGCTGCTTACCGGGGTCCTAGCCGTGCCCTGAGGCTCGGTGACCGTCTTGGCCTCCCACCTTGCTAGGGGGGTCACCTGGCCCACGGGCACCGAGGGGACTCCCAGATGTGTCTCTGCTGGCAGAGCTGGAGGGCTGTGGGAAGCATCAGTGGATTTTACCATTTTACAGACCTTGGGTGGCCCAAGGCCTGGGATGCCGGCCCGTTCTGCGAGGGGTCTGCTCCCGGGTGAATACAGGGTCAGCAGCGAGAGGAGCAGAGCCGAGGTGGCCTGGGGCAGAGGGTGACTCGGGAAAGCCTGGCCGTAGGCTCGGAGTCTGGGACGGGCCCTTGGGGATGCACGTGGCCGTCTTGGCGGCCCTGCCTGAGAGCGGGCACTCGAGTCAGCGTGAGTGAGAGGAGAGGCGGGTGCAGGTGCTCTCTTAGGCTCAGGAGACCGGTCTTTCATTCATATTTTATCAGAAAACATGAATAAAGAACGAGGCCTTCTGGTCTAGAGGCTAAATTTAGGTGTTGGCTCCGGGCTCTGGTTTTCTCGCCCTTCTTGCCGCCCGCCACGTAGACGTGTCTCTTGGTACCGGCTCCCCAGGGAGATGGGCTGTGCTGGGTCCTGTGGGGAGTCCCATGGTGAGAAGGGGTCCAGGGTCCCCACGCTGACCTGCTTCTCTGTGTCCCCAACAGGGTGAGGGTGAGCAGGAGGCCCCGGCCCGCCGAGTTGAGCCGCATGAGTGCCACGCAGAGGCTCCAGCTCCTGTGAGTAGGGCCCACCCGCAAATGGGGCTCCACCGCTCCCACCCCTCTCCTCCCGTCATGCCCCCCGTGCTGTCCGGTGTCCGGCCCGGGTCCGCTCGGGCACTGCGGACCACTTGGCGTGCAGCACCCTGTTTCCAGCTGGGCTGGGAGCCCCTTCCGTGGGCAGCAAAGGGAGCAGAAGCTACCAGAACCAGCGCTGCCAGCCCTTAGGGGGTCCCCGTTGGAGCCCAGGGCCCCCGGCCATCCCGGGCATCGGGAGCGGACACCTGGCTTGGGCAGTCGGTCCAGAGGGGGCGGTCTCCCTGACGACAGCCAGGAAGGCACCTTGAGGTTTGGCCTTGCCTGTCCTGCCCCCACCTGCCCCAGGCCGGGCGGCCCCTGCTGCGACACATCCCCCCCCCCCTGCCCAGACTGCTTCTGGAACTGCCATCCTGAGGTTTCGGACCGGGTCCCCTTAGTTTCCGTGCAGAGGTGACGTCCCCCAGGGGTGCCCACCAGACTCGAGCTGGCCCTGGCTCATCTGAGAGGGGCTGGCTGGGCTCAGAGACCGGCGGTGGGGAGGGCGGCAGCCACCACCTGGACTCGCGGGGCCCCGGACCCCCACCCCCGGAGGAAGCCGTCCCGTCTCCCATCGCACCTCTGTCGCCGCGGCGCCCTCTGCGAGAAGGGCCGGTCTCGGGCTGGCGGGTGCGGAGCTCCCGCCCCTCCGTGACTGCGGATTCAGCAGAGCTGCGGGGAGGGGGAGGGCGCCTCTTATGTAAGGCCGCCTGTGCAGGCCGCGGGCAGGCTCTGCCTCCCCACGTTTGTCAGCTTCCTCCTGCTTTGAGTCGCAGCTCCCCACGAAGGCTGGGATGGGGGCCCAGAGCCCACTCCCTGGAGGAGGGGCCGGTGTCCCGGACCCATGGGCACGTACAGTCCCTCCTAGTGCCGCCCCCCCCCCCCCCCGCCACCTCCCTGTGGTGACCCTTAGGCCCCAGGTGCTCTGTCCCGGGGTAACCCCTGGCCTGGCCCGCCCGCTCCAGTGCCCAGCCCCGCCCGAGGTGCCTGAGTATGGGGTGGCTGAGGGGAGGCGGTGCCGGCGCCCGTCCCTAGCACCCCACACTGAGGTGTTTTGGGGTTCGCTGACCCGCTCTGATCTCCGTTCTTTCAGCGAGGAAGAAAGGGCCCGGTTTCGGGAGCTGCTGGCCAGTCCGTCCTACAGGGCCAGCCCCCTGCTGGCCATCGGGCAGCAGCTGGCCCAGCAGATGCAGCTGCACGGCGGCGGCCAGCTCTGACCTGGTGCGGAGGCGTGCCGTGAGCCCCGAGGACCCGCCCCTGCCGTCATCGCCTTGAACCCGGCGGCAGTGCCCACCGTGAGGATGAGCTGTGGCGTGACCTCGGGCAGTGGGCCTGCGGGCTTCCTTCCAGGCTGCTCTTGGGCTTTTCTGGGCCGGCCGACCGGGATGGCACGACCTACCGCCCGGCAGGCGTCAGGATCCCGAGACGCGTCCACGTTGCTCCGTGCTTCGGGAGCGCTTGCCGCCCTCCCGGTTCCCGGGGGCTCGGATGGAACATCTCCTGTCTGCTTCTCCCGTTTTGTCTCCGTGCCGCTCCCCCGGCCCTCTCCCCGCTGTGGCCCCGAGCCCAGGTTGCTCCCCTCCACCTGCTCTTGTGGTTAAGGGGAGCAGGGCCGCTGCTGTCCGTCAGCCTGGACGCGGGGCACAGGCCTGGTCCCGCCCTGCGGCGGCTGACCCGAGAGCAGGATGGGTATTTATTGTGAGAAGCCTGGGGTTTGGAGGCCGGACTGTGGGAAATCAGACTTAAACCCTTGATTCGAGGATGTGGAGGGGGCTGCTTTTCCGGCCAGAGGCCCCGAGCTCGTGGATGTGTGGCTCAGAGGCCTGGGCCCCCGCGGCGGCAGCTCTGGGCCCAGGACGGGGCCTGGGTACCAGCGCCCCTCACAGGCGGGCGACAGCCTGGGCGTGCTGCCTCTGCGTCCGGGCGCCAGGCCAGTCTGGGCCCTGTGGCTGATCTGTCCCTGACCTCTAGTGGCGTGGCCGCCGTGCTCACGACACACAGACACCTCAGCAGTGTCCGCCGGGCCTGTCCAGGAACGGATGGCTGAATGGAATCGGATCCTGGACCCCTTCTCTGCACAAGAGCACACGGTGTGGACACATCACAGGGACGGGACACAGAAGGGACAGATAAGACCACAGAGGCTGCAGGTGGCAGCCGAGTCCCCTCAGCCAGAGGTCAGCGTGGTCATGTCGCCAGGACCGCCAGGCCCTAAGGGACGGTATGGTCTTGTTCTCAGCACAGAAACCAGTTCTCCATAAGTGAGACAAGCTGTTTACAAAGTGGTATTTGTGACAAACTCGTTTCTGCAATAAAATCACTGCTGGGAAAAAGAGTGGGGCACTGGCCGCCTGGGAGACGGCGCGGATGCCTGGGCGTTTCCCCATCACGCCTGTGTTGTCTGCGTTTGGTGACAGTGGCTGCAAGGCTCTTCTTACGTGTTGTCTGAGGAGAAAATCTCCGTCCTGGTCCCGCAGCAAGTCCCGTCTGACCACGGCTGGGCCTGCTCGCCCCCTCGTGCCCTTATCAGGCCCTCCCCCTCGGCCGCTCTGAGAGCACGAGCTGTGGGTAAGGGAGAGGCCGGAGGGAGGCTGGGTGGGCTCCCCGCGAGGAGGTGAGGTCCGTACGCTGCCCCTTCCGCCGACCTCAGGACTCACCCCAAGGAAATGGGCTGAGAAACCTCAAACGTGTGGGGACAACCCCCCCCTCCCGAGCAGAGTACCAGACCCCAATGACGGCTGCTGCTCAGATGATCTGGGGCTCGTGGGGTTGGAAACGGGAGCTCCAGTCCTGCAGGCGCCCCCCTGGGTGTGGCCCCCCGGGTGTGGCCAGACGCCTGGCCTGAGTGGGACGGGAAGCTTCCAGCCACCGCTCTGCCGTGTGTTGCAATGGGCGTGAGTTACTGGGTGGTGAGTTTAGGTGGAGACACGGAATAGACCAGTACTGTTTGTGCATCTTAAACCCTGTGCGCTTCGGGCGCATGGGCCGACAGCTCTGGGACCTGCCTTCAGGGCCCTCGCGGAGCGCTGGCTGGGGACTGTGTCCTTAACTAGGCGCACCGTGGGCCCCACAGAGCTGGCCGGTGTCCCTACCCCCCGTGCCTATTGTCCAGGTGCACAGCACCAGAACCAGTCGGGGAGGGGACAGAGAACATGCCGCCTAAGCACAGTGCCAGGCTGGAGCAGCGAGCCCGTTGTAGGCCTTGTCCCTCTGAGTCCAAGGGCTCCTCTCCAAGCCCCTGACTGTCCCTTTTCCCTGATGGGCCCTGCCTGCCCTGTCCCCAGGCTCACCTCTGAAGCTTTCCCTGGTGAGGAGGCCAAGGGACCGTTACCTCCCCTGGCCCCCAGCCAGAAACCTTCAAGACCCCCTTTTGCACTCCCGTGGCCCACCTGGATCTGCCTTCCCCACTAAACACCCCCCTCTCTCTCTTCCCTTCTTGTTGCTACAGTTGCTGTCCCATTCTTTTGGTGGACATGTGTATCAGTTACCAACTGCTGTGATCGCCGAATAACGAACATTCCCCAAACACATACAGCCGGGTGTTTTCCCCACAAGTCGGGGCCAGGCTGGACTCTTGTCTGAGGCACCTGCTGAATTTGTTTCCTAGGTAACAGATTACCAGACACGTGACTTCAAGCTCCAGAAGCCTATTCTCTCCTGGGAGGCTGGAAGTCGGGTCGGTGCTGGCAGGGCCATGCTGCTCCAGAGACCTCCACGTGGGGGGACGTCTTTGCCTTTTCCAGTGTCTGCGGTTTGCCAGTGACTCCGGCATCTCTAGGCTGGTGGCCGCCCAGGGACTCTCCTTGTCTCTGCCTTCACATGCACCCATGGGTCGGGGCCCACCCTCCTCCAGAATGATCTCAGCTTAATTAACTCATTGCACAGATTCCATTTCCAAATACAGTTACGTTCTGAGGCTCCAGGAAGACGTGAATCTGTGGAGGTGCACTCGGCCAGGAGGCTGGTCTGGGCACCAGGGTTCTCAGAACCCCCAGCTGAATAGAGGGTGCACGTCCAGAGTCCAACACCGCTCGTGAGGTGGGGTGGGGGAGCGCTGGGCGTGGGGAGACTGGGGCGGGGTGTTGACACAGGAGAGGGGACAGCAGAGCTCTGAGCAGGAGCTGCGTGCGGGCTGGGCTTCCTTATGTGGTGGAGAGGGTCCCCCTCCACGCCACGCCAACCCACGCCACGCCGCGTTCTCCCTTCCTGCACGTGCCCTGCCCCGTGTTTCCCCCTCGTGTTCTCTGTGCCTTCTTTCCCGGGGATCGAGACTCCAGGGTAGCGTTTGCTCTGACCGCTTGGGTCGGCGTCACCCAGGGCTGCGCAGCCTGGTGGCAGCACATCGGATGAATGAATGTCTGAGTGGATGTGTGAGGGGCAGGACGCGGTGGGCCTGTGTGGGCCTAGGTGACTAAGCCCAGGGTCTCCACGTGGTGTCCAGCTGGGGTGGGGGGGTTCCTCGGGACCCCGACTCACAAGTGCCCACAGCACATCCCCTCCGTGTCCCTCACTTTGCCTTCTTTGCAACCCTGCTGGCCTGCTCCGGGGCGGGGGGCGGTGAGGAGGAAGGGGTCGGTGAGAACGCGTGGCCCCCAGGGTCTGTGAGACCACCGCAAGCAGGCCGCCAGGGCCGGCTCCTACTCGGGTCATTCTCGGGTACGTGGATCGCTGGACTGCAGATTGCTGGGCCCTGTCTACAGGGAGCTCGCCAGGATGGGTCCGGGTCTGGTCCTGGGCAGACGGTGACGCATGAGCCTGACGCCGGCCCCGAAGCCTCTCTGCCAGCTTGCGTGCGGTCGCAGGCCTCGGTGGTGCTTCGGGGCCTTTGTCTTGGGCACGGAAGGGCGTCGGTGCTGGCAGCCTCTGCCGGGGTGGTGAGTCAGGCGCCGGTAGCCGTGCCTGTCAGGGTCCTGTGTTGCCTGGAAGCCAGGTGTTTAGCAAACTGCTTTTGGAACGTTCTTGGCGCAGCCATGGCACCCGTGACGGCCGCCTGGGCTGATGTCACTGTGCTGCGATGTGGGGGCTCAGCCCCTGCTTGGCCCCAGTGGGTTGGTGGCCGCCACCCCGTGACCCGGGCTTTCCAGGGTGCTGCCGTCGCCGCGTGTCTCCAGGCTATCGGGAGAGCTGGCTGGCTGTGGAGATAGCAAGACGCCAGCCTTCCGGCCCTTTCTCTGATGTCGCGTTCCCCGGGGCAGCTAGTCTCCTGCTTCTAGACCCCAGGCCCTCGGCCTACGTGAACAGCGTCCTTGTTTTGAAGTCAGACTCCATCAACTGCATTTTCTTCTAAAGGCCCTAAAATAACGTAGGGTAAAGTGATAATTAGACACGTGTTCCTGACGTTGGCTTGTGTTTCTCAAGGCTCTGCTGAGATCCGGAAATGTCATTTGCCGGGTCCTTGGGAGAAAATCAGAGATTACTGGTGTCTTTGAATTCAGATGTGTCTTCTGGTTGCTCCTGGGCCAAGAGTCTGCAGGGCCTCTTGCCAGGCCTTGTCCCTTCTTGTTCCTCTGGTCACAGGCAAGCTGAGCCCTGACTTGGGACCTCCTCTGCGAGGGAAACTGAGGCTCAGAGAGGGCAGTGACCCCGGGATTGGGGCTGCAGCTGGAGCTGGGGTATCCGCTGCTTGTCCTGCGGAGGCAGATGTCCTCAGAATGCAGAGCTCCTGCCACCCCGGGACCCCACCCCTGCCTCTGACCTCTGCCCTCAGTTCGGGTTCAGTTCCCAAGCACAGGGCTCGGGTGCCCTGGGAGGGACAGCGCCCTGCTCCCTGCTCTGGTGTCTGGGTTTCTTACACAGCGGTAATTATTCCCACCTCTGGTCCCACCTCCGGTCTCCTAGGTTGGGAGCGGACTCTAATTACATAACGGTGTTTGATTAGAGAATCTGCCCTGGTCAGCTCTCGGGCTCTGGGCTCCTGTGTGAACAGCCTTTCCACTGCCTTCTGCAGACACCTCCCGGGCCCTGGCCTGCTGACCCAAGTGCCACCCAACATACTGATGAGCCCCGTGTCCTCTGGCCTGCCACCTGGCGGGGTTCGCCCCCAGCTCTCATTCACCCCGCCAGCCCTTCTGCCCGAGTCTGTGGGCAGTTCCACACACCGGCACACAGGAAGCTTAGTCTGCTGGGGACGGGCACGGTCCGCTGTAAGCTCCGTGGGGTCCCTGGGGCCACCGGAGTCTCCAGGGGAGGGGCTGGCTGCCTTCCAAGCAGTGGGAACACTTGGGGAGGGGACGGTGGCAAGTGTGAGTGAGGAGGGGATGTGAGTTCAGCTGGCGGGAGCTGACACCCTCCTGACACTCTCTGTCAAGATACAGGTGCCGGGCCGACTAGCTTGGTGGCCCCTCTGTGCTCGAGGGTGACAGGAGCGGGGAGTCTTCCTCCTGTGTGAGTGCCTTGGGGAGAGGCGTGTAGGGAAGGGGAGGGGTGTGCAGGCAGGAGGATATCTGGGGAGAAGGGGAGGGGTGTGCAGGGGAGGGATGTGTTTGGGAGGGGTTGGTTGTCTTGAGGTTCTAGAATTTGCTACAGTCTGCCCTCTGTCCGCAAAGATCCAGGTCCCCCTGTGCCCCTAGACCCACGAGGCCACCGCAGGGCAGCACCAGCCAGAGGCTGAGCCCTCCTAAGTGCCGTGACCCGGGCTGGGCCCTGAGTGGAGCTCCTGTGCCCTGGGGACACTTGCCTCACCTGTCCCAAGGCCTGGGCTGCGGTGGTGGGACGGGCCTGGGACACTTGAGGACTTCTATTGAAAGGGGGGAGTGGAGGCCGGGACCAGTCAGACCTCGTCCCTGGATGGTTGTAAGTGCCCGGAGGAGTGGTTGGCCAGCTGTCCAGTCCTCTCAAGCCCCTCTCTCCACACCCTTGTCCCTTCCTGGAGCTGGCTGGAACCTGGAGGTGGCTGTCCTTCCTGACAGCACAGGCCTGGGTGGGGGCTTCTCTTGGGACACAGGGCTGGGCTAGGGCTGCACATATCGGGCAGGCCTAACCCTGGGAGCACGTGGGATCCCCTTTTCTGGAAGAGAGTAGGGCTGCCTGGGGAGGACCCCAGCAGGGGGCTGCTTAGGGGACCGCCCAGCTACAAGGCTCCCGCTTTAGATGTCAGGGCACTGCTGTCTTCCTGCGTGTGGGTCAGAAGCTGTCGGAGGACCCTGCGGTTCTGACCCCGCTTGGACAAGGGTCCTGACTGGTGCGTGACGTTGGCTGGGGCTGAGGGGCAGTCACGGTGCTGACCTGATGGCCCTGACCCTGCTGCAGGGCCATGTGCCTCAGACTCCTCAGTGTTCCCCTGGGCTGGGGGGAGGCGAGTTCAGATTTGGACCCCAGGCAGGACTGGGACACCTCTTTCCACCCAGGAGATGCTGCTGCTACTGACCAGGGACACGTCCTGTGGGCGACCCGGGCAGGGGCATCGGCCTGCGAGACCTGGGGAGGTCCTCACCCTAGCCCCACTCGGGGGCCTGGCCATCGTCTGGAAAAACGTAGCTGCTGTGGGGTGTGTGTGGGACTGTGTGCACACGTGTGTACATGCGTGTATGTGTGTGCACATGTGTGAGGACTGGTGCCTCTGTTCACGTGTGCTCACGTGTGCACGTGTGTGTATACGTACATGTATATGTGTGTGCGGATTACATGCTTTTAGGCGCAAACTCAGAGCTCGTCTGTATGTGTTCGCTGTGTTGTGCGTGATGTGCGTAACTTCTTGGACTCAAGAGCCGTAGCATTCCTAATTCTGGAACACTTTTATCAAGAAGAGGTGAATTTCACTGAATTCCTTCTTGGCTTCTGTTGAGAAAGTCATGTGTTTTGTTATTTTGTTGTTATTTTTTCTGCGGGGTGGGGGTGTGTGCGAGCAGAGTGATTAATTTTCTTCATGCTGCCGGCTTTGCATTCCTGGGGTCACGTGCTTGGCTCGGGCTGTGTTTTGGTTGCTGGGGTTTTACTGAGCAGCCGGGGAGCGAGAGGGGCGGTGCGACCTCTGAACCGTGAGGTTTCCCCGCGGGTCTCAAGGAAGGTTTCCATGGGGTCTCCGAGCTTCAGCTCTCTGGACCGGGCAGGGGTGGCAGCGGGGGAGGCACGTGTGTTCTCTCCACCCCCCTGCCTTTGCCCTGGCCTGAGCCCGTGGCCTCCCGAGGCCGGACCCCCCCTGCCTGCCCTGCTCCCCCCAGCGGTGCCCAGCTCCCTGCAGTCCCCGCCGGGCTCCCGCAGCCTGGGTGACGCCCGGTCCCGCCCTCCTCCTGGGGAGGGGGTCCTGAGGTTCTGCGCCAGAGGCCACATCGGGCCCAGCGGGACCCCGGCCTGTTCGGCCCCTCGGATGTCCTGGTCCCAACCTTCCAGAAGGAGCGGGCGCTGTGCTGAGGCCACCACCCCTGTCTGGGGTCCTGATGTGGGTGTGTCCTTCACAGCCCCTAACGGACAGTCCCGCCCCTCCTACCTGGCCCTTGAAGCCTGCCAGCGTCTCCTCGTCCTCTGTGAGCAAACCTGCTTCATGGGGGGTGTGTCGCCGCTATGGCAGGTGGCAGATGCCCAGGTGTCCCTCCCCCGCCGAGACAGACAAGAATCTGTCACGTGCTCAGAGCCCTCCTGGCGTCCTTCGTGCTTCCCTCAGCCTTGACTGTCAACTGTGTTCAAAAGGTGTGCTCGGGAGAGGAGGGCCAGGGAGGGAGAGTCGGGGAGGGGGCGGGCAGCCCCGGGACGGGGATGCTGAGGGGCCCACGGAGGAGGGTGTGCCCGGGGCCTCCTCCGGGGGAGGCCCAGGGACCAGGTGGGTGGCCGGCTCTCAGAAGGAAGCCTGGGCGCACGCGTTGGCCGTGTGGGCTCTGCCAGGAGCACCCCCCTGCAGGGACGCCCCTGCCGCAGAGCACGGCCCAGCCCAAAGCCCGGGGCACTGTGGCGGGCGCACCCTGTCGGAACCCGGTCCCGCCTCTCCCCAGCTTGGCGGCGGGCCCGCGCCCCCTGCCCCTGGAGTTGGGCACAGCCGGGGACTCGACGTGGCCTCGGGAGCGCACGCGACTTTGGGGGACGCTCCCAGAGTCCGCGCGTGGTGTGCAGTTCCGGTATGACGGGCGTGGCTGCAGACGGGGGCCTGTCCGGCAGCCTGGGTCCCCGTGTACAGGCCACAGGGACCGGAGCCCTGGGCCCGACCCGCGATGGTGGCGGAAGGCGCTGGCTCTTCTGTCCCGTGGCCGGTATGCCTGCCGTCTGGGTCCTGCCGAGAGGACCGAGGAAGGGACGCGGGGAGTGGTGCTCGGTGTCTCCTGGGGTCGGGAGACGCCGCCGCAAGTGCCGGGAAAGGACAGGTGTGTGTGGCAGCGAGCCGTGTACGACAGGCCAGACGCGCACACAGCCAGCCCTCCCGCGGCCACTTCTCTCAGGCGCAGCGGGGCTGGCGGGAACCGGCCCAGTTGTGCCGTGACGGACCTTGGAGCCTGAGCAGGCAACACCGCCTGAGCGCCCGTCTGGAAAAGAGGCGCACAGAACACAGTGAAGCCTCCAGAAGGCAGCCAGAGGTGCATTCGGAGGACAGCTGACCGCCCTGAATGGTTCCACACAATGGAGAGACCGGTAAAAACGATACGTGAAGTAACATTCAGTTCCAGACTGTGGAGAAAGGAAGGAAGACGGAGCGGGAGGAAGCAGGAGGGACACGGGACCCCTGAGAACAGGAGTGGCCGGTCTGCTGAATGGGAAGCAACAGGACAGAGAGACGGAGTCCAAGAACGTCCCCCGAGGGGAATCTGGGGGATCCTCTGTGAGCCAAGTGGCCGTCAGGAAAGTGAGCCCCCCCTGTGCTGTCAGGTCAGCCCCTCCAGTGACCGTGGTGACCCGGCCTGTGCCTCACTCAGCCCTCTCCTCCCCCCTCCTCCGGCCTCCACTACCGTGGTGACAGGCCCTGCAGGGGTCCTTCCTGGTTACACTGCTCTCAGTGGCCTCTGTGTGATGGCCGCAGGAACTCTGGTGGCCCCCCTTCCCCTCCTCTCCTTCCCCTCCATCCCTGCCCTGCCTCTCCCCTCCCCCTCCTGTCCCTGCTGCCCGCTCCCCCATCCCCCTTCCGCTGAGACTGGGGGTGCACCAGCCGGGACCTCTCTGGTCCCTGAGATGCTGCTGGGGCCAGACAGTGGGGCACTTGTTTCTTGCCCTCTTCCCTTTCTACCAAGGAGAAGGATTCTGAACTGAGCCACAGGGAGCTGGGCTCCCAGGGTGGTACAGCAGGTCAAGGGCCCTGGCTGTCCCAAAGGGATCATCTTTCATGGCTAAGTGATCTCATGGCAACCTGGGAAGACAGCCAGAGCCCCTGACATCCGAGCGTGGGAATGTTCGAGGAGCCAGAGTGGGGCCTGTGGACCAGGAAGGTGCCTCTGCACCCCTGTTCAGGGCCAGCTGGGTGGGGGTCTGAGACCAGGGCCTGGTGCCCAAGAGCACCCAGCTCAGCCACGCCAGGGGAGTCCTGTCCAGGAGAACTGATCACAGACACAGCTCTCTAGGGGCCTCGGGAGTCTGTGGGCCACACAGCAGCCCCCTAGACCAAGACCCCCGACGCCGAAGGAAACAGCGCATCTCTCTTCCCGCCCAACCCCCGGAGCTGGGTTGCTCAGCCACATCCCCTTCCTGGAGAGACAGCAGGGGCCCTGTGGAGTTGTCGGGGGGATGCTGGCGGAGGGACCCCCGTGCGTGCACGCGGCCCCTCTCCCAGCTGGACGCGAGCAAGGCCCGCCTTCACTCTGCCCCGCTGGAGGCCGTCAGCAGAAAGACCAGCAGCCACTCGGAACGAAGGCAGAGCCGTGTGGGTGGAAATAGCAAGACGGCCGCGAAACAGGACTTGGCCTCGTGATAACATTTGCGTTTTGTCTCCACTGTGCTCACCTAAGAAAATGTGAGTGTGGCCTCGGGCCAGCCGCGCCGCGCGCTCCACGGGCCTCTGCGAGCATCTCGGCTGCCGCTCTCAAGCAGGCCTCCTGGGCCCCGAGCAGTGGAGGCCGCGGCTACGCCCGCTCTTGGGGTCTTGGGGTCTTACCGTCAGCTGGGAAGGGGGCCATCATCCCCGGCCGCTCTTTCCAGCCGTGGCCGTGGCTGTTGGTAAGGGGGATAGGGCGGTCCGCTCCCCGGGCGGGTGCCAGGCTCCGGGCCTCGACTGGGCAGGGGTTAGCTCACGGAGCCCTCCCAACCCCCCCAAAGTAGGTGCCATTGTGGCCCTGCACCGCAGAGGGGGAAACTGAGGCAGGATCTCCTCACCCGCGAGCAGAGCCCGAGGCCCGAGTCACCGGCTCCCCAGAGCCAGCGTGAGATGGCCCCCTCACCTCCACCTCCCTGTGTCACCCCTCCCACCCGGCTCGGTGGTTCTCCGAGACACAGGCCCTGGGCCCACCCGGTGGAGGCCCGCCAGACGCTTCCCACGGCCTGCTGTCCGCCTGCTGTCCACCCCCTGTCCTGAGCCCCAGCTCTGCCAGGCTGCGGCCCGGCAGCACCTGGTTACCCCTCGCCCCTGGCCAGCCCCTCCTGGTCACCACTGTCCCCTGTCCGGCCGCTCCCCACCTCTTTCCCTCCCCAAGCCCGCGGAGGTCCTCACCCATGTCTCTGGGGCCTCATCCTGGCCTCGCTCGTTCCCCTGCCCCACCCCCACCCCAAACTGCCCCCGCACCTCTCCTGGGACTCAAGGACGTTTTCGTGGAACCTAGCCCTACCTGGAACCCGCGCGGGCTATGTGAGGTCCCGCCCTCCCGCCCTGCCCCCCCATCCATCTTGTCCCCACACCTGTCTCATCCCTGACACCTGTCCCAGCCCCAGTGAGTATGTCAGGTGCCTACACCCAGGCAGCCACCACGCCTCCTGCCTGCTGGTGGGCCCTGGGTGCCCGCAGCCTCAGACTGGGAGCCCAGGGCGGAGTCTGTTTAATCAGATGGTGTTTCCGTGAGCCAAACGACAAACAGGCTTTCCAGAAGCAGCGGGAATAGCCCGTCTCCCAGGAGGGAAGGGAAACAGGAGGCTGCTGGAGGCCATCCAGGTGCTGGGGCCCGAGCCCGGCAGCTGCCGTGTTGGGGAGCAGCTCTGCACGTGCAAAGGCCCCGTGGGTGGCAGCCTGAGTGCTGGGGGCTGTCGTGTGGGTGCCTGGGGTCTAACTGGCCGGGCCTGGGTCAGGTGGGGATGGGGCCGGGTTGGGCTCGGCTCTGGGCTCGGCCAGTCCGTCCCCTGGAGCAGGGACATGAGATGACCCCTGGAAATAGACTTCAGCCTGGGCAGGGCCGGGGCCACATGGTGGGGATGGGGCGCGTCCAGGGCCCTGCAGGCTCTGGTGGGGACGGGGCTCCCCTTGCCCGAGGCTCGGCCTCCGCCTCAGGCGTCTGTGCCCCAAAGCAGCTCATTCAAGGAGACTCTGCTCCATTGTCCCTCCGGGCCCAGGCCCTGGTGTGGGGGCGAGGTGGCCTTGTCCCTCAGAAACGGGTCTGTGGCCTCCTCCCCGGACCTGGCCTCGCGGCAGGGAAGGGCCGGTGGCCTCCAGGAGTGTCCTGGCCTGAACCCTGACAGGACTCACGTGGGACACGGTGGCCCTGCAGGAGGCAGGGGCGTGCTGTGCCCGTGCCCCGCTTTGCTGCTCCTGGGAGTGTGCGCTCCCCGCCGTGAAACAGGAGCTGCGGGGCCGATGAGCCGGCACACAGCCAGAGCTGAGGAGGGGCCCCAGCCCCCAGCTGCACGCAGGCCACCCAGCCCTGAGGTCCTGATCCTCTGGGGCTTGGGTGGGGCAGAAATGCAGGTCTGAACCCCTCTTCCAGGTGATTCTCACATGCAGGGGGTCACAGACACCTTGGCCAAGGTGCAGGGGAGGGAAAGGCCCCCAAGCTGCGCTCCCGGGGCAGGCTGTACTGGTGGCCCCCATGGGCGGTGGGGTCCGTGGCCAGTGCCTCCCACCCCCTGTGTCAGCCCTCCGCTTCCTCATCCATCGGCCTTTGCTGGAGCCCTGTCAGCCAGGCGCCGTCTGTGACGCGGGTGGTGGCTTGCTGTGTAGCTTGGGGCCTGCTGGAGAAACACCGTCATTTTCAGGGTGCGATTTCAGCTACGTTGGGGACCCCACCGGGCGCCTGCTGCTGGAGCCTCCCTCCCTGCATTTCTCCCCCAGGCCTGGGAACCAGGGGGCCACCTGCTCCCCAAGGGACCCAGGAGCAGGGGATGGGCTGTGAGCAGTGCTGGCCGAGCCCGGGCTAGGCAGTGGGATGATAACCGGACGGACGAAACCTCGCAGAGAGACCCGGGGCCCTGGTCCCGCAAGGCCTCCCCTGGCTCAGCAGTGGCCCCTGGGAGGCCGTGGGGGTGCTCCCACAGGAGGCACCAGCAACCCTAGCTGCCCGCCCAGGGCTGGGGACGTCAGGAACTGGCCTTGGCCCGCTGTGGGCACCTCCCTCCTGCCATACTCTGTCCTCACCTGCAGGACCCGGGCCACCCCCGGGAGGGGTGGCCGGGGTAGCAGACGCCCCAGCTCCAGCCGGGCAGCAGGGGCCTGGCCTGTCTGGTGGGCATCTCCCGCGAGCTGGGCGGGCCCGGCCTCCAGAGAGAAGTGGGGCTCCGGGGCTGGTGTAGGTGGGCCCTGTTCCTGCACAGCCCCCCGAGACGGGGCCGTGACAGGGCAGGGCCTGACCTCATCCCGGTCTTTCAAGACCCCTGGAGAGCCTCTTGCCTTCTCAGGATGTGGGGGCCGCCGGCCCCTCCTGCTGCCCCTCGCCTGGTCCCCTCAGCCTCTGTAGGGGTGGGAGCTGCAGGGGCCGAGGGGGACTCAGGAGGGCCGGGTCGCTCTGGAAGGAGTGTTTGGGGACGTCCCTCCCACTCTGGACTCAGTGTCCCTAATCTCTGTGGCTGGACCACTTGCCCCTGCAGCCTCCCCAGCGCCTACGCTCTGCCGTCTACGATGTCCCAAGGGCCTTGCTGGGTCCTCCTGCCCGAGGTGGGGTGCTCCCGCCTCAGAATCGGGGTGTGCAGCTCCTGTGCTGGGTTGTAAGAGGCCGGGGGCTCCTCAGAGAAGGGGTTGGGTTTAGTGCCTGCACAACACTGTCCCCCGAGGGAACGGGGACGCGAATGTGGGATTCGAGGGGCCATCTGAGGACGTGGCCGGCCGCTAAATGGGGCAAGAAACAGCACCTCAGGGGGTTTCTCCCCGTTTAGTGTGATGACAGTCCGGTCTCCTGCCGTTCTGGTCCCAGGCTGCCTCCGCTCGGGCCGTCGTAACAGGTTCCCACCGGCCGAGTCAACGGAAAGGTGCGATTCTGCCAGTGCCCCCCAAGGCTGCACCCCCGGGTCATGGCGGGCGGGGCCGGCTCCTCCCGGGGCCTCTCCCGGGCGCGTGGACGCCGTCCTCCTCGTGACCTCACGTGGCCGTCTGTGTGTGTGTGTGTGTGTGTCCTCATCCCCTCTTCTCACAGGGACACCGGTCAGTTTGCCCCAGGGTTGCTCTAGTGACCTTGCTTTGCCTTAATTATCTCTTTCATGGCACTATTTCCAGATGCAGTCATGTTCTGGGGCTCCGGGGTCGGGCCTTCAGCATGTGCTTCGAGGGGACACAGCTGAGCCCGTCACAGGGCGTTAGCCTCCTAGAATTTGAGGTGCTCTGGCTGCTGGCATCTTTGGGCTCCAGGGGTGCCCGGGGGTCATGCCTGGGTGGAGACTGAGCCCCTGATCTGAGGACGGCTGGGCGGTCAGAGGACCCTCAACGGTGGGCCCCTCCTGGGCACTGCGGGCCCCCCCATTGGGCCCCCATCCACTCCCTCTGCCCTCCTGTCTGTGGGGAGAGCCGCGTCCTCTGTGGGACCTGCCCGGCCCCATGGGCCTCACAGCTGCCACGTCATCAGGGTCCCCTCGGCCTGGGGTGGGGCCGTGGCGCTCTGTCGCCTTCACCAGGCAGCCCGCCTGGAGGCCCCTGCCTCCTGCATCCGGTCCACGCTGCTGGGGAGAATCCCACCTCCGATTGTCCGCCCCCGAGACTTCGTTCCAGGGCTTGGTATTCGCTGCCGCTTAACCCCTCCTCCGCTGGTGGAATGGGGGTGCTGTCCAGCCTGGAGCCAAGGGACGTCACCGAGGCACAGCACTACGTGTGGGAAGGTGACAAAGGAACCCGTATGAGGAGGCCGGATGCTGCCTGACCCTCCCTGTGCTGTTACACTCTTCAGCTACCCCACCCGAAGTCAGCCTTATGAGCTCTGGGTGCATGATAGCTACTAAAGGGGAAGGGGATTCTTTGGCCAAAGAAGCTGGGGAGATAGGCAAGGTTGAAGATTGACTTGCAGCAGGACTTATCAGAGCTTTGATGGGCTGCATGAACTCTGACCCTCCAGAAGGGGGCAGGGTGGTGGAATTCCCAAGCCAGTGAGTGTTTTACTCTTCATGGAAACTCTCACGGGATCCGTGTCTTACGACGTCTTGTGAACCCATCTGAGAACGCTGCTTAGAACGGCCCACGCCAGGAAATGCAGGTGTAATGAGTGCAGACTTTAGGATAAAACCTTAAGGCTCCCTCACCTCCACCTCTGGGAGCCTTCTCTGCTCAGCCTCTCACCCGCAGAAGGGTCCTTGCGTCCCGGAAGCAGCCCGTCTGCCCTCAGGGCGTGCCGCCTGGCCAGTGCATCCTGGGGGGGTGTCCTGTGAGGCTGTTCCTGGGCTTGGTTCATTTTGACACAAGGGAGGATGCTGTTTACTTTCCCTTTCACCCTGAAGACCTCAAATGCTTTTTTCTTTTATTTATTTTTTTTTTAATTTTTTTTTCAACGTTTATTTATTTTTGGGACAGAGAGAGACAGAGCATGAACGGGGGAGGGGCAGAGAGAGAGGGAGACACAGAATCGGAAACAGGCTCCAGGCTCCGAGCCATCAGCCCAGAGCCCGACGCGGGGCTCGAACTCACGGACCGCGAGATCGTGACCTGGCTGAAGTCGGACGCTTAACCGACTGTGCCACCCAGGCGCCCCTGCTTTTTTCTTTTAAAAAGTAGGATCTTGGGGCGCCTGGGTGGCTCTGACTTCAGCTCAGGTCATGATCTCACGGTTCGTGGGTTCGAGCCTCTGCTCTAACTCCTGTCAGCGCAGAGCCTGCTCTGGATCCTCTGTCTCCCTCTTTCTCTGCCCCTCCTCCCCCGTCTGAAAAATAAAACTTAAAAAAATTTTTTAAAAGATTTCACGCCGTTTCCTTACTGGTCAGAACGTGGGCATCCTGGGCCGGGCTCGTGGGACCTGCGGCCCTGGGGGCCCCACCTCTTCCACGCTGTGCAGCCCTGTGGCGCAGAGTCCAGACCTCACGAGGCTGGCCTCTCTGCCCGGGCAGCAGAGTCCTGGAGGTCCCCACGAGGAGCCGGGGGGGGGGGGTGCTGTGCAGGGCTCCCCAGCGCTCCCTCCTTCCGGGCGTTTCCTGGTGGCCGTGGTGCTGCTGTGGGCCTGGCTGGGCAGGTGAAATGAGGGAGCGAACTGTGCGGCTCCTGGCTGGGCCAGGAGCCCTGGTGGCAGTAAGGGCTGCCGGGTTCTGTGTCCTGTTGCCTCCGTGTCTCGGGCAGGCCTGCCCTGCCACCAGGTCCCCAGCAGGCAGGGGTGTGCGGGGGAGGGGCCGTGGCCCCAAGCCTCCTGTGCTTCCTAAACCCCAGTGAGTTAAGCTGCACCTGCCTTGTGGTTTTGAGGGTCTTTGGACGGACGCGGCCTGGACCTGCGTCCAGTGTCCTCTTTCTCCAAACGTTCTCGCAGGTCCATCGCGTGAAGTGTTTTCCAGGCCAGGACACTTTCCGGTTATTCCACGGTGTTTGCAAACGTTGCAGCAGCAAGCAGGTCTTTGCTGGGATGCTCTCCAAGCCATTTATTCTCCCCAGGCAGCCACAGCTGCTTCCTTGTGAGGCTGCAGAGAAAGCAGGGACCCCTGAGCGTCCTGCTTGCCTGGACCGGTCCTGCAGGCAGTGGGGGGCAGGCCCACGGGGGGGGGGGGGTTTGCTGGAGGCCATTGTGGCACCGCCACCGCGATGCCACGGGCCCTGATCCCGGGAGTGCGTGCCCGTCCTCCCCCCCCAGTTCTCTGCGGGAAACTGCGGGAGAGGCAGACGCATGAGCTCAGGTGTAGACTCCGGGCCGCCCTGAGATGTCTCCTCATGAGACGATTGGCTTCCAAGCTTGTGGTTCTCTAAGTATGTGGTTGTTGTTATTTTAGACAGAGAGCACGTGAGCAGGGGGGCGGGGGGGGCGCAGGAGCAGAGGGGAGAGAGAGAGAGAGAGAGAGAGAGAGAGAGAGTCCATGCTCAGTGCAGAGCCCAACAGAGGGCTCGACCTCACGACCCTGGGATCACGACCTGAGCTGAAATCAAGTCAGTTGCTCAGCTGACTGAACCCCCAGGCGCCCCTGTGGTTCTCCAAATATGTTATTATTATTATTTAGTATTATTAGAGAGCACGTGAGCGGGTTTGGGGGAGGGGGGCGAGGAGCAGAGAGAGAGGGAGAATCCCAAGCAGGCCCCACGATCAGTGTAGAGTCTGATGTGGGGCTCAATCCCACTGTAATGAAGAGTTGAAATCAAGAGTCAGACGTCAGCTGACTGAGGCCCGCAGGCGCTGTGTTTCTCCAAATATAAAGCAATTCTCTGGCCCCACTGGCGTAACGTGTCTGCAGGCAAGCTGGTGGTGATTTGGCAGTTTTCTCTGGGAAAACCCTGGGCATCAATTTCATGTTTGTACACATCCAGGGTTCATTCTGGTGATCTTCCCCAAAGAGACTTCTGCCCTGATAATGAGGGAACTAGACATTGAGAGACCCCGGGTGGTAGGAAAACCCACCCGGGCTGTCCGCTCCCATCGTGTCCAACGGCAGGGCAGACACGCGTCCCTTCAAGGCCAGACACAAGCCCAGGGGCCTGCGGTGCCTTGCTCCCTTCCCAGTTCTGGAGCTGTGCCCCAGCACCGGCGAGCAGCAGGGACAAGTGAGTCACTGCTCAGGGCCTAGCGGTGCTTTTGCAAGATGCCCGAGGAATTGGCGGAAAGACTGAGAGCCAACATGGAAGAGGAAGGCCGGGGAAGGTGTCTCAGTACAGAAGTTTGGGAAGTCTTTCTCTTCCCTGTATAACCATAGTCATCCGTTTAAAAGATACAGAAATCTGGGTATTAGGCTGAAAAATGTTCGCAAAAGGTGTGTTCACTTCCTGATTTCTGGAATCTGTGAATATCCCCCTCTGCAACCGAAGCTGTGAGCAAATTAAGGATTTTAAAGTAAGGAGGTGGTTCTGATCGTCCGGCTGGGCCCTGAGGCGGCCGCGGGCGTCCTTGTAGAGAGGCGGGAGATCTGGTTGACACACGGAGGGGACACGGGAGGGACAGCCCTCGGCCTGGCGCCCCTCCTGTGCCTCCCATGGGCTGGGGGCCCATCAGGGACGCAGGGAGGGCGCTGCAGGCTCACCTGAGCACCACTTCTTTGGGGCCCTGGTGGGCGGCAAGGTGTCCTACCTGAACCTCACTCCCGGAAGCTCTTTGCTCGGGTGATTCCGGGTGGAACGTGGGGGCGGGGGCGGGGAGGAGGACAAGGTCGGGAGCAAGGTCAGATCTCGTCTCCTGCCTTCGCCTGCCTTTCTGGACCTGGCAACAGCAGCGGGTGCCCGCTGCGGGTGTGACCCAGCGGACGGGCCAGAGCACCTGCCACACTGGGGTTGTGGGTCCCGCTTCAGCAGGTGGGTGCTCGGGGCCTCGGTGTCCAGCGAGGCTCCCTTGAGGGTTGAAGGAGTGCATCTGGTGACCGCGTCCACCGAAGCCGCCACAATGTCTTGGCTCAGGCCTGTTCAGAAGCTCCCTCTGTGACTCCCTCCCGCATCCTCCCTGCGGACCCCCAGCCAGCGGAGCCCTGGGCTCGGCAGTGATGTGGGTCGCCTCCCGAGCATCTACCCAGGCGAATGGGAAGCTTCTGTTGACAGCCACTTTACGTGGTCACCAAACCCCAGAAAGAACTCAGATGCCTTTGGACAGGTGAGCAGACCAGCAGACCCGAGGGACCATCGTCCCGCGGGGTCACACAGGGATGAAGAGGGGCGGGCTAGTATTCACATAACGCGGACGGATCTTAGATGCAGGCTCCCGGCAAGAGAAGCGTGACCCAAAGGCTAGGACATGGGGAAAGGCACACCTCCGGTGATGGCGAGGTCTTGTCACTGCTGCCGGCCGGCACTCTGGCTGAGCCTGAATCCCGTGTGGATGCAACCCAGGCACGCCAGGGACTGCAGCGCGGGCCCCGGAGTTTCCTCTCGGGATGCTGCTCCCACTCGGCCTGGCACTCGTGCGAGAGTGGCCAGCATACCAGGCACGTGCCCGATGTCACCGTCACGGCCCCCTGGTGCCTGTGGGGACCACCCACCGTTCTGCCCTCGGGGCCTTGGCCACCTTCGTGGCATCCCTGTCGTGTTGGTGGTGCTGCCCGGGTGACCTGCACGCACAGGTGACAGCGGGGGACTCAGGTGGTCTGCGAGGCAGGTGTTGGCGAGCACAGACGAAGGAGCCAAGGCTGAGAGCACCAGAGAGACGGAGGGCCCCTAAGGTCATCCCATCCACAAGGCCATGGCTCTCCCCGGTTCCCACCCTGCCCCAAAAGGGGGGCAAAAGAAGGTGGCCCCGGATGCAGCCAAGGGAAAGAGGGGGTCGAGTTGACGGCTCTCCTGAAAGTGGGGATCCAGGGAAGGCTGGCCTTGTGCAGGTGCCATGGAGACTCCCCCGTGGTGGCCCGTGCAAGGGGCAGGACGCCTGGCAAGTCGGCGGATCAGTCCCCGAGGCCGCTGCTCTGTGCCAAACCGTGGTCTCCAGCCCCAGGTTTGGCGGCTCAGCCGGATGCTGGTGCACGTGGGAACCTAGGAGTGTCGCTGCACAGGAACGAAAGTAGGAATCGCATCCGTCTGGTCGGGCGTGTGCTCCCTGGGCGTCTCTGGATCCGTCTGGCCGCCCTGTGCTCCCTGGGCGTCTCTGGAATCCATCTGGTCAGCGTGTTCCTTGGGTGTCTCTGGAGTCTCTTGGGTCGGCTCATGCTCCCTGGTTGTCTCTGGAATCCGTCTGGTCGGTCCGTGCTCCCTGGGTGTCTCTGGAATCCATCTGGTCGGCGTGCTCCCTGGGTGTCTCTGGAATCCGTCAGGTTGTCCCCTGCTCGCTGGGTGTCTGGAGTCCATCTGGTGGCGTGCTCCCTGGGTGTCTCTGGACACACGCAGGGACCCCAGCCTGCTCTGGTGTGCCCTGGGGGGAGCAGCAGGGCGGTAAGTTATTGCCACGGACCAAAGTCCTCTTGGGTCCCTCTAGCCACACGCATTGCAGGGTTGGTTCGGTGTAGTGAGGAACCATGTCAACTGGGAACCGCGTGGCCCTACTGTTTAAGAATCAGAGGGGCGCCTGGGTGGCTCAGTTGGTTAAGCATCCGACTCGGCTCAGGTCGTGCTCTCTCGGTTTGTGGGTTCGAGCCCCGCGTCGGGCTCTGGGCTGACAGCTTGCTCAGTGCCTGAAGCCTGTTCCGGATTCTCTCACTTTCTCTTTGCTCCTCCCCTGCTCACACTGTCTCTGTCTCTCTCTAAAATAAATAAACATGAAAAAAAAAAGTGCAGCAATCTGCAGTGTCGCGTTTCCCGTGAGCGGGAGCTGGAGCTTGGACTCAAGGCTGAGTCTGCCCAGCAGGGAGAGCCCGGGTGGTATCTGGGGGCTCCCTCGCCAGGCCCCTCCGCGGGCCCCGGGCATGGTCGCCAGGGTCGGGAGGTCACCTGGCACACCTCACCCATCACACCGCACCGTAAACACAACATCCTTAAAATTACGGCACGCGTGAGCAGATTAGGCCTCACAGGAGAAGACTGGAAGGCGGCCAAAGCCAGAAACTGCTGCGGCTCGATGCAGGGCTCTCTTGGCACAGGGCCTCCAGGGTCAGGGTAGGGCTGGGTGCTCCGTGAGAGCCGCAGCGGGGAGAGCGGCTCTGGGGCCCCTTGTGCCCCCGGGCGAGCCCCAGCGCACGGCCTGGGCACGCAGCGGATTCATCTCCAGCGGTGGGCACACTCCCATCCCCTGGGCCCCGGGAGCATCGTCCATGTGGACTGGCATTGCCGTGACTGCGTCATAGTTACCAGCTTTGGAAGAAACCCTTACAGAATTTTTAAACATTGAGATCTAATTCACAAATCTTGAATTTACCGTTTTCAAGTGTAGTTCAGCACCATTTAGTACACAGGCGCTGTAGTGCAGCCATCACCTCTGTCTCGTTCCAGAACTTTCTCCTCACCCCAGAGAAAGCCCGCAGCCATCAGCCCTCTCCTGCTCCCTCCTCCAGCAAGCTCTGACAGCCAGGAATCTACTCTCTGCCTCTGTGGCTTTCCTTATTTTGGACTTTTCGTTTGAACGGACTCACGGAGAACGTGATGTCTGTGTCTGGCTTATGTCGCTTAGCCTCAAGTTCCCGAGGCTCATCCAGCCCTTTTCACGGCTGGGTAGTATTCCAGCACATGGACGGCCTGCACGGCCTTCGTCCACACTCATCAGGCGATGGGACTGGGTGTTGAAACCTTTGGAGAGTGTGAATACTGCTGCAGCGAGCATCACGCGCACGTCCGTGTGCACGTGTGTTTTCACGGTCCTGGGTCCACACGCGGCTCACACCCGGCTTAGGTCACGGATGAAAACACACGTGGGCAGTCTTACATCCACCTCTGTGGTTGCCTCCCGCCCCTCTCCTTCCTCACGATGATTCTGGTGACCATCCGGGGTCTCTGGGGGCTGCCTCTGCCGTTCCGGCTAGGGCTCGGGCGGGCTGGCCCGTGATGATGCGCTCAGATTCTGTTCTTGTTCCTGTCGTTAACATTGAAAAATTTTATGTGTTTGTAAGTTGTTATAAAGTTACTTCGTTCACGTGTCCTAATTTCACCCTCCTTTCTGAAGGACAGCCTGAGTGTGGTTGACGTCCGTGGACATGGCTCTGAGGCCCCGACGGGACGCCCGCTCTCCCCCGGCCCTTGTGGGGCCTCTCTGTCTTTCACGCCACGCAGTTCGCTTAAGGTGTGTCCGTGGAGAAGCGTTTCAGGCTTTCTGACCTGGAGTTTGTTGAGCTTCTACAGCGTGTACATTAATGGTGTTCATCAAATTTGCCAAGTTTTGGGCCATTATTTTTTCAAATATTTTGTGTCCTGTTCTCACCTTCCCCTGTTTCTGGGACTCCTCTCTGCCAGTGTGCTTACCGGTGCCCGTGGGGCTGAGGCACCACTCTGTGTTCTCCATGCTCTGCAGTGCTCCCCTGTGCTCTCTGTGCTCCCCTGTCTCCATGCTCCCCCATGCTCCC
>NW_024412403.1:1616415-1686999 GCF_014898765.1 Herpailurus yagouaroundi | reverse complement strand
TGCTCCCACGTGCTCCCCTGTGCTTTTCGTGCTCCCCCATGCTCCCCAGTGCTCCCTGTGCCCCTGTGCTCCCACGTGCTCCCCTGTGCTCTTCATGCTCCCCCGTGCTCTCCGTGCTCCCCTGTGCTCCTTCGTGTTCCTTTGTGCTCCCCATGCTCCGCTATGCTCCCTATGCCTCCCCCATACTCCCCCATGCACTTGTCCCCCCTAGATGCAGTGGCCCCCTGGCCCTCTCTCCTGGCCGCCAACAGCGGGAGTGTTTCCTGGCAGGTATTGAATTTCCCGGGATTTCCGCAGTTCCCTTTGTATCGGCTTGCCGGTCTTCCCTATTTGCTGACACGTTGTTCTCAGACTTTCTCGCAGCTCGTTAGACGTGGTTTCCTTCAGTTCTCTGCACACGCTTACAACAGCTGGTTTACGGTCGTGGACGTGGGTGTGCGTGGGCTGCTCCAGGGGCGGGCCTGTTGAGTGCCATCTCCCCGCGTGTGGGGCATCGTCTCTGCTGTCTCTGCGTGTCTCTGTTCTTTTAAGGCTGGATGTTTAAAATGATGCGTTGTGGGGGCTCTGGAAATCACGTCCTCCCCCCCCCCCCCGTCTCTGCAGTTTCGTTGCTGTTGTTTGCGTAGCGATCTGATGAAGGAGTGTGGGGTCCTGTGTCCTCTGTCGCGAGTAGCCACGGAAGTCTGTTCGGCTGGCCTGGTGGGAGTGAGGTCTTCCTAAATTCTAGGAACCAGCGTGTGCCCCGGTCTCGGCCAAGGGGCTCTGCGCGCGTTGGGCGTACCCGCCGCTCTCGGGCAGTGGACACCGAGGCCAGCGAGCAGGGGCTCCCCGGGTCTGCAGGCAGCACACGCGTAGCCCCGGGCACGTGCACAGCCTTACGGATTCCCGGACTACGTTGGAGCTTTCGGATGTCCCTGTGGACCTCTCGTGCCCCAGCTTTCCTTTGAGGCTTGTTTGTTAGTCTAGTTTTCGCCCCAGCCGTTATCTGCTGCCTCAGGCAGCTGCTGTGTTAGACATTTGCCTCCGATTTTTTGCCTTTCAACACATTCCCTCGGAGAGATGACTGCTCCTATGGAAAGAGCTCCGGGTCACGTCAGATGAAGACAGCCTCGAAAGCGGGGTCTCGAGGGAGCTACTGGACAGGCCGGATAACGACACCTCTCTGGGAGGGGGCTCTGAGGGAGCTCCGGCTGCATTCTGTCCCCTCCAGGGGCCGCCAGGCCGCTGGCTTTCCAGGTTGCCATGGAGACGGGGTGGGCAACGGGCGTAGGGCAGGCGAAAGTGCCACAGAGGTCACGGGTCCGGCCGAGACTCAGGTGTTTGTCTTGAATAAACTTCCCACACTGCAAGTCGTCGGTTAATTTCCAGAGGCCTGGAAAAGTTGATGCTGACCGTTTTCGCCAGTGTCCTCGTGGCTTTTACGGGTAAGAGGCTTTTCGGATGGCCTCGTTCTGCCGTTTTATTGATGTCATTATTCAGAATTTTCAAAACGGCCTGATGAAGTTTCCAAACGATAAACTACGCACAGCTTGACAGGCTGTGATGAGCGTGTCACACGCAACCGCCACGGTGGCCACGGCAGTGACCCCCCCCCCCCCCCCGTTCTCCCGGTCTCCCGTGCCCACCCTCGAGCCCGCCCTCTGCCCTCTGCACAGACCCCCATCTCCAGGCAACCGCTGCCCTGCTTCCTGTCACCGTGGATTAGTTTGCGTTTCCTCCAGGCTTACGTAAGCGGGATCAGTCTGTCGCAGGGCAGCGTTGTTTTCGGATTCCTCTGCGTTGCCACGCGAGGCAGGGTTTCGTCCCGGCTAACTGCCGACCGGGGTTCCCCGGTAAGGAGCCCACAGCTGGTTTCAGCCTGCCCTGTCGATGGCGCCGGGGCTTTTTACAAATAAAGCTGCCGTGGACGCTTACGCACAAGGCTTTGTGTGGATGTGCACTCTCCTGCCTCTGGGAGAGTCGCGTGGCTGGATCGTATGGGAGGTATACGCTCAGTTTGAGAAGAAATTGTTTTCAGAGGTGGCTGAGCCACGTTTTGTTCCCACCAGCAGCGTAGAACCGGTTCACAGCCTCGCCAACACCTGACGTGGTCGGTCCTTTCAGTGTTAGCCTTTCTGTCGGCGGGGTCTCGCCGTGGGCTTAATTTTCCTGACGACCAGTGGTGTTGAGCGTTTCTTCCGTGTTCTGGATTACTCTGTGTCTACTGTCTTTGCTGAATTGTCTGCTCAAACCCTTCAGCTGTTTTCAAAGGGGTGCGTTTCTTACTATTGAGTTTCGAGAGTTCTTTATATATTCCGGATACGACTCTGATGTCAGACACACAGATGGCAGGTGTTTCCTCCCTGTCTGCGGCTGCTCCTTTAATTCTCTTCGTCGTGTCTTTTAAAAAGCAGGTATTTTAAAGTTTGATGAAATCCGGTGTTATTGATTTGTTCTTTCCCGGACCGTACTTTTGGTTTTGAATTTAAGAAATCCTTTCCTAACCCAAAGTGGTAAAGATTTTCTTCTATGTTTTCTTACATAGGGGTTTTGTAGTTTAGGTTTTGCATGTGGACGGACCATGTGGGTGCTGGTTCACCGGCGATCCCTTGTAAGCTTGATCGCTAGTCTGTGGCTCAGGGGTTACAGACAACGCTCATCCCCCCCCACCCCACATGGCTAGCCAGTTTCCTACACCATTCGTTAAAAAGCCTATTTTCTCTGCTGAACTGCCTTTGCATTTTTTGTCAGAACTCAGTCGTCTGTGTGCGTGGGTCTGTTTCTGGACTTTATATAATTCTTTGCGATCCTAGGGGGAAGTGTTCGGTCTCACCGATAAGAATAGTGTCAGCTGTGGGTTTTCGTAGGTGCCCTTTACCAAGTGGAGGAAGTCCTCTTCTGTTTTGGTTTGCCCGGTTTTTATCAGAATGGATGTTGGCTTTTTACCAAGTGCTTTCTCTGTGTCTATTGAGATAATCCTGTGGTTTTCCTTTTGCTTTGATAATTTGGTGGTGAATTACATCGATTGGATTTTGAATGTAAACCGACCTTGAGTTCGTGGGCTCCACCCCACTCAGTTATGGTGCATTAGTATTTTGAATTTACCGTTGGATTTAATTTAATAAACTTTTTAAGAATTTTTCATCTGTGTTCGTGAGAGATATGTGTATTTTTTTTCTTGTGATATCTTGTCTGATTCTGTATCAGGATAACACCAGCCTCGCAGAATGACTTGGGAATAATTCTTTTCACTGTTATGAGAGAGCTTACTGCTATCCGTTCTTCCTGAACCGTCTGCTAGAATTCCCCCACTGAAGCGTCCAGGCTGAGTTTTCTCTGTGGGAAGGTTTTTAACCACAGATCCAACATGCTCATCACTGCTGTGCCACGTACTCGGGGCACCTGTGCATCTCCCTGCGGCTCTCCCCTCTCTGGTGTCCACCCTGCGTGCTGCAGCCACCTCGGTCCCTGTGGATGCTCACACCCTCAGCTCAGGATGTCCCCCGGGCTCGCCCTGGGTCCCCCTCGCTGCTGGACAGCCTGGAAACTTGGTCGCCTCCCCTGGTCTACCTCCCGCTTCATGGGCACCGCGGCTCAGTGTTGCCTTGCGTCCAGCACCTTGAACACCCCAGTTTTGTGTGTTTTGT
The DNA here is from genome assembly GCF_014898765.1 of Herpailurus yagouaroundi. Classification (NCBI taxonomy): domain Eukaryota; kingdom Metazoa; phylum Chordata; class Mammalia; order Carnivora; family Felidae; genus Herpailurus; species Herpailurus yagouaroundi. The sequence goes on along the minus strand of NW_024412403.1, from coordinate 1,683,373 downwards.
GTTCGGGTTGTTTCTGGCGGAAGGTAAATTTGGTTCCTGTAGTCTGTCTTGGCTGGAAGTGGAAGTCTACCCTATGGGTTTTTTTTTTTTTAACTTGTTTTTTACATTTATTTTTGAGAGAGGCAGAGAGCCCGCGCATGGCAGTGGGGGAGGGGCAGAGAAAGAGGGAGACGCAGAATTGGAAGCGGGCTCCAGGCTCTGAGCCGTCAGCACAGAGCCTCATGTGGGGCTTGAACCCGCGAACTGCGAGATCATGGCCTGAGCCGAAGTCGGACGCTTAACTGATTGAGCCACCCAGGGACCCCTACCCTATGGGTTTTTTTGCTGGAAAGAAATGCGTGTTTATTGTAGGAGATCTAGAAGATGCAGAGATGCATGAAGAAAAAAGTAAGAGTCGCAGATAATCTCATGCCTGGTGTTCTTAATACAGTGTATTTCCTTGTCCTGCCGCGCTCCATCCGGCGGAGGGGCGCCTGGGGCCTGTGGCGGACTCTGAGCGGCCAGCGCGGGTGCGCCCTCCCCTGCTGCTGTCCGTGAGCCCCCCATCCTGCCCAGGACCTGGCGCCGGGGAGCCCGGGGGGAGCCTGGGCTCGCTCCCGGCGCTTTGGGAAAAGCCTCCAGCAGGGCTGGGATGCTGCCACGCCTGGGTCCGCAGAATCCTGGGGGAGCAGAGTCTCTGGAGTGAATGTTGCAGCAGGAGGTGTCCAGCCCCTTCCCCTGTGTGCGGCGTTCCCTGAAAGCAGGTCTAGAAGTGGCATTTCTGGGTCAAAGCGCGTGTGCATCACAGGCTCAGGCATTCGGCCGAGTCTCCCTCCGGGAAGGTGGTCACGTTTACCGTCTAACTGTTTACAACAACAGACAGCAGAGCAGCGCTTGGATTCCAGAGGCCGTGTGGGGTTTCCGGCTGGTCGTGACCTTGTCAGGCCCCCTGGACGGCACTCCCGGGGCATCTTCCACTCCCTGCGGCCTGTGAGCACCCGTTTCCTCGTCACCCCCTCCCTAGTCCAGGCTTAGCCTGGACACCACTCCTCCTCCCTTGGACGCAGGCGCCTCCTGGCCGGCCCCTCTCGTGTCCACAGCTTCCGGCCAGAACCCCCGCGGAGGCAACGGGGTTGCTGAGTGGTGGTCCCGACCCGCACCTGCGGCCGGACTGGGGACTCGGCCTCCCCCCAGGAGGGACACTTGGTCCACAGCCCCACCCGACCCTGGGCGCTGACCCGACACCAAACCCTGAGCCCAGCGCCGCTCTGAGGTTGAAGCTTCCCTGCGTGGACAACAAAGACGGAGAGGGGTCTGAGGTCCCCAGGCCTGTGTCTTGTAAAAGGGACCTGTGTCTGTACAGCTGTGCCCACGGCTCACGTGACAGTGGGCCAGAGGGAGACGGTGGTGCAGACACAGACGGGCGGCCGGCCGAGGGGGTGGGAGACGCACGGCCGGAGCCTTGGTGTCGTCGGGTCTGCGCTGTCCCTCGGGACACGGGGCTTTGTCAGCCCTGCTTGTCGGGGGCCACCTGTACACGGCTTATTTTCGGGGACGCGCCCTCGGGTACGTGAGGTGTCGGTGCCGGTGGCCGAGATGAAGCAGAGCCCACTCGAGGCTGCCCTGCCTGGCGGGACCGGGACCCCAGTGCCCCTCGCGGTGGGCAGCTCGGGTCTGGGGGCGCCCTCCCTGCAGGCCGAGCGGGACCCTTCGGCGATCCCCGCCGGGCACAGTGCACCCCCATCCTCGGTGGTGCGGACAGGCAGCGGAGGGTCAAGGTGGGGCGACCTCCAGACCCCCGAAGCCAGGACGCGTCGGCAGCAGGCGGGAGAACTCGCACCCAGGACGCGGAGCCCTGGGCTGCCCCTGTGGGACCCGGCTGTGCCCGTGGGCCATACCCTCCTGCCCCCAGCGCCGGGCGGCCCTGCCTGTGCTCCTGCCGTCCTCTGGCGGGGACCCCAAACCCCTGTCCTCACGGGCGGGCCTGGTGATAAATAGGGAAACCAGGGCAATGTGACGGCGGGACCGAAGGAGATGGAAATGGGTGCAGGGTACAGAGAGTGGCCGGCGGGGCTGAGGGAGCAGAGCCCCGGCCGGGTGAGGAGCCACGCGGGGGGAGAATGTTCCGGACAGGAGGGGCAGAGGTGTGCGGGGCCGGGGCGTGGGGGTGACACCGGAGGGCTCGTCAGCTCCCCCTTAGCGACGCGGTGCCTCCGTGTGGTTTGAAAGGCCCCTCCGGCGACCAGGCAAGAGCCCACAAATCTGCTCGTGATTTTCCCTGACCTCGTGCAGGACGGTCTACGGTAATGAGAGCGGGAGCCTCCCCTGGGTGGTCCGGTCAGCACGAAGCCCCGGGCACCGCCGGTGACCCCTGCAAAGGGCAGCGGTGCGGGGCGGGGGGGGAAGACCCGCCCCCTGCCGCCCCTGGCGGCCCCCGCCCGGCTCCCCCGAACTTCCCGGTCCTGGCCGTTGTGGCTGCGTGGCCGTCTGAGAAGAGTCCTCTGTTACTGGACGGGGGAGAGAAGGGAGGGGATCACTGTCCTGTGTGTGGGGTCGTGGCCCAGCCTGCCCCGCCCAAGTGACCCCTGACCTTGGTTCGCAGACCCGGGGGAGGGTTTTCTAATTGCCCCCCCCCCCCCCGCCCCCCGACACAGCTGGGGAGTCAGGCGGGCCAGCCACACGACCGCCTGTGTGACACTCTGAAGGGCGAGGCCACATGTGGACTCAGGGGTCTCGGGCGGGGGGCGGGGTCGGGGGGTGCCGGGCAGAGCTGTGTGTCTGGACCTGGGTGTGGGTTACACGCTGTGTTAGGTTTGTGAAAACTCCACGGGAGTCCACTTCCGGACCCTGAGGCTGGAAGCAGATTGTGGCACTATGGGGGGGGGGGGGGGCCCCAACTCCGCGGGCCGGGCCCCTGCCCGCGCAGCAGTGCTGTACCTAGAACACATCTTTTCTTTGCCATCGTGCTGGCCGGCTGCGTGGACCCGGCCTGTCTCCTAGGACTCAGCGGACAGACCCCCGGCCACCCTCCCTGGGGAGGCCCTGAGGCCTGGCGTCTGGGGGGGTGGCTCACAGGCTTGGCCTTCTTCACCCGACGGCCCCACTCGGGTCTGGACCCCGCGACGGCCGGTGGACAAGCCCGTCCCCCGCAAGCCGTCCCGGAGGCAGGCGGGGGGCCGGGGGACAAGCTGTGTTAGCAGGCTGCTGCGACGACACGCGTTCTCCATCGAATTAAGTATTTCTACCCATTTGCTTGATGGATATTTGATGAGAGGAATTCAAAACTTAACTGTAAGCAGTGGGTCTGGTTTAGAGTGAATTATTCATCAGGAAACAGGCAAAACATCCCAAGAGATCAATCCTTGGCAACTGAGTTTCTATTTTTCTAAAAGGATCGCTAAATGCTGGCTGGCGGGAGTCGCGAGGAGCCACCGAGGTGCTCCTGGGAGGGGCTAGAGCAGGTGCCCGCGGCCGGTTTCGGGGTGACTGCCCGTCGAATGGTGGGGCCCTGGGTAGAGGCGGTGTGTGCCCCTGGGCACGTTTTCGGTGACGGACAAGAGGACTTTTCACCGCCGGGCCCGTCGGGGTCGGGATGACGCATCTCGGCAGCTGAGGGGCCGCGGGGAGGGCGCGTGAAGAGAGCCCCCCAGGCTCAGGTGGGACAGACGGGCCTGGCCAGGTGACTCGGGAAGGCCCTGGGCTCACCACCGGTGGCGACGGGGACCTTTGTGAAGACCCTTGGCCTTGGCTGGAGGCCTGGGGAGATGACCCATTAGTGGGCGAGCCCCCCGGGGCCTGCAGGCCACGCACCGCCGGCCGGGGGCAAGGCCGGGGCTTTGCACCAGGAGGACGCCCCGTTCCCGCTGCTTCTGCTGTCGGGGGCGGGGGCGGGAATGCGTCCCGACGTGTTATTAATAGCGTTGCCCCCACTGCTGGCAGAGTTCACGTCTGCTCCTCTCAGAGGCTTGAGAAAGCACAGACCGGCGTTCAAAGGAGACAGCAGATCTGGCTCTGGTATTCCAGCCGCTCGGACGAAGTCGCGGCTGCTGTTTACTGTGTCGGATGGCATTTCAGATATGTCTGGGACCACACTATTTCTGTCGCTTTGCACTCTGCTTTCTCACTGTGTGACCGGGTATCTGTGCCCGTCCCCCCGAGGCTCGCCGTTGCGACCGGACGCTCCGCGTTCTGTCTGTGCCCATGCCTCCCGGGCCAGACACGCGGTCTTTCTCGATTTTCACGCTGAATGACGCAGGGATGGGCACCTGTGGGGGCCTCATGCTTTCATCTGTGCAGTGCCTAACTGGGGACCCGTCCCTCGCGTGGCTGCGTGGGGCTGACCCCGCTCCTGCTCCGGCTTGGCGTCTCCCCCCTGGTCAGGGACTGGGTGGGGGGCTGTCCTGTGGCCCAAGCCGAGCCATCAGATCCGTCCCAGGGAAAGGGAGGTGGGTCCTGCTGTGTTCCCGGGGCTTGCAAGCCAGGGTCACCTCTGGCCCCCACGTGAAGATCCAGGCTGGGTATGAGGGGACCGTGGCCTGGTGACCCACCCTGGCTCCTGGCTTAGCTGGACTCCTTAGCTGGAGCCCCCATCTGGGTCATGAGCCAGTGACTCTTGTCTGCTTGTCTGCTGTGGTGGGAGACCCACCGGAGACTGGACCTGGGTCTGGAGGGAGCGGTGAGGCGGGCGAGCCTGGGCGGGGCAAGGGCGGCAGGGGAGCGCGCCGTCTGCCTCGTCCGGGGCGGGAGGGTGCGTTGCCCACTTCCCAGAACCTTCCGGTCCGGCTCCTGTGGCTGCAGAGAGAAGACAGGGCTGTTCCGGGAGATGCCCCGCCAGCTGGGAAAGGAGCCGCTCGGTCCCAAACTAAGGCTGGGGGCGAAGCCCAGGCCCAGGCTGTGCTGCCGGGAGGGCTGTTTGCGGGGCCCCTCGTCTGAGGCTCAGCCGGCTGGACAGGGGCGACAGCAGCCGGGGGGGGGGGGTGGGCAGGGGCCCTCGCCAAGGCTGTCCGTGGCCGACACGGTGGTGGCTGGAGGCTGGGGCCAGCCAGAGACCCGCTAGGTGGCTCTGACACAAAAACGTAAGGAAAGGAAAAGCCAGCGAAGACCCACACCGTCCAGAAGCTGGTGGGTGTTGCGTGCGGCCCCAGGCCTGCCCGAGGGTCCCCGGGCCAGGCGGACCTGGGGACGTCTGTCCTGCGCTGGCTGCTCAGGCGGCCTGTCAGCAGACGCTCCCGGCAGTGTCCCCCTGGGAGATGGGTCTGGACGTGGAAGGCTGCAGCACCCCACCCCGGGTCTCTGTGCCGCCCCGTGTGGGCACCGCAGGGCCACAGTCAGCGGCGGGACCGGGGAGGCAGAGCGGTCCTTATCTGCTTCCTCGAGGCCCTCAGCGCCTGGCGGCTGGAATCTCTCAGCCCCGCCCGCCCTCGAACGTTCCCAGACATGCTCGGGGGGCCCCCCGAGCTCTTGGCATCCGGCGTCCCGGCTGGGAAGCTGCCCATGGCCGGCTCCCACGCGCCCAGCCCGCCGCTGCTGGGGCTCAGGCACTGCCATCGGTCACCGCTCTGTTTTTGTGGGCAGCACACCCAGGGGCTCCGTTCCCACACTGTCCCCCGGGCCGGCAAGCTCACCTCACATCCCTCTGGCCGCCTCCTGCCTCCCTCTGCCACTCATGGACCCCAGCGGCTGCCTTGGGCCAGGCCTGGTAATCCGGGAGCACCTCTCTTCTGAGGTCGGCTGTCGGCAACCTGCCTCCACCTTTTTCTGTAAGTGAACAGGCCCACGGGTTGTAGGGGTCAGGACGTGGGCATCTTTGGGACCTCCAGTGGGCTCTCCCACATGCCCCGGCACCGCACCGGGACTGTGGACTGCCACCTTTAGGACCTGACAGAGGGCACTGGCCATGCAGAGAGGGCCCAGCCTGGTGGGTGAAGGGAGGGCCGTCAACAAGAGCCCAGAGGCTGCACCTGCTCCCCCCGGGATCACCTGGATGCTTGTCAACGACGCAGGTGATTCTTGGTGTCGGGAAGTCAGCAGTGAGGAGCCAGGCTTCTCAGACGTGACTCTCAGGTCTCCTGGGGGCAGTGCGGTTCTGGAGCCATGGGCCGAGGACACAGCAGGTAGCAAAGTGTGGCCAGAAAGGTGGGCGGGCTAGAACCCTCCACGGGGTGTGTAGGGCACAGCAGGGACTCGACCTCAAGCCCACGGTTCAGCCAGGTGTGCACAAGCAGACGGGCTTAGGGAACCCGGGACGCACCGAGCCCCCACGTCCCGCACCACGGTGCCCGGGGGTGGGACGAGGACGGGCCCTGGAAACCACCTAACGGGCACATTGATCAGTGGCTCCATCTCCACCTGCAAATCTGCTACCTTCCCCACTACATCACTGGTCCAAGGCCAGCGGCTCTCCCCTCCGCCCTGGTCTCCCTGCCCTGCCCTGGCACCCACGGCAGCCCCGTCCTGGATACGACAGCCGGGTGCCCTTCTCCTCCCAGGAGAGTCCGGGCCCACGGGACCCCACCCTACCCCTGCCACACTCAGAACCCAGAACCCAGGAACAAACGCTCAAACGTACGGTCATTTCACCTGCGAGGGCGCCAGACCGTTCACTGGGGAAGGACAGTCCCTCAATCGCTGGCGCGGGAAAACTGGACATCCACGCGCAAGAGGAAGAAACGGGGGCCTCCGCTGACCCACGCGCCGTAACGCAGTCCGGATCGGGGACCCGAGCGTAAGACCCCAGTCGCTCCTGGAAGAGAGCCTGGCAAAGACCTGGCCGTCGTTTCTTGGACGTGGCTCCAGAGGCAGAGCGACAGAAGGAAGTTCGGTGAGCTGGAGTGCGTGGTCCCCGGTGCTCGCCCACCTGGACACGGGCCTCTGCCTCCCCCTCCGGCAGACACGTACGCGTCCTCCCCTGCCACGGAGGGGCCAGGGGCCGGCTGGGCCCCCCACCATCTCTCTGCTGACTCTCTGCACCTAGGCTGAGCCCAAGGTACCCTCCCCGCGGCTAAGCCCACGCCGCCGACACGGCAGCGCCCAAGACCGTGCAGCACCCAGGGGTGTGAGCACTTGTGAGTGCCCCTCATTGGCAGGTGCGGGAATCTGGGAGCTCGGCCTGCAGTTGCAGCTCTCCGGGGAGGGGTGAGGCTGTGTTCGGAGGCAGCAGGCGGGTGGGGGCAAGGAATCCACACACACCCTCACTTCACCTTCCCTGCACGACCCTGTGCGGAGGGGACCCGCCCTGAGGTCAGCCCCACAGGCACCAGAGACTCCCCCCTGCCGGACATCCGGGTAGGGCGGAGGACGGAAGGGGGGCCAGACCCCTTAGAATCTTGTTCCCGCATCCGGTAACCTGTGGGCCCGGCTGTTCTGTCTCTGGGGGTGCCTCGCGGTTCCCGGGGTCTGTCCCCGGAGCAGGACGGGCGGAGAAGAGCTCCGCGCGGGGCACCGGGCCACAGACGCCAGCTCAGGAGGACACCGTGGAAACTGGTGCCCGAGAAGCTTCCTGGCCGCCGGCTCCGCGAGCTCCCCTGTGCGTCGCCCGCGGCTGCTTTGGGCTGCAAACACGTGAACGAGAAGCTTCAAGAGACCTCACGGCCCACAGAGCCCAAGACATCGAGCTTCTGGCCCTCGTAGGAAAGTCTCCAAACCCGGGGTTAAAGCCGTTTCCGCAGCAAGCACACCCCGCCTCGCGTGGCTCCTGGGTCGCGCGGTCGGGGCAGCTGCGGGGTCACGGCCCGGCCTTGCGCCGAAGGGGCCGGAACCGCGTGGGCAGCTTTCTCCGCGCCTCGGCCTTCACAGCCGTGGCCGTGCAGGCGGCCTGGGGAGGAAGAACGCCCGCCCCAGAAAGGAATTGTGGTCGAATCGCTGCTGTTATTATTTGCGGAAGGGATTTCTTATCTGGCTGATCTTTGTCTGGATTTACCCCTTTCTTTTGGGACGTGTTTTTCCCCCACTGTATTTTATTTTATTATTTTATTTTATTTTATTTTATTTTATTTTATTTTTCTATTATTTATTTTATTTTATTTATTTTATTTTATTTTATTTTTAGAGAGAGGAAGAGAGAGAGAGGGAGAGAGAGGGAGAATCCCAAGCAGGCACCGTGCTCAGCAGGGAGCCCGACATGGGGCTCGATCCCACGACCCTGGGATCACCGTCTGAGCTGAAATCAAGAGTCACGGGCTTAACCCACCGGACCACCCGGGCGTCCTCCCCCACTTTCTGAGTCAGATATTTCAAAATGGGGCCATTTGGGGTCCAAAATGCCTCCTGCCTCACAGCCCTCCTCGCAACCCTTCCCAGCTTCTCACCAAAATACCAGCAAAGACTCAAAAAACTGAGTTCCAGATGGATAAAAGATTTATTTTTAAAACAAGATGATTAAAATATGAGGAATAAATGAAGACAATGTTTATTTTCTCTCAAAGTGAAGGAGTGCTCTCTAAGCATATCTCAGAGGCAGAAACGATAAGGATTAAGAATTAAATTAAGAAGTAAAATTTTTTGCGCCACAAGAAAACGGTTCATGAGCAAGACAGAATGGCAAATGGCTTTGGGGAGGACGGGAATTTTAGCCTTTACGACGCATAATGTGAAGGTGTCGGCAACACTGCGAACTATGAGGAGAGGATTCAGGTGACGAAGGGAAAGACTGGTACCTTCCGTGGGCTGGCCTTGTCAGACGCCCCCACCCCATGCCCTGGCTTCACCTGCACCTCTTTTAGGGCCTGCACTCTGCCTCTTCCTGGCTGGCGTGCCAGTGCATGTCTGCTCCCATGTGCATTCTCTCTCTCTCCAAATAGAGAAATATTTTTTAAAAAATGGTGACTGCTATATATATAATATATATTATATATAATATATATATACTATGTATATATGTACATATACATATATACATATGTATACATGTGTATATGTATATATGTATACATATGCATATATGTACATATACGTATATATGTATATATACATATGTGTGTGTATGTATACATGTGTATATATGTATATATATGTATATATATACATATGTATATATGTGTATATGTATACTATGTATATATCGTATACACACACACACACACACAAATACATACTATACATATATATAAAGTTCCCGATTTATTAAGGGAAGAAAGTGGACTGTGAAGCAGTACGTAGGGCAGGGACCCGTGTCTGTAACTAGGCAGACGCTGACAGGTGCAAGTTTTGCCCAGGAAAACCTCCGGGAGAGGAGAGAGCACACTTCTAGCTCCCGTTACCTGGGAGTGGTGGAGGGTTGTGTTATTTTCTTTGCCTGCCTGTGATTCCTCATTTTCCGGAGATAAGTCTGCACTAGTTATCTTATCAGGAAGAGCCGCGCTGCCTTGTGCTCGTGGCGGGCGAGTGCGGGGCTGCGCTCGGTGGGGCCCAGAGACAGGTGTCTCCGTGAGGCCGCTCTGACCCTCTGACCGCCCAGCCTGGGGCCCCAAGGCGCCCCGCTCCCAACGGCGCAGGTGTGTCCCGCGCTCCCCGGGGGTCACTGTGCCTCAGCCCTGGGTCATCTGTCTGCTGGGCCCTGGCTTAGGTGACTTCCATGTGGCCTCACCCTCTGGGCGGGCTAGCCCCAGCTCCCGTCCCCCAGGTGCTAACCTCGGCCGGCCGGCGCAGGGTGCCTTTTTCCTCTTGGTCCCACAAAGTCCCAGGGAAGGTGCTCGTTGGTGGGGACTGAGTCACATGCTCATCCTGAGCCAATCACGGCGGTGGGGCTGGAGTCGAAGTGCCCTGATTGGCCAGGCTGGGTCCCTTTGAGGGGGGAGGAGGGTCCGCCTAAAGGAATACACAGGTAAGAGTGGGGAGGGGCCCAGTGGGCACCGGGTGTTGGGACTTAGAGGGGCTTGCATGTCCCACCCTGGGGGAAGGGCCTGCTGCGTGCTGGCCCTGAGCAGGCCCAGCCTGTGAGGAGGGTCCTCCAAGGATGGACAGGTGACCGCCAGCAGGTGCAGAGCTGAGCCCTGGCCAGGTGCTGGACCCTGGGCCCAGGTCACATGTGGTCTGGCCTCTGCCTGTCCCCCCCCCCCCCCCACCCAACCCAGGAGCCTCAGGTCAAAGGAAAGGAGAGGGAGGCTCTGGGCAGCAGGGTGCAGGAGCCCCCCAGCCAAGGTCAGGCTTGGAAAAGGGGAGGACCCCGTGCCCGGGTCCCGGGGGTCTAGCTGATGCCCAGGAACAGCGAGGTTGAGCTGTGACAGGGCCAGGAGGCACTTCCCACCAACACAGCAAGGGAGCCAGAGTCCATGCTGAGGACATTGGGAGGCCAGTGTCGGGGGGAGCCACGAATCCCCATCCCCCGCACCCCTTCCCTGGGCCTGCCGGCCCTGGGATCACCTGGGACCCCTGAGCCCAGCCACACACGGCCGGGGGCAGCAGAAAGAGGCCCGAAAATCGCCAAATCACAGCCCTCAGCCTGCACCGGCCTAGACATGGTGGCCCTGGACTCACAGGACGCTGGGGACAAGGGCCGGAAGGACTGGTGGCCAGCCGGACTAGCGGGGGCCGGTGCGCAGGAGCCTCCGGGGCCCAGCCTGGCCGTGCGTCCTCCCGGGGCTTGAGCAGAAGCCAGAGGAGAGAGTGCCCTCCGCCCTCTGCCCTCTGCTGGGGTTGCCCGCCTGGGCGTGTGGCCCTGGGGCCACGCGGACCTGCAGAGTGGACAGGGTGGCATCCTCCTCAGGGAACAGAGGGAGGGATGAAGGCCGTAAGTGCTCTTTGAGGTGCCGGTCAACAGGAAGCCCCGAGAGTGTCCTGCTGCGACGATCACCCGGCCGCCCCTTGCCTGTGACGGCACCTGCAGATTTCTCAGGCCGCGAGGCCCTGCCCGCGACACTAGCCCGCCGAGCGGTGGGGAGAGGGCGTGACGCAAGAGCCCTGCTCTGCTCACCCGGCCACCTCTCAGCAAACAGCTGGTCCTTTGGTCTCCTTGTCTCTGCCCATGACACCAGGTCACTCCTGACTCGCTGGGCCTCTCGCGAACAGAATGGCCGAGGGGGGCCCCTGTCCCCACCAAGTGGGACTCAGGGCCACGCCTCCAAACGCTGGGAGGTGGGGGCGGGGACGAGAACACCCCACAGCAGACCTGAGGAGACATTTTGTGGAGCCAAGCTGGCCTTCCGGGATGCACACGCCTCTTGTTCTCACGCGGCTCCCGGGAGCATCGCTGATTCCACCGGCCCCACCCTGGGTGTCGTGCAGAGGTCATCTGCCCGCCGCGGGAGGCGCCGCCCGCCGTCCCTCACCCCGCTCCAGGTCCGGGCAGGGGAGCCCCCTTGCGCGCGCGGAGGACTTGTACTTCTGGTAGCCGGGGACTTGGCTCCCCGCCCGTCCCTCCCACGCAGCAGGAACGCTCCATAAAACGTGCACAGTGTTTCCACAGACGCTGCGGCCGCCTGGCGGGTGAGAAATGAGCACTCGGAGGCCGAGCCCACGGTGTGTGCAGGTGCCTGATGGGCTGAGGTGGGACGAGGGTGTGTGCCGGGCGGAGGACTTGAACCTGAGCCGGGCCGGCGCCCCACGCGGAGAAGGACGAAGCCCGAGGCCCCCCGGGGAGGAGCAGCCCAGTGGGGGGCCCTGCCCAGCAGGGGCCCGCACCCTCCGCGGAAGGATGAGCCGCCACAGTGCCCCGCGTCCCGCCACCCCGGCCGGTCTCTAACGTGGGCCCGGCCGGAGGAGGACGCCTCTCCCTTGAGATCTGTGAGCGCCAGCTGACCTTCCAGGCCCTCACCCCACAGTCACGGTCCCTGCGGGGGCCAGAGCCCAGAATTTTGACTGGGGTGGTTTTGGGCAGACAGTGGCGGTGGGAAAACCCAAGCTCCGGCTGACGTCCAGGGCCCCCCACGCACACACGGTCTAAGACACACGAACCCATGGCAGGTGATCACAAGCCACAGGGGCAACAAGGCACCACGTGAGAGCCAGAGAAACCACGGGGAGCACAGCCCGACTCGCACATCCTCCCGTGATGGGACTTTCAGAGCAGACTATCCGATAAGTTAGGTGACCTAAGTAAGTTAGAGGGGAGGCCACCTTGGAAATAAGGAACCTGTGACTGTAAAAGCGTGATCGAGCCAAACTAAAAGCAACCAAATAGAATTTCTAAAAATGAAAAATAAAACAAATGGAAATACAGCTTTTAAAATATAGGTTCGGTAATCAACGGATTGATTCAGCGATAGGTATCGCTGAAGAGGGGACCAGTGAGGACAGGCCTGAAGAAATGATCTCTTAATTCAGCAGAAACAAAAGCATGGAAAACATGAAGGGTCCATGGTTACGAGCAGAGAAAGTGGCCGATGTGTATAGTTGGACCCCAAAGAAGTAGACTGTCTAAGGCATCACACGTGTCAGCCAGGATCCACCTGGAACAGGACACACAGGGGCACCCGGAGGGCTGAGTCCTGCTCCGACCTTGGTGAGCCAAGTGGGCAGGTTCCGAGACCCGAGGTTCAGGCGTGAGGGGACGTTGTCGGGGGCGGGGTGGCAGAGGACAGAACCGTGTGATGTTTGGGGACAGCGAGAAGGGGGCAGAAAGGAACCAGGGAAAGGGAGACACGTAAGAAGCGTAAAGCAAACTCACAGTGGGGATCGGCGACGCCCTGAGTGGACCGTGAGGGTGACGGGCAGAAGGGACAAGGCTCTGTCACCCTGACCAGGACCGGAGGGCCGGGGGGAGCCCAGGAGGCAGGATGGCAGAGGTCCAGGGGCTACGGTGGGGAGGCTGTCAGGAACAACTTTAAGCTCGTGTATTTGAAAACTTGGGTGAACTGGACACGATTGTGGAAAAATAAGATGTAATAAAGCAGATCAAGAAGAAATAACCTGAGAAATCCTATACACGTAAGTTAAATTGAATCAGGAGATAAAACCATTCAAAGCTTTTCCCCGGCATTTAAGAAAGTATTAAGAGGGGCGCCTGGGTGGCGCAGTCGGTTAAGCGTCCGACTTCAGCCAGGTCACGATCTCGCGGTCCGTGAGTTCGAGCCCCGCGTCGGGCTCTGGGCTGATGGCTCAGAGCCTGGAGCCTGCTTCCGATTCTGTGTCTCCCTCTCTCTCTGCCCCTCCCCCGTTCATGCTCTGTCTCTCTCTGTCCCAAAAATAAATAAATGTTGAAAAAAAAAATTAAAAAAAAAAAAAGAAAGAAGAAATAATTCTAATCTAGAAGAGATTATTTCAGAGTACACAGGGAGATTTTTTTAAAAGCCTGTGTCATCTATCAGACCTTTGTTGAGCCGAAGGGTAGAGGACACACAGTGTCACGTTGGCTTCAGGTGTAGGCAGCGACTTGGCGACTCTGTCCCTTTTGCAAAGTCCCCCAGCGTGTCTTAATGGTGGCCTCTGGCAAGCGCTGCTTTGAACGGCCGTCGCCACTGTTCTTAGCAACGTTGTGCCACCCAGGAAAGGTGCATAGGAAAGGCTGGAAAAGAAATGAGTGGCTTAAAGATAGAGTTTTCATCTTCTCACCGAAAAGCAGGCGTGCCAGGGCTGGGACTGGGACGCCATCTTGCAGAAGCCCATCGTCAAGACTTGGTTGCTAACTCGGTCTAAGAGGGCTGCCTGAGCGCCAGCCACCACATCTGTATTCCAGCCAATGGGAGAAAGGTGCCTGCTGTCTGGACATTACTTGAGAGGCACATCGGCCACTTCCACGTGCACCCCTCTGGCCAGAGCGTGTTGTCACCGTGATTCCGGTTGGCCATGAGTCCGGAACAAATAGAGAATGGGTCCGGGGACCGGAGACGAGCACTCAGGACTGAGGGGAGAGCCCAGGCGGGGGGGGGGGCCCACACCGGTGGCCCAGGCCGCTAGAGGTTGTCCGCCCTGCCGGGAGCCGTGCCCCACTGTCCGCAGCCTGCCCGGGCGCCAGCCCCCAGGGGAGACCAGGCAAGGAGGCCAGGGCGGCCGTGGCAGGGACAGAGCTGGTGGGGGAGGACTGCGGCCCGGGACGCGAGCCACCTGTGACCTTGCCTGCGTCAGCGTTACCCGCAGAGAAAGCGCTTGGAGCGGCTGTTCGGCCGCGGATCCGTGGGCCGGCGGGAGGGCATGCAGCGCAGGCTGTCTGCTCTGTTAGGACCTCAGCGAGCGTATTTTTAGCTCGAGGTCTCGGGAGCCGACTGTGCGGCCTCCGAGCCTGACAGGTGCTGTCAGAGCCCAAGCGCCGGCTGCCGGCCCCACAGGGGGGCTGAAACCCAAGGTCTGTTGGGTCCCCCGGGCCGGGAGCGTTGTAGCCACGGCACGGCTGTCCAGGTGGAGGCTGGCATCGCCCGGAGGCGGGGGGCGCCTGGTATGTGTGCTGCGGCAGAGCGGAGGGGCACGGAGATGCCACGCGGGGACACGGCTGGGGGTGGGGAGGGCTGGGCTGAGAGTGTGGCCCGACATCCTGGCGGCAAGCAGCTTCCCAGGCCCTGTTTGAGGCGGACGGCCGGGGGCGGGGGCAGCACGGGCCCTGAACCCTTGCCAGGCGGCCCCGCGGCCCTGGTGTCCCGCCGGGGCCTGGCTCCGAGGTGGTGGCCGGGGCGAGGTCTGGGAGGGGCGCTGGGCTTCCCCAGCTAGGGTTCCCTAGAACTCACTTCCTGCAGGAAGGCCCCAGCCTTGCAGATCCCTCACCGAGGTCATCTCGGAGACTAGAGTGGCCGGGAGGGGCGTGTGCCCTTGGCCGGGGGATGGGACCGTCCTCAGCACCACTGCACGCACGGGCTTCGAGGGGCCTCTGCAGGCTGGGCCAGCGAGGGGTGCGAGCGTCCGGCTCAGGGGACGTGTGACCGGGAGCGCACTGCCCCGCGGGCCCCCTCCGAGCAGGGCTGGCCCCTCCTGGGTCTTCTGGAAGGGGTCACGGGCACCACCAGCTCCACAAGTAAGCGGGATACGGGACCGAGGGCCCAAAGCCCAGAATGTTACAACAAGACCAGATGTGCAGACGGTCGGGTCACGCGGGGCACGTGCGTGTCTGCCGGACAGGAGGGCTGGGCGAGCCCGCCAGTGCCGGACCCCCGCCCCCGCCCCCGCCGCCTCCCCCTGTGGCCACGCTGCCAGCCTCCCGGGGGCTCGGGGTAGCCCCTTCCTTGCACGTGTGGGTGCAGGAGACCGGGACCCAGAGCAGGCCGCCCAGGCCCCCGGGACTGTGGGTCTCCCCAGGCGTGTGTTCCAGAATCCCCCGACGCCCTTTCAGCATCAGGGTGTCCTGCCCACCCCCCCCCCCCCCCAGGGCCTATTGGTTGAGGGGGCGGGGCCTGGACAGGGCCTTTGTTGAAGACCCCGGGGTTGAGCCTTTCCCACGTGAGTAAGACCCGCTCAGCTATGACTTTCCTGGAGTCCTTGCCCATAAGGGCAGGTCAGCACCTCATGTCTTCCTGGGGAAGGGAGCCCCCTGCCTATCCTGCCCGGATAGCAGTGATGCCTGGGTGGGAGGGGGCGCTGTGTGGGGTGGTAGGCAGGGCCTCCTCCCAGGCCTGCACTCAGCTCTGGGGCCTGACCCTGGCCGCCCCGGGCCCCCAGCTCCATCCTGTCTGTGGACTGTGTCCCCTCCCGCGCCAGCGGGGGCCCCGGTGGCCTCCAGCCCCCCTGAGCTGGGGTGCGCCTTGTGCATGCTGAGTCTGGGCCGACGTTCTCTGGGGCTGCCGCAGCAGAAACCCGGGACTCGCCTCCGGAGGCGGGACGTCCCGTGTCCGCGCGCCGTGGGCCACGGTCCCTCTG
The DNA here is from genome assembly GCF_014898765.1 of Herpailurus yagouaroundi. Lineage (NCBI taxonomy): Eukaryota > Metazoa > Chordata > Mammalia > Carnivora > Felidae > Herpailurus > Herpailurus yagouaroundi. The sequence goes on along the minus strand of NW_024412403.1, from coordinate 1,667,680 downwards.
GCGGCTCTGGGCGGGGACTCTTCCCGCCCCCTCCAAGGCCGGGTGGCCCCTGCCTGCTGGCCTCGTGTCTGCCAGCTTCGCGTCCCCCTCCGTGTGGCCCCTCCCTCACGTCGTCCTCTCTTACGGGGACGCCCCTCCGTGGACTCAGGGCCCCAAGATGACCCGAGATGACTGTCTCAGGACTGTCAATTCAGTCACATCTGCAGAGACCCTGTTTCCACACGTGCAGGCTCCGGGCTGTAGGACACGGACATGTCTTTCGGGGGCCACCGTTCAACCCACTCCGGGGGGGTGTTGAGCGGGCGCCTCTGTAGGGGGGGGGACCGGGGGCGGCCACTGGCGGGTGCATCTGGGCGCCCCTGCCCCACTCGGAACCTGACGGTCGATGAGCCCGGAGCCCCTGGGGCACTGCCCCCTCAGGGAGCCGCTGTGGCCTCCTCGCCGCCCCTCCCGTCTTCCATCAGAGCCCAGCACAGCTGGGACCTCGTCCCTGACCCTCCGCCTCAGAGGGTTCAGTCCCCTGGCCGAGGACAGGGTGGGAGGGAAGAGGCCTTCACCCTCACTGAGCAGCGGCGTGGGACCCCCACACGAGCGGCCCCGACCTCGAGACAGGCTGTACGTAGGGCGTGCGCCGACGTCCCGGCGTTGGGACTCCCGTTGAAAGCAGGGTCCACGACTGACCGCCAGGTCCAGGCCCCCCAGCCTGTCACCCGCCCCCGTTGGGGCTGAGCTGGGCGTGGTCCCCGTGGCAGGACACCAAGAGTGACCCCGGCCCCTCCCTCCCCCAGGAGGGGAGTCTGCCTCCGTCTCCCCATCCCCTCCGTCCCTATGAGTGTCGTGAGGCCTCGGACGGGCAGGAAGCCCTGGCGTGACCTCTCAGAACCTGGAACTGATGGACAGGCTGCAGGAGGGCAGCGTGCAGGGCGTCCCGGCAAGGGGTAGCAGATGGCGGGCTCGTGCGGGTCTGGGAGCCTCTGCCCCATTTGAAACAGTTAAGTGAGTGCAGAGCAAAGTCAAAGGGAAAAGTTCAGTGTACAAATAAACACACTTTCCGGCTCAGTAGGCGAAGCGTAGTATCTTACGAGGACGCCAGAGCACGAGGGGTACTCGCCAAGCGATTTGGAAGCACGGTGTCCCCCAAAGTGCCGTGCGCATCTCCGCCTCTCCCCAGGCATGCATCTCCTGCTGCTGAGGACAGTTAAAAACTATTTCGAGTTTCGGTATCTGAATCGCCGAAGCTTCTCATGCTCTGGGGAGCATCGCGTCCCCGGGAGCCTGTTGACTGCAGGTTCTGAGCGTGGTCTGGGGCGGGCAGGTCTGAGCAGCTCCGGGTGCCGGTGCCAGCAGCAGGGTGCCAGCAGCAGGGTCCGTGTCCGGGTCACCTTCCTGCTCGGCAGGCGTGGGGAGGTCATGCGCAGACTACACGGAGAGATCGGGGTGTGGGGCGGAGAAGCCTCCGGTGGCGTGGAGGGCAAGCAGGGGTGAGGTCGGCTCTGGGAGTGCTGGGGCTCAGGCAGCAAATCTGGGGAAGTCCGGGAAGATGCAGCAAATCACACACCCTGTCACTAGGTTCATTTTCTTTCTGGCCCCTTGCCTTCCCGGTCGTGAGCCCACGACGTGCGCATCGCACGTTCCCGGTTTAGTTAAGTTTCTGTCTCGGAGCCGGGTCCCGCCTCGGCGGGGGCACCTGCAGGGCTGGAGCTGAGCGTCCCCCGGGATCGGTGGCCCCGGGAGAGGAGGGGACAGGACAAGAGCTGTTTCTCTGAACCCCTAAGGCAGCTGGTGAGCGGGGCTCCTTGAGTGTCCCCTCAACTCTGGAAGAAGCTCACGGGAGCACCCGATGCGGGAACCCGCGGCCTGGCTCCATCAGCCACCTCAGAGCTCGGGGGTCAGACGTTGGAGGTCAGGGCTGGACCGAGTCCTTGTTGCTGGACATCTGGGGCTCCGTTGTGCCGCTGGGTTGGGGGAGCGGATGGGAAGCAAAGGCTGCAGCGGGGCAGGAGGGGGGGCCCCCCCCCCCCCCCGATCTGGGGTCTTGGCCCCAGGCCGGCCCTGGCCCCGGCCGGGCTCCTGGCAGGCGAGCGAGACGCATCAGGACTCACTTGGCTCTTGCTGGAAGAACTTGCTGTCTGCAGGGAGGAGGGAAGGAAGGGGCAGAAGCATGAGGCCGACACCTGGGCCCTCCTCGGGGGGCCCCCTCTGGGAGACAGCCCGGCCGGCCTCAGCTCCTGCCGGCGGGGGCTCCCCAGTCCCTCCTGGGCCCCCCCCCGCACCCAGCTCACAGGATACACGGTCACCCCAGCCCCCAGCCGGGCGGGAGCCAGAGCAGGGAAGCAGAGAAGCAGAGATCCTTCCTTTGTTAATCATTTTCCGACGAAACCTCTCTTTGGCCTGGAAAGTAGGTCGAGGCCCGGCGAGCGTGGGGGGTGCCTGGACCCTCACACAGGCTGCGCGGGGCCGCCACCGGGAGAGGCGGGCTGCCTGGCTGGCAGTGTTCTCTCTTCTGACTCACACAGATATTTATAGCGGAAGCGAGGCCCGCCAAGGCCCGGCTCCGATGAGAGTCGGGAGTGCGCACGTCTGGGGGCCTCGGCCCATCTGTCCCCTTTGCCTGCTCGGGGTCTTGGCGGTCACCGAGCGCAGGACAGTGCTGCGCCTTCCCGCTGCCCATCCCACACGGCGCACTCGGCCGCCGCTGTCCCGAGAGTCCGCCGGCCTGGGGGAGGCGGGTCGGGGTCAGATGCCCGTGCTGCCCGCCCAGGACGAGGGCGTGGGGCGCGTCGCGTCTGCACCAGGGTCACGGGTGAATCGTCCTCACTCCCCCTTCCGGGCACATGGGGCAGGGGCGGTCACCCCTCCACGCACGGTCACCGGGTGTCCCCCGGGCCCGGAGGGAGGAGTCTGTCCGGGGGAGAGAGGGCCTGGGCACCCCTGGCAGGGGCCCTGGTGTGGTGGGGACGGAAGGAAGTGGGCTGCTCTTGGGACAGCCGCCCCTTCCTGAGGTTGCCCCCTTCCCCCCCAACCCCCAAGACCACCCTGCACCCTTGTCCCTTCCGTTCCAAATGACATCCAGCATATGGCCTCTCTCGGGGGGGGGGGTGGCAGTGACAGATGACGCCCGAGACCCCCCCCTCCCCCAGTGAAATGCCTCTCACGTCCCCCAAGTCCCAAAGGGGAAATTCAAGACCCACAAGTAAAGGGCAAAGAGAGGACTAAAGCGCCCGGTTCTTGGGGACATTGGAGTCTGTGCCGGGAGAGCAGGGCCCGGCCTTGCCGCAGCTCAGCAGGTCAGTGGCCGGCAGCCAAGAGAGGACCCCAGACTCCTGTGCCAGCACCAGGGTCTGTCCCCACGGGCCCTTCCGGTCTGAAGACTGAGGACGCGAGCCTGCTCTAACTTGGGGAGGGGCCCTGCTCCTGACTTTGCTCTCCCGTGTGCCAGCCACCTACTCCATCCCAGGGCGCGGCGCCTCTGACCACAGGCACCTCCTGACATCTGTGTTTCAGTCCTGGGGGGATTTCTGAGCTCCCCAGGTTCCTGGTTCATTTTTCTGGGGTGGCCAGGCCGCCCTTTGCTGTTTTTGCTGTTTCAGAGCTGACGAGCCCTATTTCTCTCCAAGACCCTGTCCCACCCAGGGCGACTTCTGCCCCCGCCACGGGCACTCGCTTTATAGACACAAGGTCCCCTCCGGTGACCTCTCTCCAGCACCTGCTGGGCTGGGGGAGGGGCTGGGGGAGGGGCTGGGGGTGGGACCCCTCCTACCTCCTGGCCCCCTGCCTTACCAGAGTTTGACACCCGGGGCCTCTACCAAACTCCTCTGCACCCGGAGTGGGAGGAATTATGGGGTGGTCAAGCCCCCTCTGGGCTGTGCGTGTATTCTAGAAACTGAGCAATTTCTCCCGTGGGCCACGCGCCTCCTGCTCCCACGTGACTGTTCCTTGTGATTTTAGCAAGACCTGGGATGGGGGAAGGGTGGCAGTGGGAGACTGCCCTTGCCCGCGGTGAGCCCGAGCGCCCACCTCCACACGCCCACCGTGGCGCCCTCGGCACCTTCACCATGCGCGCAGGAGCATCTGAGTTCTGGGGCTTGCGGTGACTGCCGAGGCCCTGGGCCGGGAGTCGGGTCAAGGCCTGGCCTGCCTGACGCCCGAGCCGAGAGGGCCCCCTTTGCTGACGTGCTGTGGCCTGCCTCTGAGGACCCGGTGCAGAAACGCGTGTGACGGGAGAGGCCGGGTTTAGCAGGGGTCACGGCCGCGCGGGGCCAGGCCCCGCACGTCTGTTTGGGAGCACAGTGATTTATTTTCCTGTCTGAACCTTGCTTTGCAGTGGGATCTGCAGCCACGAAAGTTCTTGGCCAGGACATCCGTGTCTTAGGAAATGTTGGGTTGCACTTTTATTTTTAGCTTTAGGAATGCGATGCTTGATATTATTTGGGTTTTTTAAGATGGGCCAACTTTAAGATGAGAACTATGTCCCTTCACCCCATGCCAATCCCAGAACACTCCTGTCGAAGTGCCACATGGAAAACACAAGCCGTCCTGTGCTCTGTCCCGACAGGGAGATTTCTACTGAAGGTCCCTGGTGTGCCTGGGGCCCCATGTCACTGGCCCAGGCCCACAGGCTCCAGAAAACAAACAACTCTCCAGTCTGGGGCAGGACCTGGGTTCTCGGGCTGGAGGACAGGGGCCTCTCTGTGAGTGGCGACCAGCTCCCACCCCAGGTGACAGGCTGCAGGGAAGCCGCCCCGCGCGAGCCGTCGGCTGAGCACACAGCAGGCAGGCTGCTTTTGGCCCCTGAGTTTCCTTGGGGTTTTCAGTGTGCACGTCAGGGGGCACTTCTGTCTGTGGCACAGTTACAGCCCAGGAGAAGGCTGGTGTTACAGCCTTGGCCTCAGGTGGAGCCTTCCAGACCTGTCCCAGGGGTCCCTGTTGCAATAATGGCTGCAGAGCTGGGACCGGGTGCCGTGATTTCACACCCAGACCCTGCGTTCAGCTGCCCGCACTTCCTCCGTCTGAGAGGCCCAGCCTGCCCCCATTCACACCAGCTCATGTTTCGGTGTTCGTCATTTCTAAGCACAGCATGTGGCAGGGCGGGGCCTCCGACAGGGAGACCTGGGTCTGAATCTTGGTTGTTCACAATGACCGTCCTGGACGAGTCACATGCATGCCCCAGGCTCAACTCCTGCTGGGAGAGGAGAAGCCTGGATGATGTGTCAGGAAATACGGCCTGGCCCCTCTCTCCTGCCTGGACAGCAGGGTACGACCGAGTCTGCACAGAAATGCTCGTGTCTCCCAGGCCAGGTGTTTGGAAACAGAAGGTGCCTCCCTTGACTCGCAGCCTGTTTCGGGGCCCCGCCCCACCTGGCTTGTGCACCTTCGGGCCCCTGGCCTGGGCACCGGCTCTCGTCCCGGTTGCCGTGTCTCCCTCCTGCCATTGCCTGGGTGCTGCAAGGGCACGAGACGCTCCCAGGAAAATCCAGCACCGAGAGACGCACCTGCGATGGGGCAGAGGGTCTGCGGCAGGGCCCAGGCCGGTCCTGGCACCGATCGGGGTGTGGCAGTCGGCCCCGTGGTCCCAGGCAGGGGGATCCTCAAGTTGGGGGGCACCACGTCCGGGGGGTAAGCGCTCTCGGCGGAGTTGGTGCCAGCGTATCTCTTCTAGGTTCTGAATCGAGGCCCGGAGCCTCTGGGCATTTGCTTCTATAACAGCTTCACTGTCCCCCATTGCACAGGGATTGTTTTTAATGGGAAGTTCAAGGGCTTCTCCAACATTAAGGGGAGTATGCCAGTCACATCGGGCTCACGGAGGCCAGCCGACCCTTGGTGACGCCCCAGGAGAGCAACATGGCCACGGCTGCCGGTCGCCGGGGACAGGAGACCCGGTGGCCTGGACAGGGAGGGGCTTCCCAGGCCCCGGCCCCCGCCCTGCAGAAACCACGGCCTCTCCAGGACCCAGTGTGCCTGTCCATTGTCCCTGTCCGGATGCCACATTTTTCTCTGAGCCCCCAAGCACAGCACACAGGAAGGCTCCTAAAACGTTGGCTCAGTTGAGTATGTGATAGGCTTAGCGAGGGTGCAGGTGAACCTTTGTCGCCCTGAAGTGGCCCACAGGGTGCGGAATCTGACCCCACTGAGGGGTCCCCCCGCTGCTGCTTGGGGACACAGGAGAACAGCAGGCCGGGCACGGGGTGGTTTGCAAGGTGCCAGACGTGTTTGTCCCCATTCGCAACAAGCGGTCCAGCCACGAGCATCCTGGGGAGCTGGTGGGGCCCCTCTCGGTCTCACGGGTGCTTTGAGAGTCAGCTGGTCCATTGGGGGGTGGGATTAGCTCTGGGGTTTTCTCTCTTCTTCCTATTTCTCTGGGGTTTCCACAGTTTCTACGTCATTTTTATAATTTAGAAAACTAACTTTTAAATGTCTGGAGTAATTTTGAAAACTAGGCATCTGTGTTGCCAGCCTTGTTCCGGAAGGCTCTGTGGAGCTCTTGTGACACATCCCCTCCTCCAGGGTCCTGCTGGGGGGTGCTGGGTCTGAACTGCAACCTGTCCCCACCGTGGGTCATATGTCATACCACGGCCATGTGCTCCCCTCCAAGTCTGCCCGGGGCCCCCCCTTGCTCTGGCGAGACTCATCTTGGGGATTTCCTGTCCCAAACCTGGAACAGCCATTTCTCCAGGAAGTCCTGGTTTCTCGGAGTGAGAAATGGTCTTTAGAGACCACAACTTGGGAGGTGCTAAACTAGTTTGCTGTTGTTTCTAAGCTTTGTCGGTGGACAGATTTAGGAAATATGCATAGTTTAGAAAATGTGTATTTATTTATTCTGGGAGAGGAGGTGGGGGAAGGGGCAGAAAGAGAGATAGAGAGAGAGAGAGAGAGAGAGAGACAGAATCCCAAGCAGGCTCTGCACTGTTAGTGCAAAGCCTGATTCGGGGCTCAAACTCACAAACTGTGAGATCATGACCTGAGTTGAAATATAGAGTTGGGTGCTTAACCGACTGAGCCACCCGGGCGTCCTGGAAATATGCATATTTTTAAGAGGAAAAAAGCATGAGTATTTGCTGCTATTTATTCAGGTTTTTATTAAGGAGTTTTGACTTCTCTTTATTGACTTTGTATGGGCTTCTTTGGGGGCCCCTCTTGCCTTGTTACTGGGGTCTCCCCAGTGTCCACTGGGAGCACAGAGCCACTGCCCTTTGGGATGGCCGCCATCCTTCGGGGAAGTGGCCTTCAGCTGACACATGTATGAGCGGGGGGCGGGGGGGGGGGTAGAGGACAGAATTAGGGACAGGGAGCCAGTGGCCTCATCTGAGCAGCTAAGACCCGATGTGGCAGGAGGCTCAGTGGGGGCCAACACTGACCCAGAAGGGAGCAGGGCAGAGTACCCGGAGAGGCCACCTCACGCCAGAGCCTGTGTGGGCCCCGTGACCTGGCACTGGGGGCGGGGGCGACCCTGGAGGCTGGCTCTTCTCCATTGGTGGAGGCTGCTTGGTGCATCCACAACAGGTGACTCAGGAGATTTCCAATAGCCTGTGACTTGCTCCCTGGGGCAAAGAGCATCCCGCATCTCTTGTCCACTCACTCATCCCTTGTATCTATTCCTTCCTCCCCCCGGGGCCCTCCCCGCCCCCCCCCCCCGCACTGTGTTTCTCAGCTGCCTCTCTTAACCCTGCAGATGCTGGGTCTCAGGTCACAGCCTTTGCTCACTTGGGCTGTTCGATGTCTATCTGTAGAGCTCCTACTGGACAGGTCAGCCACCTAGGTGTCCCTAGGGATATGGCAGTGAGGTCAGGGCCTCTGTGGCTTACAGTCTGAGGGACAAGCACAGCAAATCATACCTCAAATCAGCTGGCTGGTGGCAGGTGGCAGGTTCTGCTGGGCCAGTGCAGGAGGTGGGGGCCACTGGCTGGGCCGAGGGGACACTGGGCACTGCAGAGGGTGGACCTTGCGAGTATCTGGGAACCATCCTTCTTCTGAGAGGAGCATGGCCCTGGGGAGAGGCGCGGGGTAGGGGGACATCCAGGGGTCCAGGTGGATGATAGCTTCTGGGGGAGCCACAGAGCAGGTGCAGGGGAGGTTGTGGGTCTGGGGCACTCTACAGGTGGAGGGGAAGAGCAGTGTGAGAGAGAAGTCCAGGGCTCCAAGGGTGTGTGGCCCTGAGCTGACAGGGACACAGGGCAGAAAGTTTCTGGGAGGAAGAGGCAGAGTGATCAGGGATGAGCTCAGACCCCCAACACACCTCTCCCACAGCCTCCCCCACAGCACCCCCTGCCCAGCCCCCCCCCCCCCACAGCCCTCCCAACACAGCCCCCACACAGCTTCCCAATATGCCCCCAACAGCCCCTGATGGTCCCCACGCAGCCTCAGGCGCCATAGTTGGAAATGGGGTTCAGGTCCTCATACTTGGTGTGTCAGAGCTGGAAGATTCTGGAAGCCGCAGTTACTGGAAGAGGCCCCTGGAGATACCACACCCGTAGCAGCAACAGAACTCTGGAAACAAGGAGGAACTGGAGAACATCAGAGTTCTTGAAATTTGGAATGCAATTTTCAAAATCAAAACTCAGTGGAAAGGCCAGAAGAGGAAGAAGAAGTTTCTAAAATGCAGAGAAAATAGACAAAGATGTCGTTTTATGAGGGAAACATTAAGAAGTCTGGAGGCTTACAGGTACTCCAAAACCCACCTGATGGAAGTTCCAGGATGAGAACCCTAAAATTCAGGGAAGGAAATACTAACAACATTAGTATAAAGAAGTTTCCTGGGGCTGAATAAAGACAGATGGAAAGGCCGAGTGTCCTACGCAGGGTGAAGGACAAGGCACCCACACTGGATACACCTGCTTAAGTTTTCAAGTATTAAGCATGTAGAGAAGATTCTGGAAGTTTGGCAGGGGGGAAAGAAGAAGCTGTCTACAAAAGAACAGAATCACGCTGGCATCAGTGCTGCTCGTGTTAGGTTTCTGTGGAAGGGGCTTCAGGCTTCTGATAATAGTGATTCAGAACCTAGAATTCTATACCCAGCCAAACAGTCCAGCATGGCTGACAGCGAAGAGAGCTGCGTTCGGACCCGCAAGAGCTCAGAACACGCACTTCCCGTCTGAAACGACATTTGAAAGAGAGAGGAAGACCTGGGGTCTGGAAAAAAGTGGCCGCACACCAAGAGCGCAGACAGTGAGCGGGGTTGACGGACGTGGCCCCGGTCCACACAGCTACCTTCCGGGGGAGGCAGGAGTCACAGGTCCCTGTGAGGACAGGTGGCGCCCTTTCAACAACAGAGTAATTCAGGAGCGGGATGGGCTGGGGTGAAGACACGTATTTCTGTCATCAGGAGGAAAGAAATGCAGTTAGAAATTCCAAGAAAAACACAACGTGTCCCAGTGAGTCGGCGTCCAAGGATGAAGCAAGCCGGCTGTGGCAAGAGTCAGGGCAGTTGAGGAAGTGAGAGAAGACAGGACCCGTGTGCCCTCCCTGGGTGCCTGGCGTCTGGCACACGCTGAGTCCCAGGGGCCGTGTGCCCCCCAGGGTCACGGTCCGGGTGGAAGGAAGCTGGCCCTGGCCGTGGCCGGGGGAGGCTGGGCGCCGGGAGCATGGGCCTCACCTTGGGCAGCTCTAGGACGAAATGACAGCGGACTTGGGTTTCTTCTTCCCTGGCTTGTGGATCCCTCTCCTGTGTTCATCACAGAGGCCGAGGCGCCTAACACTTTTGGCCCAGGGAGCAGAGAGAGGCTCAGAGGCGGCCGGCTGGGGAGATCTGGACACGTCTAAATAAATGTGGCGCGAGCTCTGCTCTCCATCAGGAGCTCAGCCGCGGGCTTCCCCCTGCCCTGTGATCCTGGGGCAGGGGTCCTCAGCCTTCAGAGTCCCGTCAGGTGCTGTGCACAGCACCTGTGCGCCCTCCCTCGAGGCCAGATCCCCCACTTGCTCTAAAGACACCGCTGGCTGCGGGTGAGGGCCAGACCCCGGAGCCGGCCTGGACCCGACACATGACAGAGGACAGACGCGCTGACCGCCCCCGCCCCGGATGCAAAGCAGACCTCTGCTCTCGCCATAGAAGGGAACGTGAGGGGTGTCACCCAGGGAATGTGCACGCAGCGCCGCTTGGGCCACGGGCAGGGGGCGGGGGCGCAGGTGCGCTGAGGTGCTCATGGACCCACTCCGCCACCATAAAGCCCTCGCCCCCCCCCCCCCCACAATCGTCCGGACGCCACGAGGAGGGGGGACAGTCGTGCAAAGCATTTCCCGGAGGCTGAGGAAGGGGAATGGCTGCAAGCAAGGGCGACGTGCGGGAGAGACACACGGCCGAGGCGAGTCCCACGGCGCTCCTGGGCGGCGGCCGAGGAGGATCCACAGCGGGCTGGACGGGCGGCGTGAGCTCACCCGCGGGAGGCAGTCTCTTAGCGAGGCTGTCGGGAAAAGCAAGGGCGCAGGAGAAGCGGGGCCGGTCTGGGGACAGACGAGTGTCCAGCACGTGTCATGAAGCTGCGCGCTCAGGGCAGGCATGGGGGGGCAGAAGGGCCCCGGCAGCCCCAGCGTGGACCGATGGGCGCCCGGCACCTGGCGGGCGGGCGCCCGCTAGCCATCTGGAAAGAACGGCCAGGGTCGTGCGCCACACCATTCGGCAGGGTCCGACGGCTTAAAAAATCGGAGGTTTCTTCAGAACGTTGAAGCTGAAAAGGGGTTTTTATTTATGTACTTATCTTTCTTCTTATTTATTTGTTATATGTCTAATTTACTGTCAAGGTAGCTAACCCACCGTGTGTACAGTGTGCTCTTGGTCTTGGGGGTGGATTCCCATGATTCATCGCTTCCATACAACACCCAGGGCTCATAGCAGCAAGAAAGGGCGTCTTAAACGGTGACACAAAACCCAGGAGCTATGAAAGGCTGATATATTTGGCTCGGTAAAAGTTATGCTATTTCTGCACAGCAAGGCCATTGTAACCAAAGGTACAGGACAAAGGGGGCTGTACGTGCCATGGACAAAGCATGCACACGCACACACACACACACACACACGCACGCATACCCCCCCACACATGCACACACGCACACACGCACATGCACACACACATGCACATACACACATGCACACACACATGCGCACACACACAGCACACACACACACACACATGCACATGCACACACATGCACATGCACACACACTCACACATGCGCACACACACATGCACACACGCACAGCACACACACGCACACACACGCACACACACATGCACACACACATGCACACGGACACGCACACACATGCACATGCACACAGACATGCACACACGCACGGCACACACACGCACACATGCATATGCACATGCACACACGCACAGCACACGCATGCACACACCCCCACGTACACACCACACACATACCACGTACCTGCACACACACACTCATTAAACACACATACACATGCACACAACACACATAGCACACTCACGCACACTCCACACACACACCCAACACCCCACGCACAGTAAAATGTGCCCGTTCTAAAATGTGAGCCCAGTGCCCCAAGAGAGAAATGCCTATCAGCCCTGCCCGATGCCCCGTCCGACTGGGGACGGCCGGGGGTCCCCCCGTGCAGTGGGCTGTGAGCGGGGCCTTCACAGGGAGGTGGTGCTACATGAACAGACCCCTGGACCGCAGGTGGCCACTCGTAGGACTTTCTCCTGGAGGTCCACCAGCACCAGCGTGCCAGGCTTCCGTCTGTCGGACCCTGAGACGGGAAATCGACAGCCGCCCCCCGAGGTGAGCCCGGCCGAGGCCCGCCCCGGGCTGCTCCCCGCAGGACGGAGCAGGGGACGCTCTTTCTGAGCAGCGAGGGAGGGCTGGTCCTCAGTACAGACACAGCAAGGGCAGGAGGGAAGAGATGCCCTCCTGCGACATCCCCAGAGACCCCACAGAACCCTGACACGGTGGTCGTCGGCAGGATGCCCAGGGCGGGGGCACGGGGGAGAGGAGCCACCTGTGCTCCCTGACTTCGAGCCCCTGACAGGTGTTATCTGTCCTCAAACGGAAGCGTTGGCATTTTCAGAGAAACCGAGGCGTATGGCTCTCTTTTCATGTCTGGGCGCTACCAGGGGCATGAGGTGGCACAGGGCATCCCCCCCGGGCAGTGGGGCAGGGAGCTCCTGGGGGTGTTCCTGGGGGGGTGCTCCTGGGGGAATGTTCCTGGGTGTTCCTGGGGGGATATTCCTGGGGGGGGGAGCTCCTGGTGGGGGAACATTCCTGATGAGGGTGCTCCTGGGGGTTGCTCCTGGGGGTGTTCCTGGGGGGATGTTCCTGGGGGGATGTTCCTGGCAGGGTGTTCTTGGGAGGTATTCCTCGAGGGGTGCTCCTGGGGGGGTGCTCCTAGGGGGTAACTCTTGGGAAGATACTGGAAAGGGGTGTTCCCTGGGGGGTGGTGCTCCTGCAAATGTGCCTGGGGGGGTTGGGGGGCACTCCCAAGGGGGTCCTTCATGCCTTCCAGGCCAGATGACAGACTGGGAGGAGCCCTCAGGGCAAAGGTGTGAGGGGGGACAGGAGCAGACAGCCTGCTGGGCTGTCCTTGAGACCCAAGGTCTGGTGGAAGCCATCACACATGCCACCGTGAGACCCAGGGGGTCGGCAGTAGGGAAGACGGTGCCACCTTTTCCTGTACGAGAAGTGAACCTCTTGGGTTCCACCTGGTCTGGCTCCCTGCTCCGGCCACCCTGGTGCCAGATGCTCTGTGAACCCTGGGCCCGCCTGGACGGACCCCAGGCTGTCACCAGCACCCCCTTCTCCGTGAAGCGCCCACCCCCCAGTCTAGACTCCACGCTGCAGCTCCAGAGGCGACATCCCCGTCCCCGCACCCTGCTCCCTGTGTCTGTGTCCCTCAGGGAGGGGTCTCGGTCCTGCTGATGGCCGCCTGGACTCCAGAGGGGACAGGCGATGCCGCGGCCCTTCAGGGGGTGGGGAGGCTGGCTGGGGCAGCTCCCCCTGACCTGACGTATACGACGGGGTCAGATTTTATCTGCCGCTGATCATAAAAAGGGTAGAAAGCCGCTGTGCACCCAGCCCACCCAGTGGGTGCTCAGCTCTCCGAGTGGACTTGGCTCTGGAGACTCCCCTGATTTTTGTCTTTTGGTCAAAGCCACAGAGAATGTGAGTTTGTGGCTTCGAGCTGTATGCCCGGCACAGAGGTCTCTCTATTTCTGGATGTGAACGTGGTAATTAAGGGGGGAAGCCACCCTCGCTGTAGTTACTGGTATTTTAAGGCTCCGCAAATGTTTATTTTCAGCCCGAAGCTCTCTGTCTAAATTCACATTTTACAGTCTAATTGAATCACTTTCATTCATTTTAAAAATCTGCGTAAGGTAAGGAAGTTCTTGCCTCTTTACAAGTGTCCTGAAGGGTTTCGTTAGTTTTGCCCACAGATAAATAGAAATGTCTGGACTTGAAAGTTGACCTTTTCCGTTTGTCTGGTCTTCTCTGAAAGTCTGCGCGCCCTCTCCCCCCAGCCAGGTGATTCTGGGGAGAAAAAGAGAAAAAAAAACAAAAGTCTAAGGAATCAGAAAATCACTAGGCCACGAGGAGTCGGGAATCTCCCCAATGTTCAAAGCCATCTATGCCAGAGAAGGTCTGCGGCGGCCCCGTGGTCTCCTGGCGGGTCACATGGCCAACGGGGCGGTCTCCCAGGTGGGGGAGGAGAATGACACGGCAGCCCCCCCCCGCCCCATGCCGGCTGTTCCCGGTTCCCAAAAGTCCACTTTAGGGCAGAGACGTGAGGAGAAACACGCCAGGCCTGGGGGCCCTGCCAAGATGCTGGGCTGGCCAGGGCTGCTGGCCCCTGTCCTGACCAGCCCCGAGGGGCCGCTGCGGGAACATCCTGTCACCTAGAGATGAGCGGTGGAGGCCCGGACAGCTGGGTAGGCTGCGGCGCCTGAGGCTGGACCCGGGCTTCAGGACGGGGGTGCGTATCCGGACAGGGGTGCGTAGTGCCTCTCCTGCGTCCACCATGTTGATACTTTGCTCATCGTGAGTTCTTTCCATCCAATTCCACTTGTAAAATATTGCATTAAAATATTATGTATATTGATTCTTAAATTGTTTGTTGCCCTCTAAAAAAAAGCTCTGTGTGTGTGTGTGTGTGTGTAGGGAGAGAGATCAAATATAAAAATGTCTAACATGGGTGCGTGTAGGAGAAGAGAACACAGCTGTTCGTTGCACTATCATTTCAACTTTTCTGTGAGTTTGAAATTTTTCAAAGTAAAACAATTTAGTAAGAAAAAATATTCAACTAAAAAAAAAAGAAAAAGAAAAAATATTCAACTAAACCGAACCAATATTCAACTTATGTGATTATAATGTCCCCTAATTAAAAAAGAAACGACGATTTTGCATTCCTGACTTAAGCATATCCTTGACCCGCAAGCTTCTTCGGCCACAGCTCCGGTGAACGGCCGTCAGTGGGAAGTCCTCTCCTCCCCCGGGTGCGGTCAGAGCCGCCTCCGGGTCCCGGGCTCAGGCCGCCGTGTGTTCTGACCAGAGCCTTTGAGCTCCCTGGATCTTCCAGGGGAAAAGCTGCGACCTCTGGGGCCTGGAAAAGCCTTTCTCCTCCTTGGACACTCACTTTCTCCTCTGGTTTTGAAAAACAGGAACGTTATCGCTGGCTTTCCCTATGTCACAGGTATTTTGTAAAACCGCCAAAATTGTGTAATATATGTAATGTTTTCATGGACGGTGATAAGCAAATGTACAGTCAAATCTTACCATGATTTTTCCATAGCTACCCATATATTTATCATTGCGCAGTGTCGATGACAAAAAGAAAATAAGCTGTTTTTAGAAGAAGAGATTGAGGGGCACCTGGCTGGTTCCATTGGTGGAGATTATGGCTCTTGATCTCGGGTTGTGGGTTCGAAACCCACATTGGGGGCAGAGATTACTTACAGGCAAAATCTTAAAAAAATAGAAAGGAAAAGAAAAGAAGAGTTCGGGCCAATAACGAACGACGATACGATATACGGTGGTGTCCTGGGTGAGGTCCTGGCACAGAAAAAGGTTAAGAGAAAACTAAGGAAATCTAAGAAATGCATGACAGAGATACCACGGCGATCCCTTAGCAAAGGGGCAACTGGGCACAGGCACGTGGACTCTCTGTGCCATCCGTGCAACTTCTCTGTACACCTAGAAGTCGTCCAAAATTTAAAATTTATTAAAAAAAATGGAGACCCAGGAAGCCGTTTGAAGGGGTTCTTCCTTACAGGGACAACCCAAGCGTCCATCATGATCATGGCAATGGCCGCAGACCCATGGGATGTGTGTAGCTCCGTGACTCCGTTGTGATGTAAAATAAAAGAGTTGCTCGTCTTCAGAGGACAGGGAGTCAATTCATTATCCTGAAAACTGTAAGTGAAGGGAAAGTCAAGCATCTGTCCTGCCTTCCTTGTGCAAACTGTCACCCTGGGTACCCAGGTAACAGAAGAGACCAGTGTCTCTTTATGACAGTGCTATAACTAATACATGGATGATATAAACAGTGAAATGACACCGTCACCACGTTGTAGACCCAGTGAATTCAGAGATACGTGTATTAAGAGGCGGCGGCTGCTGATGTCCCAAAGAAAGACCACCTGCCATGTTTCCCGGGTCCTGGCGGAGGGACAGAATCTCAGTCTGCCCCTGTCCCTGATCCACCCGCCACCCCTCGGGAGACGGAGGACAGAGGAACATGCTGCACCGCACCACGAGGGTGCGCTCGGCCGCTCCGGAAGCCTCTGGGCCAGTTGGCCCAGGAAGAAGGACAAGACAAGGCTGGAGGGAGACCCTATGGATAAGGAGACCCGGATGGCACACCGGATTTACAGGAGCCTGGGCAAGACTCAACCAGCGTGTCGAGGTGCACATCGGGTGATAAAACTGCACAGATGCATGCACGTGACTCCTATGAAAGTCAAGGTCGCAGAGGCTGGAGAGGAGGGAAGGGGGGAGCTCGTGCAGCACGTGGCAGGGCTCCTGGGCGTCGGCAACATTCTTCCCCTTCGTGGACGATCACTTCACAGCCCGTTCAGCTGTGCTTTTGTGCGATCTTCCCGATTTATGTTTTATGTTACAATAAAACGTTTTTTTAATGCTCATTTTTGAGAGAGAGCACGAGCAGGGGCGGGGCAGAGCGAGAGAGAAAGAGAGGGAGGGGGAGAGAGGATCAGAAGCAGGCTCCACACCGTCAGCGCAGAGCCCGACTCAGGGCTCGAACCCACGAACCGTGAGATCCTGACCCGAGCCGAAATTAAGAGTCGGATGCTTAACCGACTGAGCCACCCGGGCGCCCCTACAATAAAAGGTTTTAAAAATTAGAAAACTAAAAAAAAGCAAAAGTGTGCAAACACCTTTCCAAATGAATCCCTCTAACCGGAATACTTCGTTCACGTGAGCAGAAGCCCCATCTGAGCAGTTTAATAGGTGGCCACTGGAAGGCAGGGGAGGGCACAGGTCTCGGCGAGGCTGACCCAAGGCCGCGTTATCGCCCGGACACGCTTATATCCTCCGGGGGTCCATTCTGGCCTTAAGAGGAAAGCGCGAGCTGGCTCGTGGCCTTTTCGCATTTCATCACTTTACAAGTCTCTGGGAGGCGTCTTGTTGGTGCGACTGCATCGCTGTGTGATGTGTGAAGCTCGCTTAGCTGTTAATGTAAACTTACCTGTTAGGCGCTTCTCTCTCAGCCTGGCTTAGATTCGGGGCTGCGTTGCCAGGAGCATGGCACGCAGCCCGTGGGACGCCGACGGAGGGGCCTCGGAGGACCGCTCCCTCCCCGAGGCTCCCAGTCCCCCCAAAGCCAGCTCCAGAACCCTTCCTCACAGCCCGAGCACAACAGCGACACTGGGATTCTCTCAAGTCGACGTCATCTCCTTGGCTGAGACAGTCACTGAGACCGGGGCCCAGACGGTGGGGGGTGACACACGCTCTGCCCGCGATGGCGGGTCCCTACAGCCGCCGACGGTGGGGCTGGGAGAAGCAGGCTCTGGGGTGAGCGCAGTGATGCTGAAGGTGGACGTGTTCAACCTGGGGTTTTGTTAGTGTGTTTGTTTCTTATTTTTTTAAGTGAATTTAACACCCGACCAAAGGAAAGTGGAAAGTAACATGACAGATTCCATCTATCCCATGGGGCACATGAGGCCACAAAGCCGGCTGATTACCAAATGCCCATTCCGTTCCCAGCTGTGGCCTCCCTGGGAATGTGAGCCCTGAGTGGATGTGGCAGAGCCCGAGGGAACCTACCCACGCCCGACGCTGGAGCGGCAGAAAGGTCTTTACTGTTGTTTGCACAAAGATGACTTGGTTGTCAGTCTAAATATAAATCAGTAAACTATTTTCAACGTTAGAAATAAAATGTGTGGTGCTTATTTGCATCTGAAGAAATTTTAGTGTGAAGTTATGAAGATCTGATCAGGAAATGTAGCTCTTCTCTGAGAGATTTCAGGCTATGGCTGATGTCTCCTCTGCTAGTGTCGCCTTCATGTTTGAGGATATTGGTGTTGTGATCTTCTTGTGACCAAAAGTCTCAAATACAACAGCTTCTGCTTCCATTCACGGCCAGGTAGCTCCTGATCAGACCATCCCTCTCACAGATGACAACCAGAAACTCACCACGGTAGACCACAGCACTGCCATGAGGACTCTGGGTAGTGACCCAAAGCAGGAGGATTTGGAGAGGACGGGGGTGGGGACACAGGATGAATTTCCTATATTTTATAATCCTTGGCCCAGAGCGGGCTCTAGCTCACTTTTAAATAGACAGATAACGTTATCGATCGCTTTTTAATGTGCTCCTGCAATCGGAAGGACAGAGAGGAAAAAAAGACTCGGAAAATGAAATGACTCTCAGGAGCCCACAGGTAATATTAAGAAGTTGAGTATACATTTAATTACAGTCTAAGGAAGAGAGGAGAGAAATAACAGCTAAACATTTTCCAATTCTGTTGGAAAAGATAAATTAATAGATTTAAGAAGAAGCCCAGCAAACCCCGGGCAGAATAAATACCAAGAAAACCACGCTTATGTACATCATAGTCAAAGCACTGAAAACCAAAGATCAATAGAAAATCGTGACAGCGGTCATAGGAGCACCATACAGCAGTAACAGAGATAAAATAATTGAATAAAAATGTGGAGTCTAGGCTGAAAATCAGTAAGGACATAGCTGAACTCAACATCACCATCAATCAACTGGGTGCAGTAGACATCCACAGACCACTTCGATAGCAGCAGGATACCCATTCGTCTAAGCTCACTTGGAACTTTCATGAAGGCAGACCACATTCTGGGCCATAAACACACCTCAACAAATTTAAAAGAATAGAAACCATACAATGTGTGCTCTCAGACCACAATGGAATTGAACGGGAAATCAATAGTAGAAAGATAACTGAAAAATCCCCAAATACACAGAGATAAAAAAAAAAAAACAACACACACACTTCTAAAGAACACACGGATCAAAGAAGGAATCTCAAGAGAAATTTTAAAATATTTTGAGATAAATGGAAAACAATTTATTAGAATTTGTGTGATGCAGTGAAAGCAGTGTTTGGCGGGGGAATTTATAGCATTAAATGCCTATATTAGAAAAGAAGAAAGATTTGAGATCGATCATCTAAGCTTCTATCTTGGGAGACTAGTAAAAGAAGAGCAAATTAAATCTAAAGTAGGCAGATGAAAAGAAATAATACAAATCAGGACAGAACTCAATGAAAATAAAAAGAGGGAATTAATAGATAAAGTCAACAAAGCCAAAGGATGGTTCTTTGAAAAGATCGATAAAATCAATAAGCCTCTAAGAAAAAGGAGTGCACAAGTTACTAGTATCAGAAATGAGAGAGAGGACATCACGAAGGGTTCCCAGGACGTCAAAATGACGAGTATGGTGAATAATTCTGTGCTCACAGAGGTGATAGCCCAGGTGGAAAAGATCAATTCCTTGAAAGACACAATCTGCCAAAACCCACACAGGAAGAAACAGACAATCTGAAGACGCCTATATCTATTAAAGGTATTGAATCAAGACTTAATGACCTTTCAAAGCAGAAAGCACCAGGCCCAGATGGGTTTAGTGGTGAATTCTACCAAACACTCAAGGAAGAAATTCTACCATTTATTTACAATTTCTTGCGGAAGACAGAAGCAGAGGGAATACTTCTTAATTCATTTGATGTGACCAGCATTACCTTAATACAAAAACCAGACAAAGACATTGCAAGAAAAGAAAACCATACATCAATATCTCCCAGGAGCATAGACGCAAAAATTCGCAACAAATTATTAGCAAATTGAATCCAACAAAGTATAAAAATAACTATACATCACAAGCAAGTGAGATTTGTCTTAGGTAAGCAAGACTGAGTCCAACACTCAGAAATCAGTTAATCCATTGTATGAGCATGCTAAAGAAGAAAAATCACGTATCATATCAATAGATGCAATAAAGACATTTGGCAAAATCCAACATCTATTCATGGTAAGCACTCTTGGTAAACAGAAATAGAAGAGAACCTCCTCAACTTGGCAAAGAATATCTACAGAAAACCTACAGCTGGCGTCGTACTTAATGGTGAGAAACTTGAAGCTTTCCCACTAAAATCAGGTATAAGTCAAGGATGTACCCCTCTCACTGACTTTTAATATCACACAGAAGTCTCACCTAAGCAATAAAAAAAGGGGGGGAAAGGGCACAGAGATTGAGAAAGAAGAAATGAAACTATGTTGCAGATGACATGAGCGTCTGTGTAGAAAATCCAAAAGGACTGATGAAAAACCTCAATTCATGGAACAAATAGGTGGTTTTAGGAAGGTTACAGGATTGCAAGAATAATATACAAATGTCAATTGTTTTCCCATTTGCCAGCAATAAACAAATGGAACTTGAAATTAAGGACACAATACCATTTACATTAGCACTCTCCCGAAATGAAATATTTAGATTTGAATCTAACAAAGTATGTACAAGATTTGAGTGAGGAAAAGTACAAATCTCTGATGAAAGAAGTCAAAGAGCTAAATAAATGCAGAGATGGTCCATGTTCATGGATAGAAAGACTCAGCATTGTCAAGATGTGAGCTCTTCCCAATTTGATCTACAGGTTCAACACAATCCCAATAAAAATCCCATGAAGTTATTTTGTGGATATTGACAAACTGATTCTAAAGTTTATACGGGGAGGAGTGCCTGGGTGGCTCAGTCAGTTAAACGTCCGAGTCTTGATTTCGGCTCAGATCATGATCCCATGGTTCCTGGGATCAAGCTCCACATCGGGCTCTGGGCTGACAGCACGGAGCCTACTTGGGATTCTCTCTCTCTGCCCCTCCCTTTGCTCACATGCATGCACATGTCCCCTCTCTCAAAAATAAATGAACAGTAAAAAAAATAATAATTTTTAATTTTTTTATGTTTATTTATTTTTGAGAGAGAGAGAGAGAGAAAGAGTGGGGAAGGGGCAGAGAGAGAGAGGGAGACACAGAATCCGAAGCAGGTTCCAGGCTCCAAGCTGTCAGCACAGAGCCTGACGTGGGGCTCGAACTCATGAACTGTGAGTTCGTGACCTGAGCTGAAACTGGATGCTTAACTGACTGAGCCACCCAGGCCCCCTGCCCCTGGCCAAAATAAACTTTATATGGAGAGGCGAAATACTGGGAAGAGTCAGTTCAGTATTAGAGGAGAACAAAGTTGGAGGACTCACACTACCTGACTTCAAGACATACTCTCAAGCTACAATAATCAGGGCAGTGTGGTGTTGGTGAAAGAATAGAGAATCAGGCCAATGGCACAGAACAGACAGCCCAGAAATAGACCACATAAATATACTTAACTGATCTTCAGTAAAGGAGCAAAGGCAAGACAGTGGAGCCAAGGTAGTTTTTTCAACAAAAGGAGCTAGAACAGTGGGACATCCACACGGAAAACAAATTAATCTAGACACAGACCTTACACCCTTCACAAAAATTAACTCACCATGGGTCATAGATGTACACATAAAACGCAAAACTATAAACCCCCTAGAAGATAATATAGGAGAAAACCTAGATAGCCACGGGTTTGGCGATAACTTTTGAGATACAACACCAAAGGCACACTGCATGAAGGACAGAACTGGTAAGCTGGATTTCATCAAAATTAAAATTTTTCCTCTGTAATAGACACTGTCGGGAACAAAAGGACAAGCCACAGATCAGCAGAAAATATTTGCAAAACATATATCTGATAAAGAGCCGTTATCCACAATATACAAAGAACTCTTAAAATTCAACAATAGGAAAATAAAACTAAAAAATTTAGGCCAAAGATGGCCACAGATCCCTCACGAAAGAAAATGTACGGATGGCAACTACTAAGCATATGAGAGGAGGCTTCGTACCATATGCTATCAGGGAAATCCAAGTTAAAACAAGGAGATACCACTGCACGTTTACTAGCGTGGCCGAAATCTGGAACCCTCGTGACACCAAATCCGGGGGAGGGTGTGGAGCAACGGGGGTCTCACTGCTGGTGGGGACACACGATGGTGCAGCCACTTTTGAAGACAATTGGCAGCGTGTTACAAAGCTAAACACGCTCTTAGCATGCACCCCAGCCGTTGTGCTCCTTGATATCTACCCAAAGGAGCTGAAAACAGGTGCCCACACGAACCCATGCTTGTGAATGTTTCCGGCAGCTTTATTCATAACTGCCAAACCTTGGAAGCAACCAAGGTGCCCTTCGGGAGGTGATGGGCAAACACACGGCTGCGTCCAGACAACGGGATGGTATTCGGCGCTAAGAAGAAATGGGCCGTCACACCACGAAAAGACACGGAAGGTCCCCGGGGCGCCTGGGTGGCTCAGTTAAGCGTCTGACTTCGGCGCAGGTCACGATCTCACGCTTGTGGGCTCCAGCCCGGCGTCGGGCTCCGTGCTGACGGCTCGGAGCCTGGATCCTGCTTTGGATTCTGTGTCTCCCTCTCTCTCTGCCCCTCCCCCACTCATGCTCTGTCTCTCTCTGTCTCTCAAAATAAATAAACATAACAAAAAAATTTATTAAAAAGACACGGAGGGTCCTTAAGTACATCTCACCAGGTGACACAAGCCAGTCTGAAGAGGCTGCATCCTGTATGATTCCAACTACCTGGATTTCTGGAAAAGGCAGGACCATGGAGAGAGTCAAAGGATCAGTGGTTGCCAGGGGGCGGGGAGGAGGCAGGGGTGGTTACGTGAGCACAGAGGACTTTTAGGAAGTGAGACTATTCTAGATGAAACTATAATGGTGGCCACCTGTCATTACACATTTTTCCATACCCACACCCTGTACAGCACCCAGTGTGGACCCTGATGTGAAGCGTGGACTCTGGGTGCTGATGACGTCACGAGAATGGAAGAACGTGGGCGGGTATTGAGGGGGCGGGTACATCCGAGTGCATGACACGATTCTGGGTACGTGTACGTGCTGGAAATCTTCCACAACATGATGTTTTCTTAAAAAAGCAATTGAGGGGCGCCTGGGTGGCGCAGTCGGTTAAGCGTCCGACTTCAGCCAGGTCACGATCTCGCGGTCCGTGAGTTCGAGCCCCGCGTCGGGCTCTGGGCTGATGGCTCGGAGCCTGGAGCCTGTTTCCGATTCTGTGTCTCCCTCTCTCTCTGCCCCTCCCCCGTTCATGCTCTGTCTCTCTCTGTCCCAAAAATAAATAAATGTTGAAAAAAAAAAGAAAAAAAAAAAAGCAATTGAAAGCAAAGTGGATAATAGTCAAAAGAGATTCACCCTGGGCACAATCGGAGCCCCTGAGGAAGGGAATTACACTAAGGAACAGAACGTGTAATTTAAGAATATCATTTAAGCATCCTCTTTATAATAAAGGGAAACACACTTTAGGTCAAAAATGTCACACTGGATTTCAAGAAAAATTATCACCCTATTGTCGACAGTAAGACACCCTGGAAATTTACTAAGCTTCCATTAATTGAAAGAAAAATATTTTCTTAGCAGCCTAGCAAGAGCATAAGGCTAGTTATAAAAGGAAACATCAGTCAGGCCTGAGACGCCTCCACAGACATAACTGATGCTAGAAGGTAGCAGGACGGCCCCCAGGAGAGTCTCAGGGGCAGATGACAGGCGCCCAATTTCGTATCCAGCTGAGGTGTCATAAGTGAAAGGCAACCGGCCAACACCTTTCCACAAGCAAAGCTCAGGGCATGTTATTCCTGTGAGCTGGAGGGCAAACCTCAGCCAACTGAGAAATGAGTGAGAAAACATCAAAATAACCCGCAGTGAGACTTGTGTCTATTTAACTATAGGACTAAGGCTAGAACAAATTTGCCAGAATGTTCAGTAATAGATTTCTGACTATAGAGAAGTCATAGCCCTCACGGCGGTTTAGAAGAAGCAAGTCTGGCTGACCCGTGGGCCCGTGGACAAGTGGATTTTTCTCGACAAATACAGTACAGGAAATGTATTTTCTCCTCCTTGTTGTTTTCTTCCTTTTTTTAATGTCTTATTTATTTTCGAGAGAGAGAGAGCGTGAGCAGGAGAAGGACAGAAAGAGAGAGGAGGACAGAGGGTCCGAGGCAGGATCTGCACTGAGTGCAGTGAGCCCGACGTGAGGCTCGAAACTCATGAACCATGAGATCATGACCTGAGCCAAAGTGGGATGCTCCACCCAGTGGGCCACCGGGGCGCCTCTCTTCCTTATGATTTGCTTAATTACATTTTCTTGTCTCTACATTACTTTACTGTAAGAACGCAGCATAGAAGACATACAACACGCAGAATATGTGTTAATTGACTGTGTATGTTCTCAGTGAGGCTTCTTGGCGGATTGAGTCTGGAGGGGTCAAAAGTGACACGTGGAGTTTAGACTCTGAGGGGGGGCAGGGGGTTGTGCCTCTCACGCCTGCGTTGTTCAGGGTCAGCTGTCTTTGGGAACCAGGACAAGTGTGCTGATTTCTTCATCTTTATGGCCAGGGGCTAAAAGATCGATAAAATCGATGAAGCAAGTGTAGACGTGCAAGGATATCGGACGGCGAGAAGCCCTGGAAGGTGCTGGGGACGGGGGAGGGGCGAGACTCCCGTCCACCGGGGCGCCCGGCGCCTACTGCTCCCAGGTAGGAGAATAGACAATTACAAAACACAAAAATTAATTGCTTAAAACTTAAAAATAAAAGCAATAAACTCAAAGTCGTTGTTAAAACATTAGGCATTTATTTTACACAACCGCGATGAGGGAGAGGCATCGCCAATACGGACATCACCCCTTTTTTTTTTTTTTTTTAAATATTTTTTTTCAACGTTTATTTATTTTTGGGACAGAGAGAGACAGAGCGTGAACGGGGGAGGGGCAGAGAGAGAGGGAGACACAGAATCGGAAACAGGCTCCAGGCTCCGAGCCATCAGCCCAGAGCCCGATGCGGGGCTCGAACTCACGGACCGCGAGATCGTGACCTGGCTGAAGTCGGACGCTCAACCGACTGCGCCACCCAGGCGCCCCTTGACATCACCCCTTTTATGCTGCTCTTTCAAATTGCGTATCTAAAGCTCTGCTGGTCGAGACCGGGTAGCCAGATGCTGTGGCAAAAAAGCCACTTCCGTTTTGTGATTGTACAAGTCTGTTCTCGGAGGGGCTCAATGAGATAGAATTTTAGAGCTGTTTTTATGTCTTCTCTGAAGATTACGTTTCGTAAGCCAACAAACGGTTGGATGGTTAACTTTTAAGATTTTCCCGCAGAATACGTTCAATCCTTTTGAAAATCCTAAGAATTGGCTGAGTGCTACACGGAGACCGAGGCCGTGGCCCGGCTTTCGCGATCTGGCCGTGGGCCCCTGGCCTCCCACTGCGGAAAGCAAGTGAGCCCTGAACTAGATTCCCGGCGCTAGACGATTTAGTCCTTTGGTAAGAAGTAATCCTCAAGGAAATTTCCATATTCAACAGCTCCAGCTTTAAATATTGTTTTGGGTTCTGCTCATGAAAAATACGTTGGGTGGAGATTGTTATTAATGAATAAGGTCATTTGTAGGCTCACAACTAAATTTATCGTTTTCCGGTTGGATTTCCAATGTGACGTCCTTCCATCTGAAGGCGATTTAGAGACGAGGGGTGGTTTCTTCTCCTTCCTTGGCAACTCTCTTCATTTCTGGACCCTGGCAGCAGTGATGAGGCAGGCTGTCCACCTATCTTCCTCCGCCCAGCCCATTTTCAGGAAATCGGACCATCTGGGCAGGACGCAGACGCCTTCTGCACAGACTGCCAGACGCAGCCCATCTGGTGAACATTAGTCTAGGGACTTCTTGGTCGAGGTAACTTTCACATAGTTTTGGTACAAACTGAAAATACAGTATTCGATTACAAAAGAATTTAGAAAAATAAGTGTGGTCAGAGCAAAGTCGTACGGAGATCAAAAAAAAAAACAACAACAGAGAGAATGCAGGAAAATTTGTTTAAAAATATTAAAGGCCATTCAAAGATATGCAATGTTTGCCACAAAAGTTCTTCTTAGGAACGAAATCTTCAATTCAACATTTTTATGGTATTTGCTTTAATTTTGCTTGAAAAGAACCACGTAGATGAATACTTGCAGTGACTTGTGAGTCTAAAACCAGTACGTTTCTCTGTCTGCTCATAACTCTGCCCGCTATAGTTGCTCATTTAAAGGGAAAGAATAGTCCATAACCGGCGGATTTGTGGGTCTAGGAATTCCCTGTTTCCCGCTCTCAGTGGCAGACTTAGAGCCGCCCTCTGTGTCTCTGCGAGAGGGCCTCTTGTGACTACGCCACGGCCACATTCAAACTTCTCTTTCTTGTTTTTAAGTCTATTAATTTTTTTGAGAGAGAGAAAGAGCGTGCATGCGTGTGAGCTGGGGAGGGGCAGAGAGAGAGGGAGAGAGAATCCCAAGCAGGCCCCACGCTGTCAGCTGTCACAGACCTGTCTCATGCTGTCCCTGCCCCGCGGTCTGACCTCATCTCCCAATGTCCTGTGGCCTCTGGGTTCCGGCCAGGTTCCAGCCGACTGCCCCTGGGTGGGAGCGACACGCCCCTCCCAGAAGGGCCTCTCACCCTCCTGAGCCGGCTGGCGGTGACCCGGCCGTCACTGGCAGGGGTGTTGCCTCCTCCCTGATGGCCGAGCAGAGGAGGGACCTTCTTTCCTGCTCGGACCCCTGACGCCCCCACCCTGCCCGCCCCGCCGGCTAGAGCCTCTTTTGACCCTTTGCAGGAGCAGTAAACTCAGCCCCCCGAGTTTGAGCCACTGCACACGTTCTGTGTGATCGCTAACACACCCAGTAAGCTGTGAGATTTCCTTTCACCCCTTCCTCCGAAAATATTGCTAGGCGTTTCTGTGTTTTCTGCTCACCTCATGACATTAGCTTCTGTTCTGTAATTGGAACTGCGTTAGAAATGTTATTCTCAGACACTGAGTTTTTGTTCTGAACGCTGTTTCCCCAGCAGCAGTGGGTTTACGGTGCCTCGCTGAAGCTCTGCTCACTGCTCGCTGTGGTCTGTATCCACCCGGGGATTGGACGGTGGGTGTCTGTGCCAGCGCTCCCGTTCTAACCTGCTGCTGCAGTTCCAGAACATTCCATCTCCAGGGGTGTCCGAGCACACAGCAGGCACTCAGTGGGGCTGGGTAACCGGCTCAGACTCCAGTCGGATGTGCTTTGAGGAGAGCCTTTAATGACCTGCAGATTCTTCCAGTGCAGGGAGCTTACAAAGCTTTTCCTTCCAGAAGGCTCTGCTCTACTCTTCAGCAGAGCTTTGAGCAGGTGATGGGTCCGGAGCAAGACTGCAGATGGCCGTTCCAGACCGCGTTTTCCAGAGGACAGACACCTCAGGAACAGAATGCAGGTTCAGCTCATACCATGGGGAAATGTTTTTGTCCCTTTTACTATATGGGAAATATACATTCCTTGCAGAAAAATATAAAATTAATAAGAAAAAGGAGAAGTCACTCATGAGCCCATCACAGAGAAAAATGGCTCATATCTGTGCCTATGCGACACACAGAACAGGCACATGGTTTATGTGAGTATGCAGTATATGACCTACTGTGTACAATTTTTATGTGATAATCACATCACTAGCAGTTAAGTCAGTAGGTGCAGGCCTACTGGGTCATTTTAATAGTCGTATCTACTGACGTTACTTGAATAGATACAACTTATTGGCTAATCTTGTATTGTTGAAAGTTTATTTTTGCAAGAGAGAGAGCAGGGGAGAGGGGCAGAGGGAGAGAGAGAGAGAGAGAGAGAGAGAGAGAGAGAGAGAATCTCAAGCAGGGTCCACGCTCAGCACAGAGCCTGATGTGGGGCTTGCTCCCAAGACCCTGGGATCATGACTGAGCTGAAACCAAGAGTCAGATGCTTAAGGGTGTCCGGGTGGCTCAGTCGGTTAAGCATCTGACTTCGGCTCAGGTCATGATCTTGGGGTTCGTGAGTTCGAGCCCCGCATCGGGCTGTGTGCCGACAGCTCGGAGCCTGGAGCCCGCTTTGGATTCTGTGTCTCCCTTTCTCTCTGCCCCTCCCCACCTTGCGCTCTGTCTCTGTCTCTCTCTCAAAAAGAAGCATTAAAAAAAAAAAAAAAAAGAGTCGCGTGCTTAACCGGCTGAGGTGCCCCTAATCTGGTGCTGTTGACCACTCAGTTTGCTCAGGTCCTAGGTGTGTAGGAAAGTTATGAAAACACCGGTGTGCATCTGTTTGGTGGCGAATATCTCACTGTATCGTCTGGATGAATTCCAGCAAATCGTGCACCTTGTAGAGGTTTCTGCGAGGTGTTGTTGCAGGATCCTGTAGAAACAGGTGGCAAAAACTCCAGTGTCCCCCACGTTCCCTCTGCGCAGGAGTGACATTCCTTGTGGTACTTCCTAATCCGACGCTGGAGCGTGGCATGTTGTGACTCTGGTTCAGTTTACTGTCTTGCCGATGTGTCGATCTGGTGCCGTCCCTCCAGTTACCTGCCTACTGATCTTTCTTTGTCTCTCTCTGATGGACACGTAAACGTTCCTTAAATAGCAGGACAGCGGCCCCTGGCTTGCTGCACAGCCTGTGGATGTTTCTCCCGGTTTGTCATCATTCTGTTGCTTTTGGTGTTTCGTTTTGCTGTCTTCTTCCAGTCCGCCAGTTTCCCCCCCCTTTACGATTTATGCCTTTCCACGCGGTTACTGACGTAAGAGGGCCCGTCATCCTGTGCTGGTGGGTCTGTGCGTTTTCTTGCAAAGGTCGGGCGCCTCCTTCAGGGCGGGGCCTGGCGAATTCCCCATCGCAGGCACTGGCGAGCCATCCTCGGGGTCGTGGTGACGCCCCGCCCCTCGTGTCCGCGGAGAGCAGGCGCCGTGGAGGGACTCCAGGGGGGAGGGGGGGGCGGCCTCACGCCCCGGGCTGTGCCGCCCCCAAAGGCCCCCCTCCGGCCGCCTGGATCTTCTCACCGTGGGCGGGAACCTCGTGGGTTGTTCTGAAGGTCAAATAGGCAAATGCACGTCAAGCACCCATCAGCATCTGGCGAGTCGTCAGCGCCGCGGAAGTGTCGCTGCTGAAAGTCTGGTCGTAACTGTACGAAGAGACACGGTGGGTTTGTTGCGCACGATTGCAATTAGTGTCTCATAAGCTCTCCTTCATTCAGCTCTCTCCACATCGTCAGATGCACATCTGCCGCCACAGGCACGGTGGGAACCCGAGGGCACAGCTGGAGGTCACATTTGCCAGGGCGAGCCTCCGGCCCTGGGCTGGCGGTCCAGCGGGAGGGGGTGCTCTGAGCTGCAGGTGAGTGGAGCCCAGGGAAGCAGCTGCCGCCCGGCAGGAAATGAGCAGCAAAGACGCGTCCCCGGGAAGGAGAAACCTAGAAGGACAACTGGAGCCCTCCAGAGACTACCCGTTCAACAGACAAATGTCCTTCAGACACCAGCTTGGCCCCGCAGCCTGGATGGTAACAGACGGAAGCCTTAAGCAGCTACCGTGAACCACACCGGCCCGCGTCCAGGAACCTTAATGCAGCCGCCGCTCATCGACCGGGGAGGACACGGCCGCTCCAGGAGTTGCTAGGCTAGAGGATTTGCTCCATTCGTCATCTTAAAATGATGAGCTCACCTCCCCTACGGGGCTGGTGGAGCCAGATTCCAAATAACGTGCCCTTGCGTCGGGCAGGCCCGCTCCTGGCGGCGCAGGCCGAGTGGCATAAGCTCCCAGGTAACACCGCCGTGCTGTTGGCAGAGCAAGGAGCCGGTTCCCAGGGCTGGGGAAAGCGTCGCCGTGTGCCCCCACCCCCACCCCCACCCCCGGAGGCCACGCGGCTCCCCTCGGTCTGTCCCCGACTCGTCCGTGCACACTTCCTCTTACAGCGTCCCCCTGTGCACGACGGCAAGCCGACACCCAGGTGTGCCGTCTACACCTCCCCCTCGAATTCCAGGCCAGCACACCTGCATTTCACACGGCCCTCCAGAGACTCAGAACCGACAGGTGTGAACAGAGAAAGCTTTGTTGTGAGCAATGGCTCGTGGGATTACGGAAGCTGACACAGTGAGGTGAGGGTGAGTGGGGCAGCTGGAGGTGCAGGACGGCTGGTTTAGTTCCAGTCAGGAGCAGGGAGAGGCTGATACCCCAGTTCAAAGGCCATCGAGCGGGAGAATCCTTTCTAACTGGGGTAGGTCAGTCTTCTTTCTCTCTCCAGCCCTTCGCCTGATTGGACGAGACCCACCTGCACAGAGAGGGCATCTGCTTACGTAGTCTCCTGCTTTAAACGTCAGTCTTGTCCAGAAACACCCCGGCGGAGTAACGTTTGACCAAATGCCTGGGCACCCCGTGGCCTCATCAAGTTGACACATAAAATTAACCGTCACAGGCCCCAGCTGCCTGAGACACTTTCATCCAGATGGTAATAGGCCAGAAACAAGTCCAAACTGAAGTTCTGCCTTTCCTTCCCAGCCCCCCAGCGGAAGGAGCGACCCCACAGGCACGGAGCGGGGCCACAGCCACTTTAGCAGGAGAATGTGCTTCCCAGGGCCCTGCGCCCGGGTGCCTGTGGGATGTGGGCACCGAGGGATGCCCCCTCCAGGCCTGGCCAAGGAGCTTCCCTCCGCCATCGGCTAGTGGAGGCCGCCCCCCCCCCCCCCCCGGCAGCCTGGGACCCCGAGGGGACTGGACGCGGCCCGAGCTGCCTGAGCCGAAAAGACGGGTCAGATCAAGTCGTCCTCCCTCAAGCCCTCCAAGAGCTTCCCACCTCAGCTTCAGCGGTGACCCCCACCATCCTCAAGGTCCTGGGGACCAGCGGGCTCCTGTCACCTCTGACTCCCTTCCTGCCCAGGACTGCCCTCCCTCTGGGTGCCTACAGGCTTTCAACTCGGACCCTGGAGCTCTGGCCACAGGATTCGCACGGCCACCCTCCTCCGGCCCTGGGCCTCGCTTCCCGGTTCCCTGTCTGCACAGGCTCATCGCCGAGATTGTCTGTCTGCACACTGCCCGCGGTCCCGCTCTCTGCTGAGCCTCCTGCTGTCCTCACACCCCGCACGACCAGCGCAACAGGTAATTGTTGAATGTATTATTGGTTGAAAGAAACAAGATGAAGGGAAAAACTGTTACTACTTTGCAAAAGGAGGAGGGAAATACGCAGAGTTGCAGTTTTACGGCCTTTAACGTCTCTGGGAGCGACTTTTCTAGCGGTGGTAGCAGTGACACGTGGTGGGTGGGGGGTCCTGGGAGAGGTCGGGCAGGGGTGGAGGGACACTCGTCACTTTGCACTTTCTGAGGAGTGAACCAACTATAACCTTTTCAGAAAATTAAGTCAATATTTTTAATTAAAAATATAAGACGAGCCCACCCTCCAAATGTTCGGAGCAGGTGCTCCCTAAGAAATGCCCCCGCGTGCCCGGCTCCTGGGGACTTTCAGGGACCGGCCTGGGGGCTGAAGGGAGGTGCGGGTGGAGGGCTCAGGGGTCAGGGTGCCCTGCGTGCGCAACGTCTGGACTGGAGGGTAACGCGCCCCCACCTTCCCCTTTAGGAGTGCAGCCCGATGGAAGCCGTTAGCAAGAAGCCGTCTAAACCAGAAGCCAGCTGCTGGCCCTTTGGAGCACGGAGCTCCGTCCCGGTGGCCGAAAGGCAGGGAGTGGGCAGGGGGCTGAGCCAGGGCACCTGTTTTTAGGAGATGATGGGCCGGGTGGCGAGTGCCCCAGGCCACGCCCCGCTCTACATCGGAGAACGATATTCTACCGGGGTCC
The DNA here is from genome assembly GCF_014898765.1 of Herpailurus yagouaroundi. NCBI lineage: Eukaryota > Metazoa > Chordata > Mammalia > Carnivora > Felidae > Herpailurus > Herpailurus yagouaroundi. The sequence goes on along the minus strand of NW_024412403.1, from coordinate 1,636,502 downwards.
ACCGGGACACAGGGGGGCCAAGGACAACCCATAGACTCGGCTCCGGGAAGCTTCTGGGCCAGAGGAGACGGCTCCACGGTAAAGAATGAGAAATAGGATAATTCAGACAAGAGAACTCAGGTCTACCCTCCCGCTTGGAACAACCAAGAACCCCACGAGAGACGAGATACATCAAACACCAGAGAAGGAAGGACAGCTGTCCCCGAGAGGTGGGGGACGGAGGAGGTGGTTCTGAGATGCCCCAGCCGACTGCCGGAAGGTCCACGAGTCGCCGAGTGGGGAGGGGACCTGCGGAGACCCAAGGGCACGCTGGCCTGAGACGTGTCTGCAAACCTTTACGATGAAATGCAGGACGTCCTCAGACATGGCGCCCTCGGAGCTGTGTGACCCGTGTCTCCTCCGGAAAACACCGCTGATGCGTGCTAGCAGGGTGCGTTCTGGGCAGCGGCTTAGAATTTGGTTCCGGAGCGTTCGTGCTCAGAGGGGTCCTCGGGGAGGGTCCTGCCAAGGGCAGGGCTGGAGCCCATCTTCCTCACTCCTGCCCTGCTGCCTAGGTCCTCCCCTCCCAGGAGCAAAGACGGCCACTCGTAGGAGAGGCCGAGGGACATTGGGTGAGCAGAGCCCCCCGTCAGGACGCATGTGGGTGCATGTGAGGGCGAGGAGGGTGAGGAGGAGGGAGGCCCGTGGAAACAACGCGGGGGTGAAGCCACGCTTCTCTCTTCTCCATCCACACCCTGTCAGCCCGACTGCCCTCAGTGGGGCAGGAAAGTGCACCTGTCGGGACCGTCCCAGAGCGTCCTCCTGACCCCTGGTGTCCTGAGCCCCTGGGAGGTGTGGCGGAGGTGAGCGTGGAGGCAGGCCAGCAGGCGGCACGCTTGGCCACAGAGCTGAGGCACCGCCGGAGGAGAGTCCCGGGGGCCGAGGGCGGTGCCAGGAGGCCCCAGCTTCCCGGGACGAGCTGCGAGGGCAGGAGCAGCGCTGCCACACCAGGGGTGTGCCCGGAGGCCCCCGCACCACGGCGGTTCAGAGGCCAGCGCCTTCTTAGCCCGACGCCGTCGACCCCAGGGCTCTGTTGGTTTTCCGAACGGGAGCTGCTGTGATGGGGAGAGTATTTTTAGGCCCTCGGTGGCTTGGGCGGGATTAGCACAAGCAGGCACGGAAGCCCACACCGTGCACTGCCGCTCGCGCTGGGCTCCCACAGGCTCAGCGGTCGGTGAAAGAGAGCCCTCTCCAACCCGGACTTGAGTCATCAGCTGTTATCTCTGGGCTCCTTCGGCGGCCGGGATCTCAAATTAGCCACGAGAGAAACAAAACAGAAAACCATTTCTTTATTGCCCAGAGGAAGACAGGACACCAAAGCTGACACGCAGGGCAGGGCCGGCTCCGTTTGCCGACGTTTATCTCTCTTCCTGCACCTTTCCGCTTCTGTTTGTGGGAGCCCAGAGCTGCCCGCCTCAGAATGGAAGGAAACACGGGACAAATGGGCAGTCTTGGCAGAGCGGGGCCATCGGCTGCTCCAAAAATCCTGAAACAAAAATGGTTTTCCCATAAACCATTTACTTGTTGGAGATGCAAATCAGAGATATTTTTAGGACATATTAATAAGCCAAGCACTAGTTTGCACATTGCCGCTTGCTTCTTCCCTTCCCCCACCCAAAGCCACCCGAGTGTCTCCTTCCTTTTAACATTCTTTTTTAGAATAATGACTCGGAGGGGCGCCTGGGTGGCTCAGTCGGTTGAGCGTCCGACTTCGGCTCAGGTCGTGATCTCACGGTCTGTGGGTTCGAGCCCCGCGTCGGGCTCTGGGCTGACAGCTCAGAGCCTGGAGCCTGTTTCCGATTCTGTGTCTCCCTCTCTCCCTGCCCCTCCCCCGTTCATGCTCTGTCTCTCTCTGTCTCAAAGGTAAATAAACATTAAAAAAAAATTTTTTTTTTAGAATAATGACTCGGAACGCATGCACGCTGTGAAGAGTCAAACAATTCCAAAAGTGACAAAAGAGAAAAGCAACAACAAACCAGAAATTCTGATTATAAGGCCGACTGGCCGGTTCCAAGGCCAGAAACACCCCTCATTCATGTCGAGTGAGGCAGGCCACATGCAGACCACCAAGAGACTGACCTCTTGATTCAGTGGGTGAATAGGCAGAGGCCAGAGGAGGAAGGCTTTTCCTTACATTTAACAGAAGAGGGCACCTGTTGGGATGAGCACTGGGGGTTGCGGGGAAACCAATTTGACAATAAATCACATATAAAAAACTTTAACAGAAGAAAAAGACATGGAGGGAAGTCGAGGACTGCTAAGCTTCACGTTAATTAGTCTTGAAAATAATTTTTTTTAACGTTTATTTATTATTGAGAGGCAGAGAGAGAGAGCACGAGCAGGGGAGGGGCAGAGAGAGAGGGAGCACAGAATCCGAAGCGGGCTCCAGGCTCCCAGCCGTCAGCACCGAGCCCGACGCGGGGTTCGAACCCACAAGACGTGTGATCGTGACCTGAGCCGAAGTCAGATGCTTAATCGACTGAGCCGCCTAGGCACACCGCCATCATACTCTTAAAAGAAAAAGACTCCGGGTCGGGACCAGCCCTCCTTACGGCACGGTATCCTGGTCGGCACACGACTAGACCACCAGACCCGGGATGGAAGACACAGCCTGAAGTAATTGGGCAGGTGATAAAGGAGGCACTTCAAATTCCGGCAGCAAAACTGGACTTTTGATAAATAGAACAACCCTGAGAAGAGGGATTAAAGCAGCTCCGCCCCTCCCAGCACACTCAGGGCCGGACTCCCAGGAGAGGTGGGCCTGGTGTGAAACAGGAAGCCATTCAAGCACCGGAAGGACGAGGTGAAGGACGAGGTGAAGTCCTCAATCACCTGGACGGGGGGGAAAGCTTCCTCCTATGACACAAAGAAAAGACTGGCACGTAAGAGTATAAAAAATAAAATGTTTGCACAGCAAAAAACCGCCATAAGCAAGGTCAAAGACAACTGAAGGAGAAAACATGTGCGCCGTAAAATACACATGAGGACCAATATCCCTGATACAGGAAGAACTCTTATAAGTTGACAGACAAAGGGCCAAACACCAGACGGGAAAATGGACGAAGGACGTAAAGAGCCAATTCCCAAAAGAAGATGTTACGGCGAGCCTTCAAATCCACGAGTGTTCACTCACCCGCGATCGGGGGATGCAAATTTCAACGGTGCTGAGACGCTGCTTCTCTTCTATCAGGCTGGCAGAGCTTACTGCTGTGAGTCTGCGAGTGTGGCCGGGCTGGCGACCATGCGGCTTGGTGCACCTTCCAGAGGGAAACTGGCAACACCTAGCAGATGCTGTACACACGTACATTGCACCCAGCATCCCGCCTCTTGGAACCCACCCTGAAGATGCCTGCAACCAAACGAAAATACCTGTGCACAAGGACGTTCCACTGCAACCCTGTGTGTAGTTGCCAAAAGCCGGAGAAAGCCTGAATGTCCCGTGGCCGCGGATCTGGAGCGATTCTGGGACACAGTGAGGTGCGAACAGAGCCAAGTGAAAAGACTTTCTACAGAAGAGCATCTTCCTGTGAGAAGGCTGAAGGAGGGCACGGAGGGGCAGGATGGACACTGGGAGAGCAGTGCAGGATAGACGGGGCAGGGGGCAGCCTTTCCGTCAAGCCCGGTCAGAGAACGGGGGATTCCGCAGGCTGGCGGGTAGGAGGGACGCGAGGTTAGAGGCAGCCTCCAGAACCCTGCAGTCTAGCCACAGCTGCCCTCCTCTGTTTCTCTGCTCCTCTGCTCAGCCCTCTTGTGCTGTTGGTGGTCCCTGCCATATCCGCCCCTCTTCCAGGAAGCCCTTGACTACCCTTGGGGCAGAAGGCACCCCCTGGGCTCTCTGAAGGCAACCCAAGCCCTAACTCTGCTCTCCTGACCTTGGCACAACATGCACAACTTCCCTCTCACCTTTGCTTCCAAGTTCCCCAAAGAGAAGTGTGCTCTGGCCACAGTGCCTTTGCACTTGCTCCTCCCCAGGACTCTCATGGACCTGGTGAATGACTTCAGTCGTTTAAGACTCACCTCAGATGTCACCTCATTCGAGAAGTCATCTCTGACCCAATTGGGGCACCTGGATGGCTCAGTCGGTTAAACATCCGACTTCGGCTCGGGTCATGATCTAGTGGTTGGTGAGTTTGAGCCCCTCATCGGGCTCTCTGCTGTCAGTGCAGAGCCTGCTTTGGATCCTCTGTCCCCCTCTCTCTGCTTCTCCCCTGCTCATGCGTGCTCTCTCTCTCTGTCTCTTCCTCAAACATAAAGAACATAAAAAAAAGAAGTCATCTCTGACCCGATTAAGCACAAGTATCAAAGTGATCACCTGTGTGCCCATGGCACAGACCTGCCATCCCAAGCCGGTCATTTGGGAGGGGGAGACGGGGCTGGTTCAGATTCCTATGTCCCATGGCACCACCTCCTCCCGGGTACGTGACCCGGGGCAAGTTCGCAGGCTCCCCGGGCTTCAGTTTCACCTGTAGAACACCTGGCCGATAGCAAGTGCCCCATCAGTGTGGGAGGCTGGGTCCCAGGTGGTCGGAGAGTTCTAGATCCCTGAGCACCGCGCCAGGCCACAGTGGCCTGCGTCTGGTGTGTGGGAGGTAGGTGAATGGTTTCATTCATCTATGTCCCCAGTGAAGTGATTTACATGGTGTTCCTCGTATGGTCGCCCTCAATAAATACGCACCAAAGTGAATTTAATAGATTTACGTGTTTGTCATGGAAGAGGGTAAGTGCAGTAAAAATAAGAAAGAGAACCCCTTTACGTGATACGCGGTGCCTGCCGTTAGGCGGGCGAACCAGTCTCAAGCGTAAACCCTCCGGTGCAGCTTCGTGGGCATGCCAGCCTGGCAGCCGTGCGGCCCCCTGCCCGGGGGTGGGGTGGGGAGTCCATACTCAAGCAAGCCCTGCCGGGAGGACGGTGCTTGCCGTTTTAATGCTCTGTGGTTGCCGTTTTGAAATTTTAATAATTTTATTGTTAGTGACAAACAATCGGGGAAGGGGTGATGTGGGCACACATGCCCTGAATACTGAGTGGGGGGGTGGGGTGGGGCCCCTGGCGCCGGAGGTGGGGGATGGGCTCAGAACGCATCCTCATGCCTGAGGGAGCATGCCTTTAATGGCAGGTAGAAACACCATGATCAGGAGGGAGAGGCAGACGTACAGAGAGAGGAGTTAGAGGCAGGGGAAGGGGGAGGGAGCGAAGGGGGCACAGACAGACGGGCAGACGCAGACCTCGGGGGAAAGGAAAGACCTTCTTTCCTGCCTTTTGGATGAGCTGAACCCCCCCGCCCCCCAGTTTTCGTTTTCCACGAGGCCCAGCAAATTCCACAGCCAGCCCGGCCCCAAGTGTTTTACAGATAAGAGACGTCCTGCCGGGTTTGCTCTTTAGCAGCAAACCCCCCAGAGGATAATCACGTGTTGCACTTCCTCTTGTGGTGGCCTGGGGCCTCTGAACCATCCTGTGTCCCTGCCCCATGAACTCACTCGTGTGCACACAGTGAGCGTGCTTTGCAACACGGGATCACAGGCCCTGGCCAGTGCACTTGGGCGAGAAAGAGATAGGAGCCGTGCAGATTGGAGAGCGAGAGGTAAATCTCTGTCTACTCATAGGCAACTCGTAGATGTAGGCACAGAAAACCCTAAAGAACCTATAAAAGGTACTGGGATTAGTAAATGAGTACAGCAGGCAGGGGACACACTCATTACACAAAATCGACTACATCTCTATGTGTTCGCAAGAGACAGCGGGAAAATTAGATGAAAACACACGGTTTACAGCAGTAGCAACAACCATAAAACACCTGGGAATGGATTTAACAAAGAGACACGCAGGACCTCTACACCCGAGACTCCAAACTGCGGTCAAGCAAAATCAAAGCGACCAAATACACGGGGATACAGGCGATGCCCGTGGGTGACAGATCAGCATGGCGAAGCCGTCCCGTGTCCCGGATGACCTACTGATCGATACTGCCCTCGTCAATATCCCAGCAGGCTTTTACCTAGAAACTGAGGAGCTTATTCCAAAAGCGTAATGGAAAAAAATGCAAAGGACTCCGAGCAGCCGAGGGTTCTGACAAAGAACCTGGGGGGTTGATGGCAGCTCCACCTGCTATAAAGGACAGGAATCAGGGCAGCCTGGCGGCAGTGAGGACAGCAAATAAATCAATGAACAGAATGGAGTCCAGAAATAGACCCACGGCAGGCCCGAAATCGCAAGACTGGTTTCCTCTCGGGTTGAGCCAAAGGGGACTCTGCGGGGCATGGCTGCTGTAGCATGACTGGGGTCTGGTCACAGAGAGTGTGAATCTGGCACAAGCCATCCCGCTGTGCAGTATGTAGGTGGTCTGTCAAGGCAATGGGTTGATTAGCATGAGAGGCTGACAGGACGGGGGCAGGACGCCCACCAGATCTTACTGACAAACAGACCAGAGATGGAAGCCGGGCTAGAATTTTCTGGTAAACTTAGCACAGGCTCTTTTGGGTGGTCGCAGAGTAACTGCTGTTTTAACAGATGTGTTAACAAGTTTCTTTCTTTTTTAAATATTTATTTATTTTTTGAGAAAGAGAGACAACCTGAGCAGGGGAGGAGCAGAGAGAGAGGGCGAGAGAGCATCCCTAGCGGGCTCTGTGCTGTCCGTGCAGAGCCCGACGTGGGGCTTGAACTCACGAAACACGAGATGACGACCTGAGCCGAAATCAAGAGTTGGATGCTTAACTGACTGAGCCACCCAGGTGCTCCTGTGACTTTCTAGAAACGTTTTTAATCAGTAAGCTCAGATCCTTCCGCCAATCAACTGGTGGTGAAGAAGGCTGGCGCACTGGAGTGGGTGAGCCAAGCTGGCCCACACCCACCAGCATGATGGCGGCCGCGGGCTTCCCGAAATAGCAGGATTGTGCGGCGCCCACACACATCTTGAGGGCAGTGCAGTGAGAGAGGGCAGGACTGCCTCCCCACCCACCCCCTTCCCCCAGGCGACAGGCCTGGGGTCCCACTACAGAAGGGTGGGCATGTCTGACACCCTCACCCAAGCCCACCTATGGCCGTATGTGTTAAACACTGAGCATGACAAACCCAAATGAGGTAAAGGTAGAGCTTGGGGAAGCCGCCTGTGGTGCACACAGCCAGCACTGCTCAGGGAACCGGGAAACGGGCTCCCCGAACACCCGTACAGACTGAGTGCACTCACTTAATGGGCAACCAAGATATTATAAGACAGTCAGGGGAAAAATGTGTTTTTCCATTTTGGGAAATAGTCAAAGCTTTTATATCTTACCAAAAATAGAAATGGAATTCTAGAAAGCAAAAATAGGTGGGCTCGTACATGTATGCAATTCAAAGGAACCCGCATAGCCTACAGAAGCTGTCTCATCTTTCTGGAATGTGTGCCTGCGTTGCCATGAGACTGTGGACCGGCCAGGACAGGAGGCGGTCTGGGATCTGTTCCGGGCCTGCACTGGAGCGGCCTCCGGGCCCCCCTCCAGACCCCGTTCTTCCCCTCCTGGACCCACTCTGATGCCCCTGGAGGGGTCCACGTGGGGCTGAGGGCATCCTGCACCACTCACGGGTGAGCACTCCTTGCGTCTGCCCTCCATGGTGACGATGACATCCGTACAGAGATCGACATCGGCTTAATTGCATCCGAGGACGACAGGACAGGTCCCCCCGGAAGAGAGAACAATAGATGTAGAAGGCGGCTGGGCAGGAGGCAGTTTGGGCCTTTAGGAGAGAGCTGGGGGCAGCTGCCCCACCATGACGAGGGCTCTTAGGGAAGACATCGTAGAGGAAGTGTGGCAGGAAGCTGTGCCGTGTGTGGGAGTATAAATACCCTCTCCGCTCTGGCACGCTCTGATCCAAGGGCATCCTGATCCGCATGGCTTTTCAATTCTTTCCGTGAGTCAGACTGGAATTTCTTTGGAAGGCAACATCCTGCTAAGCAGCCAGCTGGCTCCCCTGCCCGTCCCTCCCTCCGCCAGCCCTCTTCAGCCCAGTGCAGGCTGGGGTGAGCAAGACCAGAGTGGACTCTTGTCTGAATAAGAAGAAATAGAAACTCGTAATAGTCCTACATCCGGTAAAAAAACTTGAATCCACAGTTCAAAACTGTCTTACAAAGCAAGCGCCAGACTTAGAAGGCTTCTGAATTCAACAGTTTTACGGAAGAGTTTCCACCAGTCTCACATTACACTCTTCCAGAGGATAGCAAGGAAGGGGAACCCTTCCCCACTCATGTGATGAAGTTCAATATGACTTGACGCTGAGACCTGAAAAGGACACTGTAAGAAAGAAACATTCAGAACACAGATACCACAGTCCCGGCAAATACGTTAGTGAACCAAATCTAGTTCTACAGAAAAAGGGTTGACAACATGTTGTGACCTAGTTGGGCTTCTTCGGGAAATGCAAGGTTGGTTTAACACCTGAACTTCAATCACCTTGTTGGAGTAGGCGGTTGGTTAGGTTCTGACGGGACATCTGGAGACCAGCCACGAGGAGTCATGACCAGCCACGAGGAAGTCAGATACCTATTGGGCAGCATTCCTCAAGAAGCCAGATCACACCAGACAGACCCAAGATGGCAGGTGCCACTGTGACAGGAAACCCCTGACTCCCGACCATAAAGAAGAAAAGGCCCCAAAGCCTGCTACTGAGAAATCATAGCCCCAAATAATGAGCATTCCTCCCCTTAGTTAACAACTGTCCATAAAAGATAAAAACCCAAACCCCAGCTTATTTAGCTCTCTCTCTCTCTCTCACCTGCTCTCACATCGCAAGAGTGTACCTTTGCTTTAGTAAGCTTTCCCATTTGTGCTGCTCATCTGCTGTCTTGTGTGTCTGTCCTTGAATTCTTTCTAGTGATGAGACCAAGAACCTTCAGTGACATCTTTGGGATGGGCTGGGTCAAGGCCTCGGGGTCTGGGGTCTCCCTAGTTCACCAGACAACACACTTAGTTCATCATATTAATAGAACAAAACAGAAAAATCATGCTATCATATCAATAAGGCACAGAAGGGAACACTTGATAAGACTCAACATATATTCATGAAAAGAAACTCTTAGCAAAACAGGAATGGAAAAGAACTCTCTTAATCTGATGGAGGGCATCCGATAGAAATGTCCCCATAACGAATACCACATGAAATATGGAATTCGTTCCCTCTGAGGTCAGGAACAAGATAAGGATATTCGCTATTGACCCTCCAGTCTGCGTCAGCAAGTGAAGCAAGCCAAGAGCACAGCAATAAAGGACAAAATGATTGAAAGGAATAAATTAGGGGCACCTGGGTAGCTTAGTTGGTTAAGCGTCTGGCTCCTGATTTCTGTTCCGGTCATGATCTCAAGGTTCATAAGGTTGAGCCCTGAGCTGGAGCCTGCTTGGGATTCTCTCCCTCTCTCTCTGCCCCTTCATAGCTCTTCCCCGACCCCCTCAATAAATAAATAGACTTAAAGAAAAAACTAAAAAGTCAGTATTCACAGATAAAATTACTGTATATATAGAAAATCTAATAGAACCTACGGAAAAACACTAAAATTATTAAGTAAATCCGGAAAGATTCCTGGATAAAAAGTCAAGATACAAAACCAACTCTATTCTAAATAAACCAGAAACCAGTGGTTATAAAATAAAAATAGAGAATATTTTAAAATATCATCCAAAACATCAAATACTTGAGAACAAACCAAATGAAATATGTGTGAAATATCTACACAGAATACTATAAGTTAATGAGAGCAGTTAAGAATACTTAAATAAACACAGGGGTAAATGTGAATCGGAGCACTCAGTAGTGTGAGAATATTCATTCTTACCAAATCGACCTACAGCTTTTTTTTTTTTAACGTTTTTTTTAAATTTATTTTTGAGACAGAGAGAGACAGAGCATGAATGGGGGAGGGGAAGAGAGAGAAGGAGACACAGAATCGGAAGCAGGCTCCAGGCTCTGAGCCATCAGCCCAGAGGCCGACGCGGGGCTCGAACTCACAGACCGTGAGATCGTGACCTGAGCCGAAGTCGGATGCTTAACCGACTGAGCCACCCAGGCACCCCTCGAACTACAGCTTTAATGCAATTGTTTTTTTTTCTTTAATTAAAAAAATTTTTTTCAATGCAATTCTAATAAAAATTCTAGCGGGATTTGGGGGGAAACTGATAAGCCAATTCAAAATGTTATATGGAATTGTAAAATACCCAGTATAGCCAGCAAGTTCTGAAGAACAAAACTGGAAAATGACTCTACCAGATAACAGGACTTCGGATAAAACCTCAGTGATTGAGACAGTAAGAGAAGTTACAGCACTTCATAGTGAGTCCAGTGTGAAAACAAAAGCAGCACAGGGTCAACTGGATTCCAATACACACGATGATGACGACAAGTGAATCTGGACCCCTACCTCACACCACACAGACAAAGAATTCAGAAACAGAACAATAAACCCTGGAGAAGGTGACAGGAGCATATCTTCATAACCATGGGCTAGTCAAGGTTTTCTAAACAGGACCCAAAAAGCACTAACCACAGGGAAATGTTGATAAATTGGATCACACTGAAATTAAGAGCTGTTTGTTAAAAGACACCGTTAAGATTATGGAAAGAGCGGCTGCTGAGCAGGAGAAGGTATCTGCACTCAACTGACTAGAAAGTTTGTGTTCACAATATACAAAGAACTTCTACAAATAGGAAAAAGCCTGGGCAGCTTCTTTGTCAGAAAGGACACACAGAGGGCAATAAACATGGGTAGAGACACCAACCGCACAGTCATTGGTGAAGACCACAGGGAGCCCAAATGAAAAAGACCGCCAACGCCAAATGAAGGTAACAACGAGGAGCTCCCGGAATGCTCCCATACCACCGCGGGACAGAAAGCGGGCCAACACTTTGGAAAATTGGCTGAAGTGGGACAGACGTGTCCCCTGTGACTTGGTTTACACCCAGCAGAAATGTGTAGGTGTATATCCTGAAAGGTGTGCCAGGCGATGTTCACTGAAGCATTATTCACACAGCACAAAATAGGGAACAGCCGAAACCCCCACCAACAGTAGGATGAGCGCATATATTGTAGAATGTCAATACTCTGGACACTAGACGGCAGCAAAAATACCTTAATTAGTGCTGCTTAGACACAGCACAATGGATCTCACAAACCCGCCATGGAGCGAAGGAAGCAAGACCTGAGAGTCCAGGGCCGCGCGAGCTCACGGGCGAAGTAAATATACACAACAACTCATCTACGGTGCTGGAGATCACCCTCCAGAGCTCGGAAGGAGCAGAGATTGGGAAGGGGACTCTGGGTGATGGTCACGGTCTACTTTTTGCCCCAGGTGGAGATTCCACAGGTGTGTCCACTGTGGGTTAATTCATTAGGCCACACGCTTCTGATCGGGGTATTTGTGCACACGGTATGCCTCCGCGGAAATATTTAGCGTGTGAGGGTCCCTTTTCCGGGAACCATTCGGAGCTGCTGCCTTCCTGAGTAACTCATGTGACAGTGGGCTGGAGCCTCGACAATTCTAAGTTTAAAACTGTAAATTCTAGCTGGACTGTATGGTAGCTGAAGTCCCCCGCCCCCCAGAGAAGGCTTTAAATAACCCCAGAGCCATCTAATTTGTCATTAACCAGACTTTGATTAGGTGCGTGTTCAGCCTCCAGCTCCCTCTGGAACGGTGCCTGGAAGCTGGGAGGAGGGGGCCGGGGACCTTCGGTGCTCTGCTTGGTCCTCCCTCTCTCACCCAGCTTCAGTCCCTAACTGCCTTTCCTTTTCTCCAGAAAGACTACTAACATGATAATTGAGAGATAACTCGGCAAAGATGAGAAAATAAAAGCCCCCTTTCCTGGCTCTAGTCCATTATTTTAGAGTAGGATGTTACCAGCAGCCATACTGCTTTTGAACCTGATGTATAAAAAAAAATCTACCACCATTCAACAGAAGTTGGTGAAGCTGCTGGTTTAGTTTGGCTTTGTATTTATTTGTACTCATCTCATCACACACAGGATTTGAGGTGTTTGGTAATAGGAATTCCTAATAGCAATAGTCCTTTATGGCTTGCAAAGTAGTTTGCCTTACGTAATCCTCACGATCGCGTGTTCTCACCACTGAGAACCCACTTCCCTTCCTTGCTAACTGTTCCCCACGCACTGCCCTGTGGGACCCTCACCAAACCCCACCTCCGTGGAGGGCACTCAGCGTTTGCCATGATTCTGATACTATAGACGCCGCTGGGACACGTCTCCTGGGAAACATGAGCTTCTTTAGGGCTCGTGATCTGCAGAGGGACTGTGGATGCTGAGGGCTGTGCAACTTTTTGCGTGAAAATTCCAAATTAGTTCATCGTTCTGTCCTCTGCGCCCTCCCCCCCCGCCCCCCGCAGACTGCTTAGGAGTTCTTGTGCCAGGCCCACAGCTTCATCACTCTTGATTCTGGGTGAGGGACTTCTCCCTGCTTCCTTCTCCTGTCTCGAGCATCCTTCTTCTTCCTTTAAAATTTGCCTTTAAAATATGCTTAGTATGCTACTTGGCTCACCAAAAGGTTCTGTGTAAAATACATGTAAGTTATAAGGCATCGTACTCGCCCCTCCCACCTCACCACACACCCCAGACCGAGACCGTGTCCGGTAACTGCTATCTTCACGCTCTGCCCAGAAGCGGCTCCTGTGGTCTTCCTGCCGGAGGCGGTCTCCACCGGAAACCTGGGGCTCATCACTGGCTTGCTGGGAGATGCGTCATGTGTACATGTGTGTGTATGTGTTTGTGCATACGTGTGCACATAGGTTATATATGTATACACAGCACAATAGGTAGGCACACAAATGCATGCGTGTGTGTGCCAAGCCCTCTCGTGCTTAGCCCCCCCTTGTTTTCACGCAGTGTAAGATAGCACGTTCTTCAGGGAGCATTTTGTCTGCAGCATTCACCCATATTGGGTGTCACTGTAGTTGAGCCATTGAGCAGCTGTGTTGTGCCCTCAGGACGTGTCCACAATGTGTGGCTTTACCCTGACGGATTTCATCTTTCCCAGGAAATGAGGAATTGGATATTGTGAGCATGGCCATCATGCACGTCCTGTGTCCTGTCTCCTAACCACGTGTGGAGGGATTTGTCCTGGGTATGTACTCAAGAGCGAGATCATTGGTTAGCGGGGCGCACGAATATTCGCTTTGATGAAATGAGTGTTTTCCAAAGCGGTTGCCAAATATACTCCTACTGGGGATGTTTAAGAATCCTGGTGATCTGCGTCCTCTCCAATACTTGATGTTTTAGTCTTTCAAGTGGGGGCCAATATGGCGGGTGTAAAATGGTATTACTGTGACCTGAATCTGCATTTCCTCACTGGTGAAGAAACTGAACATCTTCTCAGGTGCTTTTTGGCCATACAGGTTTCTGCTTCTGTTCATACCTTTTGTCCATTTTTATTAAGTCGTTGGTGTTTTCTTATTGGATCTGTAGTTCTGTATATATGTCCTGGATGCAAATCCTCTGACAGCTCACACACACTGCGAACATCTGCCTGTGAGTTGCATCTTTAAAAAAAAATTTTTTTAAACATTTATTCATTTTATGAGAGACAGAGACAGAGCGTGAGCGGGGGAGGGGCAGAGAGAGAGGGAGACACAGAATCCGAAGCAGGCTCCGGGCTCCGAGCCGTCAGCACAGAGACCGAGCGGGGCTCGAACTCACGGACCGTGAGAGCATGACCTGAGACGAAGTTGGACGCTTAACCGACTGAGCCACCCAGGCGCCCCGCTTTATTGCATCTTGTGATGAACATTCTTGATTTTCATAGGGTCAAACGTATCAATCCTACCTTTTATGACTAGCACTTTTTTGTAAGTGCTTGAGACCTTCTTCCTTTCCTAAGGTCATAAGATATTTGCCCATGTTTTACAAGTTTAAAAGTTTTTTTCCCTTGACTTCTCTGGAACTGAGTTTTGTGCAGGGTGTAGGTTTATACCTAAATCCAATTTTTTCCCAAATGGACCAGCAAACGCCCCAGCATCACCTGTTGAAGTGGTTTCTTTTCCCACTGCTCTGCACTGCCTCTGCTGCCCTATATCCAAACGCGAGTGAGCCTGGTCCTGGAATCACCGTTTTGTTTCACTGGTCAGTTTGTCCATCCCTGGGCCAATAACACGTGGCTTCACTTACTGTAACTTCAGAGGAGGCCGTCATAGTTGCTGGAACAAATTCCCTCCCTTCATCTTCTTTACGAGTGTCCTGGCTACTCTACCTCCTTTGACTTCCTGTTACATATTTTAGAATCAGTCAAGTTTCATAAAAATCCCTGTTAGAATGTTTATAGAATTCCGTGAGTCTGCAGGTAATGTGTGGGAGAGGTGACATCTTTATGACCCTGGGGTCTTCTCATCCATTACAATGATGTCTTGACGTTCAGTAGCTCTTTTAATAACTTTTTACAAATACTTTTTCTCCCTAAAGATCACACACCTCTTCTGTGAGATTTATTTTTAACTCATACTTTTGTGTGCAATTGTAAACAGGCTCATTTTTCTAAATTACACATTGCTTGTTGCTGATGCACAGAAATTGGCGTGTGTGTGTGTGTGTGTGTGTGTGTGTGTGTTGGCTTTATACTCAGTAATCTTGCTAGGTTTTATTAAATCTAATAATTTAGCTGCAGATTATTTTCATTTTCTGCATGTGTAATCATGTCACCTGTGGTTGTTCTCTCTCTCCCTTTCCAGTCTCTATACATCTTCCTGTGTTGCTTCCTCTCTTGTCTGGGCTCTCTCACGATGCTCATAGTGGAAAGTTCCTGATTTGAGGAGAATGTTTCTCACACTTCACCGTGTGTTTGATGAGTGTTTCAGGTGCTTTTAGGCACCTTTCATCAGGTTAAGGAAATTCCCTGTTACTCCTGGTTTCTGAGAGCTCGTGTTTCTAACTGTGAAAGATGCTAGGTGTTACTAAGAGCCTTCCCTGCATCTGCTGAGATGACTGTACAGGTGTTCTCTGATCTCCTGATGGGTGATTCTCATAATAGATTTTTAAAAACTATATTTTGGGGCACCTGGGTAGCTCAGTTAGATAAGTGTCCAACTTCGGCTCGGGTCATGATCTTGAGGTTCACGAGTTCATGCATCGGGCTCTGTGCTGATGGCTCGGAGCCTGAAGTCTGCTTGGGATTCTGTGTCTTCCCCTCTCTCTGTCCCTCCCCCGCTCACACACTGTCTCTTCCTCTCTAAAAAAGAAATAAAAACATAAAATGTTTATTTATTTTGTGAGCGAGAGAGCATGAGAACGTGAGCTGGGGAGGGACACACAGAGAGAGAGAGAGAGAGAGAGAGAGGACCCCAAGCAGGATCCATGCAGGAGCCTGACACAGGGCTCGTGGGGCTCAATCCCACGACCCTGGGGTCATGACCTGAGCCAAAATCAAGAGTCCGACGCTCAACTGACAGCCACCCTGGCGCCCGTCATGTAACAGATTTTTAAGTGTTAAGTCAAAGCTGTATTCCTGGGTGAGCCCAGCTTGGTCATAGTGTCCTTGTTCTCATTTTACACATCACATGCCCGGATTCGGGCTTGCTGGCTGTTTGTTTAGGGTCTTGTGGGTATTTATTTAGTCTCCGAATGAGGTTGGTCCATCTCTTAGGTTCTGCAGTCCAGACAACGTTGGCTTCCTACAAGATGGGGAGTGCCCTCTCCTTCTGGCTGCTTCTGTCCCCAGCACCCCTCTGAACTTTTCAAAGTCACCATGACCTCTGTGGATCCCTCACTTGATTTGGACTCACCATTTTACTGACTTTCCTTTCCTTCTAAAGACGCTCCCCAGCAGGCTCCTTGAGCTCTCCTCTGCTCCCCTCCTGCCCCACTGTGCGCCTGCTGTCTGTCGGGTCTGCCCAGACTCGCCTTTTCTCTGCCCCTCTCCAGGCAATCACTTCCACCCTCATGGTCTCAAACGTGTGTCCCAGCACGGATGGACCTCTCCTCTGCGTCCAGCCGCTTGGACATCTGAGAGGCCTCGCAAACTCCGCACAGAAGGCCCCGGTGGCTTCTTCCCAGCTATCCCTCATCTCCGTGCATGGCGCCTTCTCCCTCCAGTACACACTAGCCAGATCCTTCCCGCTCCACACTCTTTCACCCAATCTATCACCAAATGTTACCCAGTCTGTTTCCAAAAACATCTGAACTCGCCACTCGCACGGCTCCCGCCCGATGGAAGCAATCGGCATTCGGCCCGGGCGAGGCCAGACAGCACTGGGAGGCTCGCAAGCCACTGCACCCACACTAATGGCACTCTGGTTTTGGTTTGCATTTCTCTCCCTCCCCACGAGGACCCCACGAGGGTCCTTGCGCTTGGGACGGGGCCTAACTCCCGGTGCAGCGGTGAGGCTTGGCTTCAACCAAGAGTCTGCACGCTTTTTTCGTAAATGGCCTGATGGTGAATATTTTAGGCTTCGGGGGCCACATACCTCTCTGTCTCTCTTCTTTCTTCCCCCCAATCCTTTCTACAGGTACAATTCATTCTGAGTACGTAGACTGTGCAAACACAGACCCTTGGCCTTAGTGTGCCGGCCGCTGGCCTTCACACCTCTGGTTTAGCCACGGGGCACATTCCATTCTGGTGGTGGTCCAGGGAGGAAGATCCAAGTGGCCCAGCCCCATCAGGATGACTCCCCCGATTGGCGGAGAAGCCCTGTCTTCTTTGAATTCACGTCAAAGGGACATGCTGTTCCCTCTGCCTTGGCACCCTTACCACCAGCCCACTCCCCCTTGAAGCTTGGCTCGAGGGCCACGGCTTCATGATGGTCGTTCTGGCCCTGGGGAGCCGGGCGGGATGCACTCCCACAACACTCCATCACGGCCCCGCGCTCTCTGCCTCTGGAGCCTCTCTACACGCGGGGCGTGGGGCCGGCCTGTGAGCTGGGGGTGAGTAACACCCTCCTTTCCCGGACGAAGAACAGGCTCAGAGAGGCCAGACGAGCCGTCCGGTCGCACGGCTGATGTGTGGTGGAGCAGAGTCTGGACGCTGTTCGACCTGATGCTGTGCTCCTCACCCTGGCCTGTCTCCGGCTGTCTGCGCACCACCCTTCCCTGTGTCACTGCAACTCAGAAGCAGATTTGTCGTCTTCCTCGCCTGCGCTCACCTGCACACGTGACACACAGCACGAGGCACCGAAGAGCCGCCAGCCTGTTCTCCACCCACCCGCTGTGTGACTCTCACCGCGGGCTCACTCCCCTGGCCGGTGTGCACGGCAGGTGATGAGGCCATCCCAGCCACGCCGGGTTTCCACGCGGCAGGTCTAGGCACGGACTCGGGCTTGTCTGGACGCCAGCCCCAGCTTCCAAGTGAAGTCATACGGAGTCAGGACTCCACCTTGGTCCTGGAGCCGGGAAGTAGGAGGAGTGCGCCTGTTCCTCTGCACAAACAAGGTCCTGTGACCACGGGGTCTCACGGAGGTGGGTGGGGGGTGGAGCTGGGGGACCCAGAGAAGGAGGCACATCATGAGCTGGGCAGGCTCCATGCAGGGCCTTCTGCTCCCACGAAGAGCTGATTGAAGGCTGAGAACCATCTGGCTCTCATCACTCCAGTGTCACGCTTTTTATAAACATAGGACAAAAAACTTGTCTCAGATAAACATATCACAGTGTACTGGTTATCTCTTATTAGCAGTTGTATCTTCCTGACTTTTTTAGAATCCAAGAAATCAATAGGCTACTTTTAGACTACAGTCTAAAAGTACCGTGGGCGTCCTCTCCCAAGCACACTGGACAGAACTAAATAAAACAAGGAAACACACATTTTGTCAGATACATTTTTGGTTGGACGCAGGGATCCCAGTGGAGCAGGCTTCAAAAGAACAAGAAAAAGGTGCCCTTGGAGTTGAATGATGGAAATCCACACCCAAGGTACGTGGGTCATCCACCTGCGTAAACCGTGACTATGACCAGGGTGTAACCCAGCAGGACATGTCGGGATTGTCATCACCTCGGGGAGGCAGTATTGGGGTCACGTGGTCACCCTGTGCGAGCAGAGGGCACGGTGGACCGGAGGCCTAGAAAGGAGGGGCAGAAAGCAGGCCGGGCCAGCCTGATGGCTCAGAGCCACAGCGCCCCTCTATGCACAGGTCATGTGGTTCAGCCCTCTGGCTAACACTCTGCTGGGGGGGCCTGGACAAACGAGTCGTTTCTATACCTGTAGGCCTGGAACATTTCCTTCAACCGAACGTCTTTCTGGAAGCCCAGGATGGGAATGAAGGCACAGCAGCTCCAGTGTGGTCAGGCTGGACCCCTCCCTTCTCCCCACAGTTCCTGAGTGGGCTCTCCAGGCTGCTGCCTGCGGCCCAGGTTCCACGTCATCTCCGGAGTCTGCCGGAGGCCACCGTCCCGGGCTCACAAGGCCTGTTGTTCTGTCCGATAGGTGCCTGGGGGCCCCAGAGTGATTTCTGATTCTCCTTGTTGGATCCAGCTACATGGGCACGGCAGCTAGAGGGAAAAAGGGGTCACGGTGGTTTTTTGGTGTTGTATAGACTGTTCCCACGGCGGACGACAGGTCCGTGCGCTCATATCAACGCTGACGCCCCGTCACCGGGGCAGATGGAGGAGGGAGGCTGGATTCCCGTACACAAGCATTTGAGCGTCAGGTTAGTTTTTCAGGACATCAAAGTGATATTTCATTTTCACAATTTGCGTGAGTGAGGTAAACAAGAGACTGTTTGGGGGGCAGGGCAGGGCCAGGCCTGCAGGCTGCTGTTCACGCTGAAGGCCCTGCCAGGTGATAGCACCGGTGCCATAAGCTGCCAGCACCTCCGTGGAGCCCGGAGGAACAGCCCCCGCGCCCAGGTGTCTGACACTGCCTGTAAGCCGGGGGCCGAAGGGCTTTCCCACGGAGGCTGTGGGATCCGTCATCAAGGCAGCGGACCTCACGGGTACCGAGTGGGCGTGCTGGTACTCCACGACACCAGGTCTTGGCGCCAGCGTCTGGAGATTGCTTTCCACCACGTCAGCATAAAGAGGCGCGTTCTGCGTGCCATCCCTCCACGTCAGGGACGGTGCTCCAAGCCTGGCTCTGGAGAGCACTTGTCTGAGCCGGTAGGGCAGTCAGCGATCCCGGCCTCCTCGCCGGGTCCGTGCTGGAGGTCAGCTCCTGCGGGAGGGCCGCATGCTGCCTTTCTGTGGAAGACGATACTTGGAGGAGACGGCGCGGAGGCGGCCTCCAGAGGGGGTCACACGTCTCTCCACCGTGCCCTGGGCAGCCCCCCTCGTGCCCACTCAGGGCGCGGCTCTCTCACTTACTTTGGCCAATGGGACTTTAGTAAATGTGGTGTAGAGGCTGGAAGTGCCCCGGGCGCTGAGCTCGGCCTATCCTCTTGCTGCCGACGGGAGTCACATGGCCATGAGAAGCGACCTTGGCTGCTCTGCTGGCGGCCTGGTTCCTCTCGTGGTCCCTGCTGGCGGCCCGCAAGAGTGGGTGCGGCCCCACACGCCATGAAGCAGAGATGAGCTGCGGGAGCTGCTGGCCACAGGATTGTGAGCCATTACACGACTGCTTTGGGCCACTTGGTCTTGGGGGTGGTCTGTTTCATAGCACAAGATGGCAGGTACTCATGCACATACTCGTTCATTAAGGAGGACTCCCTGAAGGGCATTCTAGGGGTCTTGATTCGTACTTGGTTGTCCAAGCGCTCCTTTGGACTCTGTACCTAGCGCGTGGCCCTCAGGCAGGGCGATGGGCTCGCCTGTCAGCTAGCTGGCCCGAAAGGTAGGCTTTTCCTTTACCGTCAGACAGCAAACTGAAGCAGATACGCGGCCTGCTGCGGCACCGTCCCCTGTGGTTAATTTATGCTCCAGGGCACTGAGCTCCTTGTGGTGTTGTGTTCCGCTACGGGACTCTGGGAATGACAGCGTTAGCGAACACTGATGGAGTGCCTTCCACACACCAGGCTCTGGACTGGGCTCTTTACCGGCGTTAGTCTTCTCTGACCTGTTTTACACTTGGGGAAACAGGCAGCTGGGCCTAAGAGATGCCAAAGTCTACCTCTGAGCCGCAGCAGCTCGACTTGCCCTTGGTGTCTAACCTCCACAGCCACGTGCTCTGCAG
>NW_024412403.1:1567863-1606415 GCF_014898765.1 Herpailurus yagouaroundi | reverse complement strand
AAAGGGGTCTGTTGAAGGAGGAAACTAGGAGGGTCTCCTGGTCTGGAGTCCAGGGCTTCCTGAGTGAGCCTTATGGTGGCCGAGGAGACTGTGAGGGGGTGTCACAGAGGATGTCACAGGTAGAGGACTCTCTAGGGGAGCTTTGTTAAAACGGGGCGGAATTGTTGGCAGAAGCTGGAGGGTCCACGGGCTTGAGGGAGTTATGTAATTTGGGTTTTTAAATGGAAACGATTACGGTGTGTTTATGGGCTAAGGGGCAATCCAGTAGAGAAGGACAAATTTATAATGTGTTGGAAAAAGGGTAATTGCAAGAGGCAAGTCCTTGAGAAGGTGAGAGGGGTTGGTGGAGGAACAGGACCTCTGCACGTGGGAACTGACTCACTTCAAAAATATTTCTCAGAGACATGCTGCCCTTTTGAAAGGAGGGCATAAAATAAAAGATAATTTTGTGCTCAGTCCAAGAAACTGGGGAATCGTGCCCTAGGACTTAGGATCAGTTTCTTATTAGCTTACGGTGTTTAAACATGCCTTGGGGCATCCTTACAGAAAGATATATGTGGAAATGGCATTTTTCTTTATTAAAACAATTCACTTATATAATTTTTTTTTAATGTTTAGTTTTTGAGAGAGAGAGAGAGAAAGAGAGAGCGCACAAGTGTGTGAGCTGGGGAGGGGCAGAGAGAGAGGGGGAGACAGAATCCGAAGCAGGCTCCAGGCTCTGAGCTGTCAGCACAGAGCCCGACGTGGGGCTCGAACCCACAAACTGTGAGATCGTGACCTGAGCTGAAGTTGGACGCTTAACCGACAGAGCCACCCGAGTGCCCCTACAATTCACTTATCTCTAAAAGTGTCATTAACTTAACTAGAAGTTGGCACCTTTAGTCACCAAACTTGGTACCACAGCAGAGGACCAGCAGGATTCGCCTGCTGCTTTGTTTTCATTTGTCTTACAGTATCTAGAAGGATGCCGGTGTTGCGTCCAGGACAGCCCCCACCTCCTGAGGCAGACAGGTGTTGCTTGGGCCCAGTTATGCTGAAACATCATCAGGGCGGCTGCATTCGCTGAAAGTTACCTGTTCAAGGGGCGCCTGGGGGGGCTCAGTCGGTTGAGCGTCTGACTTCGACTCAGGTCAGGTCATGATCTCATGGTTCGTGGGTTCGAGCCCCACGTCGGGCTCTGTGCTGACAGCTCACAGTCTGGAGCCTGCTTTGGATTCTGTGTCTCCCTCTCTCTGCCCCTCCCCTGCTTCCTCTCTCTCTCAAAAGTAAATAAAAATGTAAAGAAAAGTTACCTGTTAAAATGGTAAAATCTCTTCCTTGCATGTTGGTTTTTGTTGTTTGTGGTTATCTGATTTTTTTTTTTTAGGTGTGGAGTTTTGAAATATCAATGTTCTCTGTAGTTCAGCCAATGGGATGAAGTGTATAGAAGCCCCCCGACTCCCTGTGTGCCCATGGTCTGTGCCGGGGAAAGGGGAAAACTGATTTCCACCGCCCTGGCACCCTTGCCCGCGGTGACAGGTTCTGTGTGAGTCATCGTGGAAGGACACACTCTGGAGGAGAAGGCCTCTGCCTCCTTGGGCCAGTGTTCCAGCTGGAGGCTAAACCGGGCACGGAGGCGTCCTCGAAGCTGCTTTGTCTGTGCGGTGACCAAAGGCACGAGGGCTGCGGCAGATGGCGTCCCAGGGCTGTGCCTTCTTGAGGCGTCGCTCTGCACAGGGGCCTCTCTCGGGAGGGGTGCCGCGCTGAGGCCCGGAGGAGAGATGAGCTCTTCTTCCTGCCCAGAGAGGGGCCGAGGGCATTCCCTGCCCGAACCCTGCTTATTGGAGCAGCTGGGGGGTGGGCAGTAGCCCCCGACCAGCTGTTGATGGGGGGGCGTGGTGGAGGCAAGGTTGAGGCGTGCAGGGCCCGGCTCTGCACCCTTCCGGATGGCGGGAAGGCTTTGGGGGGAGGGGGTGGTGGGGTGCCGGGGTGCCAGGGTGAGCGGGAGTCAGCAGGGTCTGGCGGTGGGTCGAGTCCAGGAGATGAGGAGACCGGAGGGATTAAGAAGCGCCCTTGGAAGTCCCTGGCTTGCCATGATGCTCGGTGGCAGAAGGACCCGAGGTGAAGGGTCTTCACTTACGGGCATCATTTCACAGCGGGTTCTCTTCGAATCTGCAGTTTGCTCATCCCTTGGTGTGCGACGTGCAGAATGTTAATATCCTTCCGTGTGATCAGGAGCCTGTGTACCATGTTGTTTGTAAAACACAGACAGGTGCACGTGTGGATGCTGCCGTGACACGGAACGGTCCGGAGCTGAGAGTCCCGGGTACCTAGTTATTCCTCACGAGTGTTACCTTGAGCGTGGGTCACCTCTGTGTTTCAGACGGGGAACTGATGTAAGGGGCTCGGTAAGTTCTGGGAGAGCCGGGTGGTGTTGGCTAATGCATATGAAGCTCTCCCGTGTGTCAGGCATGTCGGAGCGAGCTTGATCCAGCCCGCTGCTCGTGATGCTCTGAGGGGGCTCCCCTTCTGTGGAACTGTCCTCACCCTCTCTCTGCTCCACATGCTCCTGCCCCGGGCCTCCTTCCACCTGTTCCTGACCGTCAGCCAAAGCGGAGCCCTAAGTGGGGAGGATGGGTCTATCACTCTCCGGCTCGGAGCCCTGCAAGTTCCCCCATCTCAGTCCCCCCAGGGGCCCGCTGTCCCCTCTGGTCACCCCTCTGGCTGTGGGGTCTGGGCTTCACCCCTCCGCACCCTCACCTCTCACCCACTGTGCCCTGCTGTCCCTCCGTATCCATTCCTCCTCCCTCCCATCAGGCTGCCCTCTGAGCAGAAGCCTCCGGAAGGCGGGGGTCTTGCTCTGTCTCCCTCCTGAGGGCTCAGAACAGTGCATGGCAGAGAGGAGGCAGTTGTCAGTGTCTGTGGACAAATGACTAACGTGTTCTTACTTTCTGCCCAGGTAGGAAGTGGCGAGCCGATCGAAGCTGTTTGCCTGCCTCCCGCACTGCCCCTCCCATGCTCCTGTTGTGCTCGGTGAATCAGTCATCTATTTATGCCCCGTATGTCTGTGTTATCTCCAGATTTTTGTGCTTTTCTTCGTAGAATAGAAACATTTACAAAACATTCAAAATTATTCTAAAACCATGACGTACGGTAGAGTAAATTAGTCTGTTGCGAACAGGGAGCCCTCAACCTACGAGAGCAGCTGTGTCCTGCTGCTGCCATTTGAACCCCGGAGGGCGGCCCTACAACTGAAAAGCATTCTCTTAAGTAATAACCGTCAGAGACGTAACGGATATAGCGACGTTACGGATATAGCGACGTTGTGACAGAAATGAGAATATGAGTAATTCTGGGAGGTTTCAGAAAAGCAGCCAAATACGATGAAAAACACCTGACTCGGCGGCGAAGGCTTACTTAACCGGTTTAAAACCTGGAGAGAAGGCGGCTTGTAAGGTGCTTGGTGGAGGAGGAAGCGAGAGTGTCCCGGAGTGTAGGAAGCTGGGGATTTCGTCCCGGCTCTGCCTCTGAACTTGCTGGGCCATCTGCTTCCCACCCGGCCACAGGCTCCTGGAGTGGAAAACAAGGGTGGTCACGTTGGTGACTTCCAAGGTTTGCTCCATTTCTAGGAGACTCTCGTATGCAAGAGGAAACTTATAAATTCTGAGGGTTTCAGGGGCCATTCAGCGAGCTGTTGAATAAATGTTTATCCTAGAACCTGTGCGCAGTCCTGTGTTGAAAGTGGGCAATGTCCCGTCCTTTCGCGGCTGCTACGGTCCGCCAGGGGCTAGCGCCTGGCACAGAGTATCCTGTCCACCCGCTCTGGACCAGGCAGTTCTGCTGAAAGAGGCGAGGTGTGGGAGGAGGGGGGGTCAGGTGGCAGCATCTCGGGGGTGGAGGAATGGGTTCTGGCTCCAGGGGATTCCCTTGTTCCATTTTCCTAGTCTTAGGGGACTAGACTCTGTTGGTTGTCTGGAACTTAATTGAGCGAGGATTGTTTTCAGGTGTGTAAGTCTAAAGCTTATCGTACAGATCATTCCATGGGAGGCGGTATTGAGTCAGCACCCCTGCCGTGACATCATAGAGTTAGGAACTGAGCTTGTTAACGTATCTGTTGGTCAGGCCGGGGGTAAGTTTGGAGCTTGCCTCGTATTCTGTGCCTTTCTGTGCAGGCCGCACACACAGACCCAACTTCTTTTTCTTGTTTCCGCTCGGCGTGCGTGAATTCTCTGGCTCTCTGGGTGTTCTCGAGCTTGGTTCTCCTGAGGAGAGGGATTTACTCGAGGACACGGGTAGCTCTCCACCCTCTGCGTGAGGCCAAGGAGCAGGCTTCCTGCGGGGCCGCGGGCCCCCTCTGCCCACGCTCACTCCCCGACCTGGCACCCGGCTCTCCTCCATCTCCGTTTCTTCTCTTGTGGGGAGGTGGTTCTGCCGGGCACCTGCTTTGCCAGCTTTCTCTCTTTTGAGGCCAGCCTTTGTGTCGGTCGGTGCAACCTGCCTCTGATGTGTGTCGGGGCTGTGTGAGGACAGGGCTTCTGCCTTAGGAAGGGGGGCTCACTCAGGGGGAGTCCCCAGGTAGAGACGGGGAGTAGGGTCCTGTGTGAAGCGCTCACTACCCGAAGACTGACGGACAACGGTGAGACTTCACTCAGATGCTTCACGTGGTCTAGACCTGGGCTCGATCTGAAGAGGGACCTACGTGCTCAGGCCACCGTCTACAGAGCAGCGATTTGAGGGGTTACGTCTGCTCTGTCCTGGCGATGCGTGACATCAGTCGCGTGAAACTGTATGTTTATTAGCCTGGATCGTTTCGAATTTGATTCTTTTTCAGAATAGGAATCTACCCCAAATAATAGTCCAACAGAGTGGTCGCTCTTGAGTCCATGATCCGCGCTGGCTTTTACGGTATGTTTCTGGTGTAGCACGGTGCTCTTGGGTGGGCTGCCTCTTTTGTGGTTGGCAATGCAGTAAAACTTTACTTTCACCGAAAAGTTATCTAAATGTTTCAAGGGCCTCGTGCAGTCATTTTTTAGGTTAACAGTTTCAGGGCTGTCGCGGCACATGCAGTAAACTGCGTCAGCTGGAAGCCGCTTTGGGAGTTGGGGCTGCAGAATCTTAATCCAGGAAGATGTGCAATTCATGGGAACGAATCGTAGGAATTCGGAGCGGTGATAATTTGGGGTCAGAGAGTTCAACCTAGATTTGACCATCACCGAAGACCTATGGAAAAGTCACTCCCATCACCTTTTGGCTGGTTTCGGCAGTGGTGCAAGGGAACGCCCTCTCAGGACTGCTGGCTGCGTGTCCTGAGTACGTGGTGCAGTGTCACCCGAATGTAGCTCGCGCTCTATTCACTTCCTGTCACTCCTACTCTGGGGGTTTTCCCTCATCAACGTTTTTTGTGTCACGCAGTAGAGGGCTTTCACCCACATGCACATGAACGAGTGACATCGTTGATCGTTCTACTGTGAAGCTTTCTATTCTTTGATTTTCTCCCTCTGACGAAACTGTGAGCGGCCTGATATTTTCATAGAAAGAGCGGGTGTTGCGCAAACCGGCAGAGTATTCTAGAGGGAGCGGAGAGTGCCGTGTGCGGTGTCCCCCAGCTCCCCTTAAACTCCCTGTGTGGGGGGAGGGCCGGGCAGGGAGAGGAGGGTTTGATGAACTTAGGTGTTTCTCACCGCAAGCCCTTGCCGTAGGAAGGGGAGTTTTCTTCCCGTTAGTTCCCAGACTTTTGAGCCGGGACCACCCTGTGCAGGGTACGTTGGGGTCCTGGGACAGAGCCCGGCTGTGAGTGGAGGAGCCAGGATGTGGGAGAGCCGACCGGTGTTTCCCAGTCCCGCTGATCGTTGGGAGAAGCGGTGCCGTCGCACGTGCGACCCAGCTGTCTGGGGGTGCACCTCTCTGAGCGCTCTGAGGGGACGCGCTCGGGAAATAACAGGTGGGAGAAGCTCTGTGAGGAGGGTTTGTTTTCTTTTGTGTATAAGCGGCTGTCATGAGATGTACCCTCTGTAGACAAGACAATTCAGTGACTTTCACAAATGTCTGAGTTGTGCAGCCTGTACCACAGTCCGGTTTTACATTTTTTTCAAGTTTTCTTGGAGAGAGAGGGAGACAGAGCGTGAGTGCGCACGCACAAGTCAGGGAGAGGCAGAGACAGCGAGGGAGAGACGGAATCCCAAGCAAGCTCCGCAATGTCAAAACAGAGCCCGATGTGGGGCTTGAACTCACAAACCTGAGCCCAGACCAAGAGTCGGACGCTTAACCGATTGTGCCACCCAGGTGTCCCACCAGAGTCCAGTTTAAAAAAGTTTCCGTCACCCCAGAATGTTCCTGTGTTTGTGTTAATTCCCGTTCCAGCTGCAGGCCTTGGCAGCCACTGATCTGTCTCTACAAATCTGTCTTTTCTAGACATTTCACTTCAATGGAATCATTGCAACATGTAGTCTTTTGGGTCAGGCTTCTTTCCCTTAACGAGGTTTTTGGGGTCCGCCAGTGTTGTGGAATGGATCGATACTTTGCTCCTGTTACTTGCTCGGTAGTAAGGTAAGTAAGGTAAGTAAGGACCACAGGCAGGTGGTCCTGCCTGCGTGGATCCAGCACATCTTTTCTGTCCCTTCGCCGGGGCTGGGCGTTTGGAGTGTTTGCGCGTTCCGACTACTGTGAATAAAGCTGATCCGAACATTAGCAAACACGGCTTTGTGTGGATATGTGCTCGCGTGGGTGTGGGCTTCGAAATGGGGTTTAGGATAAAAACATTTCACTGTTATGGACAATGCTAGTAAAGACCATTTGCTAGATTTTAGCTGGCTTGCTCATTAGGTCTGTCTCCGTGCGCTGAGCTTCTTGAATCGCGTGAACCTTTTACTTCCAGGGTGAGATGTCACAGTCCTAATGCTGAGCGTCGGCTACTAGGGCGGCTTATGCTGACAGCCCTCTGTGTCAGTCCCCGCAGATGAGCTCTTTCCCATCATTTGACTGTTTATTTCTTCCGCCTGAGGAGATCAGTGCTGTGTGCTTGGGCACGAAAACACCCCATTCGGCCTGCGGAACCCCATGTGCCTGGGGCTTCGCCCCAGCATTTTCTCTTCTAGGAGTCTAGCTTGAGGGCGCACCTCCAACTCTATGGAAACACATATGGAAATGACCTCCGTATCCATGCAGGTGTGTCGACCACAGCGCAAAGTGCCACCTGCAGGACGGTACGGCCTCTGTGAACTGATTCGAGGTGACTTCCGAGACCCAGGGAGCGAGCGAGGCCCGCTGCCAGAGGGTGCTGTGCTCTGTCCACCAGGAAGAAGGGCCGTGGGAAGACACTGGCGCGGCTGCGCGTTCCTGCCAAAGGGAACTGGACGGACGAGCCGGAGCCAGGGGCTGGACTGGTTCCACGGGGGTGGGTGGGAGGGGCTGGGAGGGACAGGGGAGTGGACTCGGCTGCAGGTGTGGGGGCGCGGTGTCCCTCCAAGCACACCACTCGCTACAGCCTGACTCTGGGAGCCACCGCGCTGTTTACACACCCCCGAATGAAGCACATTAACTTCAGCCACGAGGTGGGGGCCGCTAAAGTGGAATACACACAGAAGCAAACTCTCAGTGTCCCCACCAACGACAACGGAGCCACGGGAAAAGGGACGGGAAGAAAGGTGGCAGCCTCATCTTGGAAGACAGCATTTTGGCTGCGTTCTGTGAGGCCGAGGGCTGTACAGAACCGTGCTTGTCATGGGGGTGAGGTTCTCAGGGTGAACCTACTCTGTGTGCACCCAGGACTGAACAGGTCGTCCGTCTGGGTGGGCGACCAGAGCCAGGTCGCAGTGTAAACCCACGGTCTCTAACGTGTGCACATCAGGATAGGTGTGTACGGGGACGTGCGGAGATGGATGTGAGTACGAGGGTTACACGCACGTGCCCTGGGTCTCCGTCCCCTGACAGGCCCCAGCAATGGCGAGCATGCCCAGATATCATCCTCCGATAGGAAGGGACAGGTGCAGCCAGGACACCTGGCCGTGCAGAAAGTAAGGAGGCGCTCAGAAAGGGTGGGGTGTGTCGAGAGGGCACGGGGGCCCACCCCCAGCGGCAAAGATGGCCAGAGTTGAGTCAGTCTGAGCAAGGAAATAAAATGATGATAGGATTGGTTTATAATCCATAGACTAGAATAAATACCCACTACTCTGTACTGATATAAATAAGTGAATAAAGAAGCAAATAAACGGGGGGAGAAGGAGCAGCTCTTCCCAACAGAAGGGTTCTAATTTGTGTAGAAAGAGTGAGGACGTAGAAAAGACAGTACAGCAGCGATTAGTTTAGGTGAGACTCAGGGATGGGGGCTGAGATTAGTGGGTGAGAGTTTGAGGAGAAACAGGATATTAGCCTGGGCTCTATCTCTTCTCCAAGTTATTTACTTATTAAAAAGGGAAAAATAGTAACTTTAGAGTGGAGAAAGCCAGCGGACACCAGCTAACCCAGGTGACCCAAGTTAACGTCACCTGTGGTAAGACAGGTCGCCATCATATAGCCCAGATGCCCCACGGGCGCATCATGTGTCCAGTGTTCTTGCCACAGATGCGTAATCACAGCACTTTCACGAGGAGGTAGTGGACCCCGGAGGAACACCTGACCTGTGCTCTTCAAGCGTCCGGGTCCCAGAGGACAAGGAAGGCTTGCGGGGTGGTGGAGGCTCAGAGGAGTCTGGGGGGACATGATGGTGAAGCGCACCGTGGGTTGTGGATGGGCTCCTGGCACACAGGGGTCTTCGTAGGAAAACGGGTGAAATTCAGATGCAGCTCGTGGTGGAGCTAATAGTGTTGCGCCGGGATCATCTGCTAGCTTAGTAATTTATCAGTGATGCGGTAAGACGCAAACGTTAGGAGAGGCTGAGCGAACGACAGGTGGGCACTCTCTTCTGTTTCCGGCTTTCCTGTAAGCCTGTAGTTTCAAAACAGGAAGGTGAAAAAGCACATAACAAAACATGAGCAGACACCTGTGGCGCTCAGGGTGAGGATGGGGCCACCTCCTTGTCCTCCCACCCGGTCCTCCCATCGTCTGAGCTGCCATTGGGGATTCAGAGTTGTATCCAGTGGGAAACCCTCTCCTTCCATCTTACTGGGAATCCTGCTGGCCTTGAGCCCACGGTGCAGCATTCCGGAGCTGTGCTTTCCACTCCTGGGGAGAGGGGCAGGGGGGTTGCGTCGGGATCACCTGGCTCCAGTGGGAGGCCGCGCTGTGCCCGGGAGGCGGTCGGGGCCCTGGCTGATGGGGACACCGGAGGCCCATATCGGGGATTTCACGTGGCTACGGGTCTTTTCCTGGGTCTTTTCCTACGTCTTTTGAGTTTATTATTTTTTTCCAGAGAGCGATTTTAAATGTTTATATGTTAAAATGTATTGGACATTTCCTTTACGACCTGGGCTTTGAGTCCCGTCTGAGCACACTTGCCCCGCCTCAGGAGCATTCCTCTTTCATTTCTTGTGGCCTCTTGTCCTCACTTAGCTCATTAACCTATGTGAAATTTGCTTTTATATGGTTGGAAGTGAGGTGTGACATTTCTGCAGCTGGCTAGCCGGTAGCCTACTGCTCCCCGAGCAGCCTGCCCTGTGCCCACGGTTACCACGTGCTGAGTGGTTTCTCCAGTTACGCTTCTAATGGCTTATTGCTGCCGTGCAGGGAGCCTCTTGGGTTTGCATGCCGGTTATGCGCACAGCTTGCGATCGTGTCTCGTGTTTTCTAGGTGGGGGATCAAGTTGTGCAGGTGATGCCGTTTCCGTCTAATCTTTGTACTTTCCCCTCGTGCACTGGCTGGGGCTCCCGGTGCCACCTCAGATGTACTGCTCGTACGGCCGTGATGGTCAAGGCGCCCCTCTTGCGCTGGCTTCCGCCCGGTGTAGACGCTCGTGTTTCATCGCCAGGTGTGGTATTTGCTGTAGCTGTTTTGTGCACACCCTTTATCTAGGTGAGCAGGTCACCTTCCTCCTTGGCTGAGAGTTTTTTAAAATAAGCTTTCTCGTGAATAGCAGTAGAATTTTGTATGCTTTTTCTGCATCTGTTGAGATGGTTGTATGGTTTTTCCTGTCTAATCTGTTAATATAGTAAATTTCATTAGTAGATTTCTTGCTGTTAAACATTTCGTTCTTTACTTTCAACACATTGAAAGTTAAATTTTCTACGTATCGCAAGGCCTTTTCCTTTATCAAAAAAGTCCTTCCTCCCCTCAGCCCCCCAGCTTTTTACTTTTTTGGAGTATAGTTTACATACTGTAAGGTGTATGTAGTGCTGTGCTGGTAAATGTTTAACAGCTGGCTTTCTGGAGGGAGGGGGACGTAAAAAGCCCTGATGGCTAGCATTTGCCAGTTTCTGTGGCGTAAATGTTCTCACCATTGCTTGTTTCAAGCTACCAGTGAGCTGTCAGCAGGCTCCCCAAATTCCAGAAAATGTGATAGTCCTCTCTCCTTAGCTGCTAGGGGCTGGTGCCAGCTACCACTGAAACCTGGTGCAGCCTGGTGACCCGGCTGTGTGCGATCACGTGACCATCTCCGACATCCACCCTGAGGCTTCCTCATGTCCGTCCAAGTCAGCTGTCCTGCCTGCCTGGGGTAGCCGCCGGTCCGACCTTGGTCACCATCCTGTCCTTGCTCCTGGTGTGACCTTCACATCATTCTTGTTTTCTGTTCTGTGCATTTACAACTCTGTGTTTGCCTCTCGGAGCTACCTGTTTATAGGGAGTAAAACGTAGGACTCACAGTGACTTTTATCGGAAAGGTGACGTCTGGCCCATGGTTGCTACTGTAGCACTAACTATATTAGAAGGGCAATGTTGGTCCCATGATAGTAAGTGTCTTATAATCTGAGGGGTTGGTAGCATCTTATATTCACAGAGCTCTCCGTCTTCCCCCGTATAAACTGAACCTGTTTTCCGTCACGTATGCAATCATTTGACCGGTAGCTTTTCAGCACCTACTGTGTGTCAGGCCCTTTGGAGGCCAAAGGTGCGGCAGAGAATGAATAACTCGGTGTCTTTCTTCACGGAGCACAGGTTCCCACGTACCTTTAAGCTGCATGTTTTTCCAGTTTGACTGGCCTTGCCCATTTTCTCCTCACTCAGACCTCCGCTTGTCTTTACCCCTGGTATTATCTTAAATCACCCTTAAATCAGTGTGATTTCTTCCACTGCTTGATTTCAAAATTCCCTGCTTCAGTGTTAGTTGGTGTTTAGCCCAACTACTTATATGATTATTTCTGCTTTTATTAAACTCTCATGATGAAAAGGCAAAGGAACTGGATTTGGTGGTGTTACATCAGGAAAGGTTAATTTTTGCAAGGGCTGCGACGGTAGAGTGCCTGCAAGGGTTCGTGAGACAACACAGGTGCGGGGACCGTCATCTGAGGAGGAGCCGTGGGTGGCTCATCACCTTCGGCTGCAGCTCTCTGGATGCCAGCGGGCTGATTCCCTCCCAGGGTGGTCTCTGTCTGGCTCCTGAAGGCCTCAGGGCGCGTGGGGCTGTGCCTCTGGCAGCCCACTGGCCCCGAGGGATGGGAGTCCGGTTCCCAAGCACCATATGGCATGTTGGGCATTTGTTCCATGCTGTGTGGTCAGGTGGGAGTGGAGGAGATCAAGGATGCGAGTCCCCGTTCTCCAGTGGACCCTCAGCCCGGGGAGAGTGGCGGGTTTGCCTGGGGGAGAAACGTCTAGAGGCTCTCCCCCACGCCCACGCCCATGAATTTAGCCGTCATGGCAGGTAGGCGGGCTGGAGGCAGGCCAGGGGACCTCCGAAATCCATCCGCTCATTTTAATAAGAGAAAATAGTTCCGTTTTGTTTATTCAGATAATTAAAAAGCCCTTAGAGATCAACTTTGCTCATTCCTTGGGGAGGATATTGGGAAACAGTGTGAAAAGCACAGTGTGGGTGGGTCTTGGCTCCTGGCCCCCTAGCATTCTCTGGTGCACAGAAGAACCTTTGGCCTGCTGGGCCCGTTGGCCTAGAAGGTGTGCCTGGCCCTCAGCCGAGATCCAGAGGCAAAAACACATTCCCTTTCCTTGCCCTGGTCTCGAATGACACCTGACTAGCCGGGTGTCTGTCGAGGATGGAGGGACACCTCGGAGGCTCTTCCTTTTCTCCTCAGCCAACTTCCACCTCATGGAAGGGACCGGCTGAGCTGGCCGCCTACCCCCCACCCCCCTACCTCTGCCATAGTGCATCTGGCTGCTGAGAGGGATTGGAAAGAGGGACATCAAAGATGAAAGAAAAGCATCTTCGTGGGGATAAATATTATCTTTTTCTCAGTATAGTTGCACTTTGGAATTTAATCTTTGAAAATAATAATTATGGGGACTAAGTCTTTTTTTTTTCAACGTTTATTTATTTTTTTGGGGACAGAGAGAGACAGAGCATGAACGGGGGAGGGGCAGAGAGAGAGGGAGACACAGAATCGGAAACAGGCTCCAGGCTCCGAGCCATCAGCCCAGAGCCCGACGTGGGGCTCGAACTCACGGACCGCGAGATCGTGACCTGGCTGAAGTCGGACGCTTAACCGACTGCGCCACCCAGGCGCCCCAGGGGACTAAGTCTTAGTATGAGAGTTGAACCCTTAGAGATAACCTTTAAATCTTGGAATGAGAATTCAAGAGCCATCATCTGAAGTCATTTTTCCATTGTTGGGCTTTTGTTCGATTTTAACAAATGGGTACATCTTCTTTATCTGTACTTAAATTTGTAAGCCAGAGCGATACTCTTGATGTCAATGGAAGAACAAAACATCTTTCTTTAAGTGTTAAAGTACTGATCACAGTAGGGATCGTCCTAAAACACAGGTAAGGTGGAGGGAATCAGTGAAGCTCTGAATATCTTAAGTCTAACTTTACCTGAATAATTATTTAAAAAGCCGTTTTGATAAATAAAGCCTCCCGATCCTATAAAATATGAGTAATTCATCGTCATGCATTTTTGTATTTTTTATTTCTCTTTCTTAAAGGTAGATCTCAGGTCCTGAGATGTCAAAACTACTATCATGTTTAGTTTTTTAGGGCCAAGGAAATCTTTATCTTGTTTTCTAGCACCGACAGGGTAATCTGTTACTAGGTTATTGAAATCTTTTGATGAGTCTCATATCATCCCCCAGCCCAATATTTACACAGTAAACAATGAAAACCAGGAAGCCCACGCTCTGAGATAAGCAGGGTTGCCAGAGCAAGGAAGGGGCATGGCTCCTGCCACACTGTGGGGGCCACATGCCCACCTTCACGTGGTTCAGGCCACAGAGGAGCCTGGCGTGAACCATGGCTGGGGGGCGCTGGGGTGCTGAGCAGCTGGCATGCTGTGCCGGGCTGTCCTTAGCGGTCCCCAGGTCCCAGGAGGAAAGCGTCGTGAGAGCCGGGTTTTGGCTGCGGGGACCCTCTCGCAGCACTAGGCCCGGGTGCACCAGCCGCTCTGTTCCCCATCTGCTTACGCTCCCCGTGGCGGGTCTCCAGAAGTGCCTGCTGACGTCCCTTGTGAGTGGAAGAGAGAAGTGGGCATTCTGTGTGTGCTGAGCCCTCCCAGCCACGCTGTTGCTGTTCTCTGACCTGGTAGTGTTTTCCTGCCACCGCTTGCATTTTATTCTGTGGTTCCGGAACTAGTCCTTGTCCCGTGTGGCGAGGGTCAGGGTGGTCGTGATCTGAGGCTGAAATCTGTCGTTGTGTGTGCACAGCGGTGTCTGAGCGGACCTGCCTGTCTCTTGGCCTGGGCTCACCCCGCTTCGCCTTGTCTTATCCCAGGAAGAGGCCCCTATACCAGGGGCCTGGAGGACGCACAGGCAGCCACATCTGGGGGGTGTGGTGGGATGGGTCTGCTGCAGCAGGAGTCTGGCAGGGTGATGAGGCCCAGAAGGTACATGCTACCGGCTGAGACCTGGATTTTTATTCTTTATTTTTATTTATTTTTTATTTTTTAAATGTTTATTTATTATTGAGAGACAGAGAGAGACAGAGCATGAGCAGGGGAAGGGCAGAGAGAGGAGGCGACACAGAATCCAAAGCAGGCTCAGGCTCTGAGCTGTCAGCACAGAGCCCGAGGTGGTACTTGAACCCACGAACCGTGAGATCAGGACCTGAGCCGAAGTCAGGTGCTTAACTAACTGAGCCACCCAGGTGCCCCAAGACCTGCATTTTTTAAGTTATAGGCCAGAACTTAATTATTCTGTGTCCTCCTGGCTGTAACTCTGGGCACTTACCTCTTCTCTGCCCTGATAAGTACCCGGGGGTTGCGCTTCCTGTCCCTGCACAGCCGTGGTATAGTAGGGGCTTAAAAAATGTTTGATAGGGGCACCTGGGTGGCTCAGTCAGTTGAGTGTCTGACTTCAGCTCAGGTCATGATCTCGCTGTCTGTGAGTTCGAGCCTTGCATCGGGCTCTGTGCTGACAGCTCAGAGCCTGGAGCCTGTTTGGATTCTGTGTCTCCCTCTCTCTTGCCCCTCCCCCACTCACACTCTGCATCCCTCTCTCTCTCTCTCTCTCAAAAATAAACACAAAATTTTTTTTTTTAAAAGTTGAGGCTCTTTTGAGAAATAAAATACATCAAATTATTCAGAAACATTCTTTACAACTTGACGCACAGCTGGATTCGAGTGCAGTGTCCAGTGTGTATTCTGAGCCTCACTAAAGACCCACGGTCTCAGCTTCCGTCAGGCTGCCCGTCCTGACTCTTGTCCAGGGCAGAGCTTCTCAATTGCCGAGAGCCCAGTATAGAGCCCGGGCTCATTTGTCGTCTGGAGTTACCTTTATGTTCGGAAATCTTTAAGTAAAATTTTGAAAAGCTTTTATTAACGCCCCAGGATGGTTTTGAATTGTGGATTTGGGGGAAAGTGTATCTCTGGTGTTTTGGTGCTGTGCTGTGTCCGGCTGTGTCTCAGCTCCACACCTGTGGATCCTCAGGACCCTGTCCTGGTGGGCGATGTTCACGTGGCTCTTCTCTCCTCCCTGCCAGTCTTTCCCGAGTGCCCCTCGCATGGGGATGGGGGGAGAGGGTGCAAGTAAATGACTTGTGGAAGTGACTTTGTGGAAGAATCACTCCTATGTATCTAGCAGTACATGCACAAAGGTGACCTGAGGAATCGCCGAGCCAGGACCTCCACGTGGGGGACGGCAGACGGTGGTGTTCATGCTGGGGCTTCCCAGCTCGGATGCCTGCCCCCACTGTCACCACCTACTTGATTGTTCTGGTTGGGTTTTGGCCTCCCTGTCCCTCTGAAATGATTCTTGTGAGTCACCAG
This sequence comes from Herpailurus yagouaroundi, assembly GCF_014898765.1. Taxonomy (NCBI): domain Eukaryota; kingdom Metazoa; phylum Chordata; class Mammalia; order Carnivora; family Felidae; genus Herpailurus; species Herpailurus yagouaroundi. The sequence continues at coordinate 1,591,200 of NW_024412403.1, read as the reverse complement.
TGACCTGTCTTTGTCAAGGTCAGTGGCCACTGTCCTGTCCCTGTCTTGCTCAGGCCCTCAGCAGCATCTGACAGAACTGCCTGAGCCACCTGGTCCCCCAGCCCCCACCTGCCCTTGGCCCAAGGGCCACACTCCCCACCTGCTCTGGGTGCGGATGCCTCTCCTGCCTGCTTGCCCTGCAAGCTCCACTGCCTCCACTCTGGAAGTGGGGTCACGTGCACCTGCTCAGAGCTGATCCCGGCCCATCCCTGCCTCCCACTGCCTCCCACGGGGGCCTGTGACCATTCTCACTCCTTTCTCCCACCTTGCTCACTGCACGAGGCCTGCCAGCTCCTCCAAATGTGTTCCCGTCTTCCCCCGCTGATCCCCCTCTCTGAGCCCCAGGAGCTCTTCATTGGCTTTCCGGGGTCCAGACTTGCTCCCGTGTGGTCCACCCTCATGGGGTCACTGCAGATATCCTTCGAGGGGCGCGTCCCATCAGGTAACGCCTCCTTGACCCCTTCCAGTGACTTCCTGTCATGATGGGGAAAGTAAGTTCCCTTAGGAAAAAGTGCGCAGGCCTTCTCCCTGGGTGATTTCCCTCCATTTTTCCTGTTTGTCGATCTGCACAAATGGAGACCCCTCCCCCCCGTTCTTCCTGTGGGGGACTGTCATCTATCTCCCAGGTGTTTGTAAGGCTGCCACCTGCCTGTCTCTGGGCCATCAGCTCAAATGTTGTCTCCTTGGCGAGACTGTGTCCCCGTGTTGTCCTTGTCCACGTCACCCCGCTCTGTAAACACTCGGCGTGGCCCTGTCTGCCGGTTGGCCTACGTGTTGATTCTCCCTCTGCCCTGGAACACGAGCTTTTGGAAGCCAGAGGCAGTCATGATCGCTGCTGTGGATCTGGGTCTGTAGCAGGCCTGTTCATAGGACTTGTGCCCACGTTTCCGTGGCCTGTGTTTGGGTCAGGGTTGGTTTGGCAGCGTGTAGCAGAAAACCTGGCTGGTGTGGTTTTCCATTCCTGGGCTCCTTGTACCAAGAAGTGGACAGTCTGGGGCCGGAACAGTGGTTTCTGGACCTTTCTGTCTCCAGTCTGCTGCCTCGTTCTCATGCTTAGCTCCTCGGGTCTTGTGGTGAATTCTGACTCTAGCCTGATGTTCCGTAGAAAGGCAGGGAAGCAGGAAGGGGCGGTGTCTCCAACAGGAAGGCATTTCTGGAAACCCCCAGCGTGTGTCTCATTGGCTGGAAGAGTGCTAGAGCCGCCTTTGGCCACTAGGATCTGGGGCAGAGTTTGTGCAGCAGAGTCAGGCTCTGTGGGGGAGGGGTCCTGGTACCTGACTGCCGACACTTCCCGCTTCTTATGTCTCAAGTCCACACCATAGACAGGTGCGTGGAGATAGCTGCAGGCTCTGTTTCATATAAAAATAACTGCAGAGTGGGGCTGTCTGGGGCTGGGCGAGCTCGCCAGTCTTGTACCTCAAACCAGACAGACTTAACCTACCTGGTGACACGGACGGCTGGCGGCAGGTGTGGGGTGTGCTCGGCAGGGACAAGCCCCTTCTGCGCAGTGACCTGAGGGCACGGTCGCTGTGGGTGGGCCCAGGCAGCAACCTGCGCCAGGAACCAGGCCTCCCTCTGTAGGGAGGAGGGAGCGAGCTGGGTTCTCACCGCAGGGCACGAGAGGCGGGGGGCCCCTGCCACCCCCGAAGTGACTTTTGCCGTGTCTGTGGAAGATGCCTGGACAAGAGCCCTCTCAGGCTGGGCGGCTTGGGAAGGCAGGCGCCGCCCGCTGTCTGCCGGGGCCCAGCCTCACACAGCTGCCCCGGGGCCGGGAAGCGGCAGACCCTCCTCCAGAGGAGCCGCTCTTGTATCTGCCCACGTTTCGCAGCCTCTTGCGTGGTTTCTGAGGTCGCCTACGCGAGGGAGAAGCCCTGCCCCGCTCGAGGGCAAACCCAGAGCGGCTGGGGAGAGCCGGGGGAGCTCGCCCGGGACTTGGGACGAACCTTCCCCACGGCTCAAACGTCCCCAGGGCGCTTCCTGTTCAAGTCCAGCTCCTTTCCCCCGGGTTTCCTGCAGGGAACCAGCTGTGAGGATGGACTTTCCCCGCCTTCTCGGCAGTGCCTGTAGGTCAGGAAGAACAGAGGGCGGGCCCGCGGTTCCTTGCGAGCCTTCTCCACCCACGCGAGGCGCTCACCAAAGGGCTCGGTGTCGGTGTCACGGAGCTGTAGGAGGCAGATGTGGCCAGAGGGGGCCGCGGGCGCCGCAGGTGGTTGAGCCGCCTTCTGAGCAAGCCGTGGTGGGGTATGGGCTATGAAATCAGAACTGCCGTTTGGAAGGTTCTCCGCGGCGCTGGCTGGAGAGCGGGTGCGGGTGTGGGCGTAGGTGTGAGTGTGGGTGCAGGTGTAGGTGCGGGTGCGGGGGTGGGGGTGGGGGTGAGTGTGAGTGTGAGTGCAGGTGCGGGTGAGAGTGTGGGTGCGGGTGGGGAGGCCGCTGTCCGGGCGGCCGATGAAGGAACAGGGCGGGTAGACGGCAGTCCCATTGCGTGGGGTTTGGCCTGCGTAGCCGCGTGGAAGGCGGAGCCTTTGGCCGGACAGAGCCTATAGGGAACAAGCTTTCGGGGTGGGGGCGTGGACGTGCCCACTTTGACAGGCGGTAGCTGGGGGGGCGGGCACGTCTGCTTTTCCGTCTCCAGTTCCCCTTGGGCTCCGGGGCCCAGGCCTGCCAGGGGGCACATCGCACTCCCCCTCCAGTCTGGTGTCTCACAGGTGTTCCTGAACATCTGGAACCAGCTACTGTATTTTCCTTAATTTCCTACCCCTTCTTCTCACAGTGACCGTCACCGCCTTCGGCCCCCCCGCCCCCCCCAGTTGCTGGAAACCTGGCAGCTTTTCCTCGGTGTCACATCTAGTTCCCTGCACCTTTTGTGCCTGCTGTCCTATCCATTCTCTACCCAGGATGCCTGCTTCTCCGTGTCTCCCCTCGGCCCAGGGGCCCCAGGCCACCACCATGGTGGTGCCCTCAACAGAAGCCTCCTGACCCTCCTGGGCCCCAAGTCTTGCCTTGTGCTCCCGGTGCCCTTCATGCAGCAGCCAGAGCCCACTACCTTGCCCTGCACTTACAGGCCCTTAGGCCTGACCTTGGGCGCAGTAAAACTGTACTTACTCCTTACCCACAGACACCGGGCTTGACTGCCTCCCACCTGTTTCCAGCCTCCTCCCTCTGACTGCTCTCCCCGCGTGCTCCAGGCCCCCAGCCTCCTCCCTCCAACCGCTCTGTCTGCTTGAGTTCAGGCCCCCGGCCTCCTCCCTCCGACCGCTCTGTCTGCTTGGGTCTAGGCCCCCGGCCTCCTTCCTCTGACTGCTCTGTCTGCTTGAGTCTAGCTCCTTGCGTCTTCAGGTTCTTGTATATGCCTCGCCTGTTGCCACCTCGTGGCTTTCCCTGTGCTGCTCTTCCTCCATCAGATGGTGGCCCCCACCAATGAGACGATCCAGACCTGCTTATCTGTAGGGGTATCCTCTTGTCTTCAGTTGAGAGGCAGCTGAAGGAAGTGGGCATCTGCCTGGACTCTGGAACCAGACTGTTGGTCTGAGCCATGCCAACCCCACCTCTCACTGTGTGACCCTGACATGTTGTTTGACCTTCTGGGCCTTGGTTTCCCGATCTGTAAAATGGGGATACTAATACCTCCCTCATTACTGTGAGGACTGAATGATCGTGTGAACCATGTGAGACAGTGTCTGGATAGTAAGAGCTAGACAGGGCACCTGGCAGAGCCCCTCAAGATGGGTGAGTGTCCAGGAAGTCAGGAGCTGGTCACCTTATCCCTGAGCCTTGCTGCCTTTGCCTTGGAGTTGGAGACACGGCCAGGTTACTCTTAGTGTTTTAGGCCAGACCGGGCATCTTCCTGTAGAGCAGAAATGATTGGTCTCCAGTATAGGGACATACTTTTCCCCAAAAAACACATACCCAAGTTGTTTTACCAGTGGGCAGGTAGAGCTGGAAATGGCTTCTCCAAACTGTAGAGATAAAATTGGATAGATGCTTGGGATTGGAATTAAACCTTGGATCATCTGATAGGAATTTCCATGGCTTCTGTTAAGGGTTGTTAATTCAACATAACTGTGAGAGAGAAGTGGTAGGGATTGGTGACCAAGAAAGTGTCATTTCCTGTGGGAGAGCAGCCTTTTCATTATTCCTTTTATGTCAAATAAGGCTATAATTGGTCATCCTTTAATGCAGAGAGTAAAACCTGTTAAATTTGGATTTTTCTTTAGATTGGCCTTTAAGCCTTTAAAAAATAATTTGCCACTTATGTTCAATGCAAGTCACTACTGTATCACTGTGTATAAATCAAAGCATAATTACTAAACACAGTGTGCATTCTAGAACATAGTGTTTGTTCACACATGCTGTTCTTGTTTTGAAGATTGTTGAATTTGGTGTTTCTGGAATGCTCTCTAAGGCTGGCATGTCTTTGGTTATGAAGGCCCCAGAGCCGAAATAATGGAGTGTCCATGTGTGACGATGGACGAGAGACTTCAGAGAGGGTGTCTGTGTGTTGATGGTTGTATTAGATTAACTTCCAGAAACTACTTTAGGCTTTGTCCCAGGTACTGCCTAAAAATATTGGTAGAGAGGTGTGTTCAGTTGTGGGTTTATAAAGATAGAAACGTATACAAATAGCATAAAACTTGTGTGAATGTAACTCAGGCGAACTTCTAATCTTCCCTTTTCCAAACACGTGCTTTACCAAACCTCATGTTCAAGATTTAACAGAGATGTTTTAAGGGGAACCTGGGCGTCTCAGTTGGTTAAGCGTCCGACTCCGGCTCAGGTCATGCTCTTGTGGTTTATGGGCTTGAGCCCCATGGCAGGCTCTGTGCTGACAGCTCGGAGCCTGGAGCCCGCTTCGGATTCTGTGTCTCCCTCTCTCTCTGCCCTTCCCCCACTCATGCTCTCTCGCTCTCAAAAATAAACATTAAAAAAATTTAAAGGAGATGTTTTTAAAAAAGTCACCTTTAAATTGTAAAAATGATTTAACATGTACAAAAATAAAGCAGCATTTGATGACTATGTGAGGTTCTATACCTCTGCTCTCTGGCAGCAGATGTACAGTTAAAATGATACTCCAGGGTTCTTGTTGGGCTGGGATGGGAAGGGCAGCAGAGTGCGCACGCTGTGGGTTTGGGGATGCCTGCTGTCATTGTGCTGGCTTTGTCACCTGCTGTCCCCAAGTCAGATGCAGCCACCAGCTCCCGTGAGCACTGCCAGCTTCTCCAGAGCTGCAGTGGGCGGGAGGCCCAGCCTCTGCCTGTCACCCACCGTACAGAGAAACACTTTGCAAACTACCTGATCATTTTTTTGACTTTATAAACTTAATGAGCCAAAATAAAGGTAAAGTATCTTCTAATTCCCAAGGTAGAGGTGTAGGTACCCAAAGTTCCTAAGTCCCGTCTTGAATTCATCAGGATGTCGCCAACTTCTTTCAGTCTGTACATGGAATTGCAGGCTGCAAATTACAGGCTGCAAACCAGTGGCGGTGGGATTCTCCCTTTTCTGGATCCATTTCTATTAGTGAAGTCAAGGAGCGGAGGCAGGGGAGCCCTGGCGCTCTGTGTCCACGCCGGGGGTCCTGGCCGCGCTGGACGGGCGCCCTACCCGAGGACCAGCTGCAGGGCGAGCGGGATGAGCATGGCCAGCAGGTCCAGAGGGCCAGGCGCGGGGTGCGGGGTGCGGGCTGCGGCCTTGAGCTCAATGCCCGGCAGGGGCCGGCCCGCCGACGAGTTGCCGTCTGGGATCGCGGTCGGGGTGGGTGCGGTGCCCATCGGCTCCATGCAGGTCTGCGCGGGCAGGAGCAGGGCCACCAGCAGCAGCAGCAGCGCCGGCGTGGGCCGGGTCGCCATGGCTGTGCGCTCGGGGCGCGTCTCCTTGCCGGTGCTGGTCGCAGTGGCCGCCGCTCGGCAAGTCTATTCTGTAGGGTCCTCTCAGGGTCCTCTTTGGTGGGGTCCGGTCTGGCCAGCCGCACCCGGCCAACTCCCGCTGGCGGCTGTTAACCGTCGGTCCCGGGATCCCGCCCTGCCCGCGCGCACCCGCGCCCGCGCGCCCTGGAGCCGGCGGAGCGTGCACGTCTGCGCTGTGCCCTGCACGCCCGGCTTCCTCCCACGCAGCCCCTGGCCGGGGCCGCGGAGCTGCTAAGCTGGGACTCCGAGGACGCGGATGCCCCTGGCGTGTTACAGCATTCTGCGAATCCCTGGGGTCAGTGCTTTCTGGGGACATCGGAAACCTTTCCTCCTGCGGTGTGCACACGGAGGTTTTGTTTTAAAAACCTTGAGATTTTGGTATCTTTTTCTTAAATATGCCTGTGATGTAGCTGTGACTTTTGTTGTTGTTGTTGTTGTTAATGCTTCTCCCAGGTTTTACTCATGTACGACATTTACTTCCTGGACTGCAGTTTGGAAGGAAAGCATTTCTTAAGTAAACCGGGGACTCTCGCTTTTGGCCGTTAGGATGAACTCTACCATCTTTGAAACTGTACATTTTTTTCTCCCCAAGCAGAACTCTTATGAACATTTCCAAAAACTATGTACTTCATATACAGACATTTGAATTTTTAATTTAAATTAAATAAAATTTATTTGTTTTTCAAATAAGTAAGCTCTGCACCCAAGGTTGGGCTCGAACTCATGACCTTGAGGTCAAGAGTCGCATCCTCCACCAGCTGAGTCAGCCAGGCAGGTGCCCCCAGACACGTGAATTTTTCGAATGTCCATTATGAACCGAGGTCTTTGCGGATCGTTAGGTGGGAAAGAGCAACAGAAGCAGCCCAGGGAGAGTCGTCACATGTGCTGGGGTCACACAAAGCTGGGGCTTGGCCAGATGTGGTTTATTTATTAATTCTACGCACGCGGCGTGCTTTTTTGCTTATTTCTGTTCCACATCAGAATCGTCGGTGTATCTTCCTTACTTGGATTTGGCCTCTCCTTGTAATCAACACAGGGGTCTAAAATAGTTCTATGTGTTTTAAATTCTAAAAGTATGCATATCTTTGGAAATAATTGTGCAAACAGTTGAAAATGAAAGGTTTAGGCTTCCTCCCCCATCCCAGTCACTGCAGGTAGCCCCTCCCATTACACCACCCAGTCAGTATCCAGTGGGAGAAGTCCATTCACTTGGAACAAGCTTGGGGTGCTGGTGTCAGAAGTAGAAGTTGGATTCAGTGTAGGTACAACTGGCTTCTTCTGTTAAGCATATTTTTCAGATGTGTAACTGCATGTTCCATAAAAGAGCACACAGGGGCGCCTGGCTTCCTCAGTCAGTTGAGTATCTGACTTCGGCTTGGGTCACGATCTCATGGTTCGTGGGCTCGTGAGTTCGAGCCCCGCATCAGGCTCTCTGCTGGCAGTGCAGAGCCTGCTTCGGATTCTCCGTCTCCCTCTCTCTCTGCCCCTCCCCTGCTCATTCTCTCCTTTTCTTTCTCTCTCTCTAAAATAAAATAAACATTTTAAAAAAAAAGAGCACATAAAAAATAAAGAGCAAGGGCCCCTTTCTAGGGCCGGGCAGGAAATGCCCCAGGTGAGCCTGGAGCATGTGTAGACCCAGACAGGAAGGAAGTGCCCGAACAACACAACGCCACCTCGATGGGCGTGTCAGGGGGACACAGGAGCTGCCTGAAGGGGCTCCCGGCCGCCAGAGCTGGATCGGTCCCAGCAAGAGGGAGGGCGTGTTGGATTATAGCCCACCGTGTAAAATACACATGCACGCGTCCAGACTGACATCAGCAAACGATCCAGGCACGCTCTGATACTCAGACTGAATTTCTTCTCCGAAGGAGGATCCCACATCGTCTACGCGGCTGCTCCGTCCCCGGGGGGGCCGAGCCCACCTCCCCACTCCTCGGGCGCGGGCTCTGCACAGCGACTCCCTTCCACAGGGGGCAGTGGGGGGAGGGAAGGAGTCACGTGGATGGGGACAGCCGGCAGACACACCTACGCCAGGTGACCACAGCCAACATCAGCGGTGACAGGCCGTGCTGATGGCACCCGCCCGGGCCGGGTGGGAAGAGACGGGCGCTTCCCCCCAACAAGCCGCAACCCCAGTCCAGTCACGAGAAGCCATCATGCCGCTCCCACTGGGGGACATCCCCCCAGATCCCTGACTCGTCCTCCTCGACACTGTCAGGCTCATCAGAGAAACTGTCACAGCCCAGAGGAGAAGCAGAGGGATGGGATCAAGGTCACGTGGTGTCCTGGACGGGGGGCCCCAGGACAAAAGAAGGACATCGGGGGAAACTGAGGAAACCTGACTCTAAGGCTCATTAGCTTAGTTAACAATAAAGTGTTAATATTGGCTCATTAATTATAACCAATGTACTGTGTTAACGTAAGAAGTTTATAAAGGGGGAGCTGGCTGTATGTCATCTCAGTTTCTCTTTAAGTCTAAGATGGTTTTAAAAAAGAAAGTCTCTTTTAAAAGAAAGTGTTTTTAAAGAAGCTAATAATTCCTTAGAAGCTCCTTTTGTGTGCTCATCCTCTGCCTTAAGTATCGTTGACTTTTGTGTTAACTGTCCCCTTGGTTCTCCTTGTAGATTGAACACTTTTTTTTTTCTAATTTTTTTTTCAACGTTTTTTTATTTATTTTTGGGACAGAGAGAGACAGAGCATGAACAGGGGAGGGGCAGAGAGAGAGGGAGACACAGAATCGGAAACAGGCTCCAGGCTCGGAGCCATCAGCCCAGAGCCTGATGCGGGGCTCAAACTCCCGGACCGCGAGATCGTGACCTGGCTGAAGTCGGACACTTAACCGACTGCGCCACCCAGGCGCCCCTAGATTGAACACTTTTGTTGGGTATTCTAAGCAGCATATCCTTTGGTTTTGCCAGACAGACTCCACTCAGCAGTGAGGGCCCCTGGGCAAGGCTGGGGTCTTAGTGACTGCAAGTCCAGGGGCTTCCCTTGCAGGGCCCTCCTGGCCAGTGTCCTCACGCATCTGTTAGTGTTTTAACTTGAGTCACTAGGCCTGCTGCCACCCGTGTGGGGGGCCCCCCCCCTCTCCTCTCTCACACATGCCCTGTCCCGGGAGGCCTTGGAAGGCCTCGGGCACCATCGTGATCTGGCTGAGAGGAAGTTGTGTTGGGTTGCATTTCGTGTTGGTTTAATGGGATGCGCATCTGTGGGTGTGGTTACTTCCAGGTTAGGTGCTGCCCAGGTGTTGGAAGTTTGCATTCTGTGGTTGTCCCGTGCAGCGTGGGGTGTGAAGGAGCAGGGCCAGAGGAGAGGGGCCCTTGCCCTCTGCACCTGTTTACCTTGGGACCCCAGGGAGGTAGTCAGAGTCCAGAAGAAGAGGGAGGACCAGGGCAGGGGCCAGCCTGACTGCTTCTGGGAGACGTGGGTAGTAGGGGTTGCACCAGGAACAGAGGTGTTTCTCAAGGAGGGGTTCTCCGAGAGCTTCGAGATGGGACTCCCGTCCAACTGGCTCGCAGTCAACTGCGGCAAAGTTGAGATGGTCTGTTCTGGCCGAGTTGGACAGACATGGCATTGCAGGGGACACCGTGAGGGGCTCAAAGCAGAGAAGTGTGGGTGGGGGTGAGCGGGGGCAGGGCTGTCCCCATGAGCGCCCCGGAACCTGCCCTGGGTCCTTGCTCGGCACGCTCGCTGCCCTGTATTCGCTCCTGCGCGTCTTCTTGAGGGGACTGCTGGCTGCCGGGAGTTGTGGTTTTTATGACATTAACACAAAGTTGGCATTTTTTTCCTCGGGGAGAAATAACCCTGGATGCAGTACACACGAGTCAGACCCCAGGGTTAGCGCGGAGACAAAGCGAGGGGACGTGGGTGTCGGGTTCATGTCCTTGGTGGTTTTCTGTTCTGTTTCAGGTGCATCTTTGGTCCTTCGAACTTTTGATATCTGACTGTGTCACTTGTGAGGTTTTAGAGGTTTGGTCTCATTTTGGCCTTTCCAGTGTGATGACAAGAGACAGACGGCCTGGTTTCTGTATTTTCTCCGGGTGCCCCCTACACTGTCAGTGGTTCTCAGGTCATAAATAACTGAATGCGCTTTAAATGAGACCGCCTGTAAGAGTTAGGCGTAAGGACATCTCGAATCATTTGAACATTGTGCACATAAAAAAGCAGCCTAACATCGCGCGTTCCTACCCTTGCTCCTCAACTTCCCTCGGATGAGTACACGTTGGTGGGTCGTACGTGTATTTCGAGAACTGGGCTCCTTCATGACAACGTATGGGGCTGTGGGAAGGTGCAGGAAGGGCCTGGTAGTGTGGCCTGCTGGAAACCCACCACGTGCAGGCCTTCTGACCTTGCGCGGTGAGTTTTCCTTCCACAGCGCGCCCATGTCTAGGAATTTTGGCTGAGACCGGCCTCTGCTTTTTCGGTGTGGCTTGCACTGCTGTCTCTGTTCTGTGAAACGACTGTGCAGGGGGGTCACCGGTCTGGCTTGGAAACTCTTCCGTGAGGAAAAAGCCACCTTAATGTCGTTTCACGTTTTAGAATTCCTTGCTTCTTGAGTTGTTGATGAAGTTGTTCTAAGATTCTCAAGTGTTACCGGTAGGATTTCAAGCTTTCAACGCTGTTGCCTTTCGTCTTTTTCTTTTCCTGTAACAACAGGCTTACTAAATTCCTTTTTTTTTAAGTTCCCTTTTTTCACTTGGTCACGATGCCTGCTGATTTTAAAGCCCTTTTATGATACTTAACCAAGCTCTCTGTGTTCAGTGTGGGTTGTGGTCAGGTTCATTGTTGCAGCCTAGACTAATGTGTTGAGTTAAATATAGGCTGTCAATTAACTAACCATTCTGAACGCGTTCATTATCGTTTCTCTGAGGCCGTCCTAACCATGTGCACTAGAGACAGGTTTGTGGATGTGCACACCATGGTATCTGGGTTGAGCTTCCCAGCCGCGCGTCTCCACGTAAAGTCAGGGAGAGCCCCGGGGAAGCCGAGGGCATTGGGTGTGTTTGCCGTCTGTCTCTCTTTTCTCTCATCCTTCTAAAAATGAGTGACTTGGGAATTAGTCAAAACAACAAATTAGCCAAAAGTGAATTTTCCCAGCAATGTAAAAAGAGTTTAGCCTGCTCTACTCTTACAAGCCCGGTTTGGTGCTGAGGTGGATTAGGGTCCTTCTGGTGGAAGGTCCTCCGAGCCAGGGGTGTGCGCGATGACAGGCCCCTCGTAAGTGGGAGGCGCGTGGCTGGAGGCGGAACGGGTGTGACACATGACTGTTGGGATACTGAAGTCATGAAATGGGGTTCAGGCGTCCATTTTGTATTTATTCCAAATTCCAATAAAAAAGAAACGTTTAGCCATCTAAGTATCTCTTTTTCAGGACTCACAAACGTCAGTTGTTCAGTTTGTTTTAGATGGAAGTCCTGTTTTTGTCTGTGAAAGAAGTCTTATCCACGGTTTCAACGTGGGCCGGAAGAGCGAAGACGTTGAGGACCTAGCCCAGTGTGGTACGTCTTGGTGCTAATTTGTCCTCCCCTCACGCTGTGCTCCCCACAGCAGGATGAGATACTGGACGCCGAGGCCCCAGGGCAGGGCAGGGCAGAAGATGTGCAGTTTCATTAAAAATTGTAAATGGGACCCTAGGGGCGCCTGGGGGGCTCAGTTGGTTAAGTGTCCCAACTCTTGACTTCAGCTCAGGTCATGATCTCGAGGTTTGTGAATTCAAACCCCATGTAGTTGGTCTTTGTGCTGACAGCTTGAAGCCTGCTTGGGACTCTCTCTCTCTCCCTTCCCTCTGCCCCTCCCCCCCCTCAAAAATAAATAAACTTAAAAAAATTACAAGGGGGATCCTAATGTTCTTACCAGCCAGGTTGAGGAGAGGACATGAGGAAACAAAGGCATAAAATGTGGAATAGCCTAGGTGAAATGGTCTGTTTGCAGGATACTCAGGAAACCCTAGAGAGAGTCCTGTCCGATGGAACCTTCCGCAGCAGTGTGCTGTCCCGTACAGTGGCCACCACGTGGGACCGCACAGCCTCAGAATCAGCGGTTAAAAAAGCTCAAATGATAAAAACTAGTTAAGGCAGCAGAAATAAAAATGTAACATACAAACATCAACATAACTTTCGTACTCACAAACATAACCAGTTAGAAGGTATTTGGGGGAGGCAGCCCCATTCACAACAGCAACAAAAGAGAAGCAGTACTCACGAATGAATGTAGTAAGTAAGAGCTGTTGAAAAGTGAAGACCGTTCGGAAACGTCTTGAGAAAGACACAAAAGGAGCCCTGAGCAGAGGGAGGGCCCCATTCTTGGTTAGGTTGTCACGGCATCATTGCAATGGCACTTCTCCACCAGCTTAATGCACACATTTAATGGGGTCCCCATAAAAATATGAATGCAACAGGAGTCATTATTTTCCTGGATCCTAAAATTGACATGGAAAAACAAGCATGCACGGATACCCAGAAACGCAAAAGAGAAAGGCTGGGGAGGGGGGAACATAGCCCTTCCAGACTTTAAAACACACCGTAAAGCCCCTCGACGTAAAGGAGCATGACGATGGCGCGGCCAGTGTGGTAGGCGGCTCTGGAACAAGCCCGAGTACCTGTGGGAACGTAACGTACGATTCAAGTGGTATCTCCGATTGCCGGGTCACAGGGGACTTTTTCAAAGGGACTTTGGGACAGCTGAACACCGTTTTGTGAGACACAGCGTCGGGTGTCTGCCTCACGCCACGTGCGGGAATAAGCGCCAGGCGGGTCAGGGAGCTAACTGTGCAAGATGAAACTATCCAAGTGTTTGACAAGAACACAGCTGCATGTGACCTGTGTGTTGGGCGAGGCTTTTAAAAGTATAGCTGAACATTCAGGTTCACCCAAAGAAAAGATGGTCGAAACAGACTGAAAATATACGACGACAGTGAAAAACTGCCCTACCCGCACAAACCAGCAACAGAAGAATCTACGTAAAGTCAAAAGACGAAAGAATCGGTTGTGAGAAAATTCTTGGTGCTGTGCCACACATATTCAAAAATCTTGGGGGAGCAAAGACCAAAATCCTGTAGGAAAATAGGCAAAGGCACAAAGAGATGTGCACGTGTGCACTTGCGCACACTTATGCGTGCACACACGTGAAAATGGCCCTTCAGCGTCCCTGAGATACGGGTCTTCGCTCATCACATTGGCGAACAAGCCACCTCTTGAAAGGCGTCACCAGTGCGTGTGCCTAATCGGAAATGACGTGTGAAACAAAGCAGGCGGGTGTCTTCGGCTCCTTGGAGAGTGTTGACGTTTCTGGCTGTCAATTTCTGAGCCTACTCGCATGCGGTATTCTTTCAAGTGGACTTGACGAGAAAACCACAGTTCTGCCCCTAGACACCTTAGGGTGTGGCGCTAACCGCGTGGAGGCAGGGGGTTTTGGGGAACCTGCCAGATGTCCTTTTAGCTCCCTCACTGGCCCTGTGGTTCCTCTGGGCTGTTTCTTCTCTCCTCCAAACCCCACCACGCCTCATCCCTACACCGAGGGATTGTTAACTCTGGGGATGTCTGCCCTGCTGCCTGTTTTCTCAGGGTGTCCCTGTGTGCATTTTGAATGTCCCAGCCCATTTGACGGGCAGGTGTCTGAGGGAGGCGAGAGCTCGGTGAGAAGGCAGTGCTCTGTCTGCAGGCCGTGCGGTTGTGGCCCCACTGCACCATCACAGGCTGGGTCACCCACCTTAGTGGGACCTGCGCTTCGGTGGCAAGACCAGCCGTGTGCAGGCAGTGCCGAGAATGTGGGCCTCGTGAAGCCGGGGTCTGTCTTGGGGATCTGGACCGAGGAAGTCAGAGGGAGAAGAGGAGAGACACACAGGAGGACTTGGAGAGCAGGGCAGAACCCCTGCTCTGGGCTGTGCCGGAAACCAGTTCCCGAGCCACAGGCCTGGCCCTCCCACCTCCAGCTGACAACAGACACCCCCCCTGCCGACAGTAGAGTGCGTCCTCTGCTCCCAGGTTTTTGTTAAAGGCTGAATTGTTTTAATTTAAAACCTAATTGTGTGGCTCCCAGTGTGGATCTAAGAGCACATGGTCCTTTCCTCTGCTCGAGTGCGGTCTGCACAGAGAAGGTAGCCTCGCAGGGGCGAGGACGCGGCGCGAGCACGAGTCCTGCCTCCGGTCCTCTTGAGTCCAGTGGGGCACGAGGGGTGGGTCCCAGGCCAAGGCCCCTACAGGCTGGGAGGCGCTCACCTGCTCGCCGGCGGGTGGACGGGAGGGTCAGCGTCGGCCCCGCCAGCCGCTGGGGGCTCCCGAGGCACCGCTTCCCACTTGGGTTGGCGTGAGCCACGGGACAGTGAGACACAACAGCAGCCACACTCGGCGGTCAGGGAGGGGGGACGGTGCCTGCCACACAGCGAGTCCTGATATTTTACTGGCCCCTTTTTAATTAATTTATTTTTTTTATTTTTATTTTTTTTTAATTTTTTTTTCAACGTTTTTATTTATTTTTGGGACAGAGAGAGACAGAGCATGAACGGGGGAGGCGCAGAGAGAGAGGGAGACAGAATCGGAAACAGGCTCCAGGCTCCAAGCCATCAGCCCAGAGCCTGACGCAGGGCTCGAACTCACGGACCGTGAGATCGTGACCTGGCTGAAGCCGGACGCTTAACCGACTGCGCCACCCAGGCGCCCCTAATTAATTTATTTTTTATTCTTTAATGTTTGCTTATTTGTGAGAGAGACAGACAGAGTGTGAGTGGGGGAGGGGCAGCGAGCGAGGGAGACACAGAATCGGAAGCAGGCTCCAGGCTCCAGGCTGTCAGCACAGAGCCCGACGCGGGGCTCGAACCCACGAACCGCGAGATCATGAGCCCCCCAGGCGCCCCCACTGGCCCCTCTTTGATAGCCTGCTTGGGGTTTGCTCACTCTGACCTTTCCTCATTGGTGACCTTTGACCATCTGGAGGATGTGTTTGTGCGTTTTCTTCACGTGGTGCGTGTGAAGGACGTTAGCTGTATTAGGGGCCTACGGGGCACTGGCCGCTCTCCCCTCCACCGTGGCTCTTACTGCTGAGGCCTCGCTGCCCCGGTTCTGTACTCCTCCTGTCGCCACAGCTGCCCTGCCAGGAGCCGTGCCCTGGCTGGACGGCCTCAGCCTGGTCACCTGGGCCTGTGCGGCCGGGCTGCGCGGTAAGAGGAGCCCTGTCCTTTAAAGGTGTGCTGGCACAAGCCGGTCAGAGCTGGCAGAAGTGCCGTGCTCTCGTTGACTGGCATCTGCCTGCTCTTGGCCTGAGGACCTCAGACTTCATTTAATTTGGGGGACCGAGTGGACATCAAGGCCTCATTCTGAGTGGCCGCTGCGCAGGGGGTCCTGGGGACCCTGACTCGTGCCCTGATACCCTACCCACCTCCCTGCGCTGCTTTAACAATTAAATTGACATTGAAGGTGGTGCCACCAGCCACACGTGGCTTTTTACATTTAAATTAAGCAGAAATGCGAGTTCACTAGCTCAGCTGCACTGGTCAAAGCAGGGACAGCACAGGGACAGCAGGAAGCCGTGCGCCGCGGGGCTGGCGGGAGACCGAGGGCAGGTCCGGGGCAGGGTGTGTGCAGCCGCCTTCTCTGCACCTTGCACCCTTTCCGGGCGTGGCCTTGCCTCTCTGACGCCTTCTCTTATTCGATTGTACGCTTCATCACGGGACATTCAGACGCCAGAGACGAGAAAAAGAAATGGAGGAAGTCGTCTCACCCCTCTGACACCCCGTGTCACCGTCTTGGGCGGTGCCTTCACATGTGTACACGCGTGCACGCGGGCGTCAACGGGTGCGGATGTCACTTTATATCTGTTCGCTCATTTGTTCTCTGCAGCCTCAGGACGTGAGCACTGCTGACGTTCGGCGCTCGTGATGGATGACGAACCAAGGTGACTCGCTGAGCTGCTGCCCGACACGCACAGCCCTCGCGGCCGTGCTGGGGCCTGCTTGGCCCCTCGGGCTCTGGGGTTTGTGTGTCAGCCGCCGGTCTGGCCGCTGCCTCCGAGGGAGCGGGCGTGCGTGCACACGCACGTGTGTGTGTGTACATCTGGGTGTGTGTGCATGTGCACAACCATGTGCGTGCTTGGGCCCGTGTGTGTGTGTGTGTGTGTGTGTGTGTGTGTGTGTGTGCGCATGTATACACCGCGTGGGTGCTTGGGCCCAGATGTGTGTGTGTGGGCGTGTGTGCGCGTGTGTGCCTGTGGAGACTGCCACATCCTGACTTGAGAGCAGGTTCCCGTTTTGCGAGCCGGTTGGATGGCCGTGAGCCGGTCACCCCTGCGCCCCCTCTGGCCTCGCCGCTCCGCTCGCCGACCCCGGGCGCCCTCCTGGCACTGACCGTTGGTGAAGGGTGGGTGGGTGGCTGCGGTGTCCTCAACCTAGTGGCGCACCTTTGGGGGTTTCCAGGTTTGCGGACGTCATGCCTCGGGGTGCTTTGCTCCGCGCGCCACAGGAAAGCCAACTCGAGCTAGTTGTAAGTAACAACGCCGTATTTCCCCCGACGCCCTCCTTCGGAGCTCCAAGTAGACGTTCGCAGGAACGAGACTGTCTGTCGGTCTGCGGTTCTTGCCGGTGCCGTGAGCAGTTCTCTCTCTTTATGCTCCTGTCCTTCCAGGTGTTTGGTGGAAACGGAACACAGCAGAGGAGGGTTGCCAACTGGCCCCGTTTCAGCTGGAAGTCAGATGTGAACGTGTATTTTTACCCCACAGCCCTTTCTCCAGAAAGCTCACACTCCTTTATTTTTAACTTTAGCTTTCTGCTCTGTTGGCTAGTACAGGGAGGAGAGGAGCTCAAATTAGTTAGCTTGCTTTGTATTTATTTTTACTTGACCTTTTCGCTTCTGAGTTTTGAGAAGAAAATGTGAGATTCTTTTCCCCGCATCATTTTCTTCCCCGAGGAGAAGCCACGGTCAGTAATTGACTCTGAAGGTGGCGAAGGTTACCCCAGGACAGCATGTCTAGCGTTTTCCGTTCATGAAACAAACTTTCAAATGTTAATCTGTTTGTTCTATGAAATACTTATCAGTGCCTTTTCCAACTTCTTTGGCAAGCAGTACATGTGTATCCCAAGGAACTTTTGCGTTTCCAGGCAGTCTGGCAGGTTCTCAGCACGGGGGTGGGGCGGGGGGACGTGGGGTGGGCGTGCGAGGCGCGTTTTGTCAGGGAGCCAGGTGAGGCAAGAGTGGGGAGAAGTTGTTCATTATTTGGTTTGTACGCTTTTCTTCGAGAACCGAACTAAGGCCTCGTCCCTGACAGGAATCTGTTTTAATTCCTGGGAGGTTAAACTGCTCGCCTATGGCAGCCTGAGGAATAACCCTAATGTCTTACCCGTGTATCCATCCCTCTGGAAATTCTACGGGTTGGGTTGGGTCGCTGCTACCACGGATTGTCCCTTTCCTGTTTCTAGTTACAGTTGCGGTCAGGATCCATTTTATCTTGAGTACATAATTTATTTTTTGCCATTCTTTTTAAAAGGTAATACGTAAACGTATTAAATCAAATCTTCTGCAAAGCGTTACGAAAACAGACGTTCCTGTCCTGCTTCGTAGAAACGAGCCGTGCGCCAGCTTTTACTCTCCTGGCAGACGCCTGCAGGTGCCGCGCAGGGACCGCTGTCCTGGTCCGGCACCCGGGACGCTCGGGTGCCCGTCACCGCCTCAGGAGGCGGCACGGAGGCCTCTCCGCCTCCCACCCCTCCGCAGGGGCTTTGACCGCCGGGAGCGGTGCCACACGCGGGAAGGTACGCGGAGCCGAAGGGCCGGTGCTCCCAGAGCCAAGCTCTCGCACCCCTGCTCGGCGTCGACCGTCTTCTGTTCTGGAGGGTGCACCGTGGCGTCCCGTTCTCCCGTCGCCCGTGAGACCCAGCGCTTCTTCCACGTGCTGCGTGGTCACGGGGCCCAGCCGGAACTTGTGTCACCAGGGAGGAGGGCGGGGGCGGGGGGGACGGTGCTCTCTGCCACAGCTGGCGTCACATCTACACGTGTGCTCGAAAACAAGCAAACCTGTTTCCCTCGTGAGCGAGAGGAATTGGCTCGCTTCTGTGTGGCTGCAGATAGAGCTAGAATCGGTGTCTGAGACCGGGTGACTCCGCCGGGCTCTGCCTCGGTGCCTTCTGGCCTTGCCTGTCCCCTCCAGGTTTCAAGGAGACGTGAGCACACGCGGGGCAGCTTCCCTGGAGAGCCACCTCCCTTCCCTGCGCTCTGCTCGCAGCACTGCTGTCCTCTTTCTCCCGGGCCGCCTGGGCGGGGGCCAGGTGGTCACCGGGGAGCCCCTACCTCAGGTCCACCTCCAAGCAGAGCTGCTCCGCGCGACGCGCCTTCTGTTCTAAGCGCAGTTGGGTGGAAAGAGGCGCGAGGATCGTCCGCCTGCTGTGAGGTGGGCAGGGGGGTGGCTGGCAGTCCTCCGTAAGCCCCTCTCTCACCTCTGGTTTGGGGACACGGGCTTGTATTAAAGTGGGTGGCCGGGCAGCATACTGCTGCAATGGGGACACTTTTGAGAGTGAAAGGGCCTGCGGTTAGTAATTAATTACCACAAGATGCGGCGGTGAACTGGATGTCCTGGGCGGACGGGCCGTGGTCCCAGAGCAGCCATCCCCGAGGCCCCGAGGGTCACCAGGTGGTTGACAGATGAACTGTGAGTCGTAAAGGGTCCTGTTTGTCTCCTGTGCCACAGCCCGGGGTTGGGGGGGGGGGCGGGGCTCCCATGTGTCCCCTGTGCCGCAGCCCCGAGGTGCCTCCCGTGTGTCCCCTGTGCCACAGCCCAGGGGGGCCTCCCGTGTGTCCCCTGTGCCGCAGCCCGGGTCGGGGGGCTACCGGGGTAACAGAAGGTCTGCAGCTGGAGGCAGAACCTCTACGTACTTCAAGCATCATCTTTGAACCGTTTAGCTTATTTGTCCATGAGAAAGTGATCTACCTGCCTTGCTTGAGTCCCTTCCCTAGGGCTAGTTGGGGGAATAAAACGTGTTAATAAAATTTAAAAATATTTTGTAAGCTGTTAATTGTTCATTTTGCCCTCACTTCTTTCCTTGCCTATTTTTAAAGGGTCTTGAAAGGAGGTGCCTGTGGAACTTGGTCTCTTAAACCTGGCGCCCTCGATCCTGCCTAGGAAGGTGCCCCGGGGAGGCTGAGCCCGTCTGCCCGATGCTCCGGGATGTGGTCCGTGGCCTTGCCTGCCAGGCTCCTGCCCGCCCGGCGTGTGCCTGACCTACTGAGAGGTTCGCCATCCGTCACCGCATAAACGAGCTGCCCACGGTCGGCACGGTTGCAGCCCGTTAGCTCTTCCTTGCCAAGTGCAGGGGTCAGTTTAGCTTAGCCACTTTATAAATTTTTCAGAGATTTCAAGTTGGAAGTCGCAATTGGCTTTGACTTTTCTAAGCGATCCACTGTTATGATTAGTCATGTATACATATCACAGATGAGAAAATGAATGTTTAGTTAGTTAAAAGTACTTTTAAACAGCTGCTGAAGGACTAGAATTCTTTTGTAAATCGAGAAGCATGTGATCTCACACGGTCGCGGCTTAAAGTTTCCTTTTAATGAATGTTAGGATTAGTAGACATACCCCGCGTACCAGTCACATTAGCACCTAAACAGCAGGCGCTCGCTCACCACAGGCCCGAGGGCGGGGGGAGGCTCTCTGTTCCTCCCTTAAAAGGCCTGCAGCCCTGCAGCTGGAGCAGCAGTAGGAAGGCAGCGGAGTTGATCAGGCGTGTCGGGAGGACGCGGGGGCATTGCCGTGCCCGTGGCAGGCGTGGGAGATCCGCTGTGACGGCCTTTTCCAAGGAGCCCACTGCAACCCCAGGGCGTGTGTCAGGACGGTGCTGGGTTTGGTCCTGGAGGCGCCGGGGTGAGGCCATGGGGGCCGGGGGCCTCCTCACTCACTGGGAGAACTTTGCGAGCGCAAGGTCTTCCCAGAGGAGGTGGGGCGTGAGCTGAACCTTGTACAGGTGTGATCACGCTGAAACAAACCTGAAGACCGTTTGTCACTTAGCTGTTGATGACGACGGGGTGTCTGGGCTCCCTGGTCGGCTCCGGTCCGGTTGCAAAGTACTGGTTTAGGTGGCTGTTACTGTCCCGTTAGCAGCCAGCAATATTGAGCATTCTGTTCAGTCCTTTGAAATAACCCCGTGCGGGAGGCACTGCCGGCAGCCCCGGATCCCGGGAGGGGAAGCCTGAGGCACCGGGCGCTGGGGAGCTGGACTTTCAAACAGACGAGCCCAGCTCCGTTGCTAACTGCGGGCGTGTGGGTCCCAATGTCGTGTACAGAGGCCGGGGCTTGCCGGGCAGGGGGGCCTGGAGCTGTTCCTCAACAGCAGCCGCCGTAAAGCAGGGCGGCCTTTGGGAGGCACGCTTCTCCAGCTCGCGGTCCGAACCTGCTCACAAGCGAGCTTTGTGGGGGCCCAGTCAGCTGGTGATGGACGGCGTTGTGAGCTTAGTCCTGTTCCCTCCTCCCAGAAGTGCAAAAGTGCATGATTTTGGATGTCTGATCTCCTGCGGTGGTCAGGAGGAGGTGACGCACTTGAGTCCTGATGTCCGGCTGCCGGCCACAGAGTTGGGGCCGGCGGGCAGGTATGGCAGCTGTGTGGCACACCGGTGTCCTCGCTGGGCGCTCGGGCTGGGGTGGCGGGCAGCTCCCGCGGAGGCTCTGGGTGGCCCGCGTTCCCCCCCCCCCCCCCCCCCGGCAGGGCACAGCCGGAACCCGCTCAGAGGTCACACGGGGGCGGCAGATGCAACCACGCGCCGTTCACCTGAGTCGTGTAGTTAAGGTTGTGACTTCCTGTGGGCACGCATCTTTGGCCTCAACGGGAGTAGACCCCTTTTCCCGCATCCTTGGGGTTTGAACTTTGCGTAGTCGGTACGTAAGTTTAGTTGTAGAGAGAGCTGGTTTTATTTGTAGCCGTGAAACCCCAGTGTTCCTGCACGAGTCCTGCACTCTGTGCGCAGCTGTGACGTGTGTGAGGGGTGTGCGAGGAGGGGGCGCTCGTCCTCCAGCTTCACCGGCCGCATGACCTGCGGGGCCGTTACCTAACCCACGGTGTCGGGGCGGTGAGCCCAAGAGCCCTGGCCTTGCTCAGGGCGGGGTCAGTGTCTCTCCGAAGGTCTGGGGCAAGGGTACCCGCCTAATTAAGTGTTAGGGACGAGGACTCCTCCTTCAGAGGGCTTTGTGTGATCCTTTCCTGCAGAGCCAAAAGTCGAAGAGCCCTATTTGCCACATGGCCTCTTCATGTAAGGAGCTGGTGCTGGCTTTACCGGTGGAGACTGGGTCCTTTGCGTGAGGGTGGGTGCTGGGGGGAAGGACAAGTGCTTTCTGGGGGTGCCGGGGAAGATGGCCTGGGCTGCGGGTCCCCACGTCCTCCTGTCCTCAGGACCAGCGCCCCTGGGGCTCAGCACAGGACAGCTGCTGGTTGGAGCTGTTTTATCACAGGATCCGTCTGGGAATTGGCCTTGTCTGAGGGGAGGGGTCCGGGCAGGCCCTGTGCCTGAGCTCGCTGGCAGCGTCTTTGAAGGACGCTTCTTGTTCCTGAGTTTCTCGTAAGAGATTTTATGTTTTATTTGAAAACAAAATACGCTCACCGTACGCTGGGCGTACTTTGTGCAGATGCAAAACAGGAAGAAAGAGGCACCGTTAATCTCATTGCCTGGTAGCAAATATTGGTAACAGTTTCTGGGGTTCCTTGGAGTCTTTTTTATACGCAGATGTATTATTCATCCCGCTGACATGGCGGATGGCCTGCTGTCACTCTGGATTTCCGCAGGCCTCCTCGGGTCACCGGAACAAGACGCGGTGCAGGTTAGCAAAGAACGGCCGGCCCGGGGGGTAGGGGTCTGTGTGCTGCTTTTCCCCGGAGAGATTTCGCTGCACGTGTTTTCGGTCCACGCTGTGATGATCCCGTGTGGAGCGGCAGTGCTGTTGAATTCCTTGGCTGTTTTCCGCTCAGGACACAGGTAGTGGAGGCGCCTCTGTGGGGCGCTGCTCCTCACCCGGTTCTTCTCTGCGGGACGTTTACCCCCTGCAGAAAAGAGAGGGCATGTGCACAGGCGAGCAGGGGAGGGGCAGAGAGAGAGGGAGAGAGGATCCCAAGCAGGTCCGTGCTGTCAGCGTAGAGCCCGATGCGGGGCTCGAACCCACAAAACCATGAGATCATGAGCTGAGCAGAGATCAGGAGTCAGACGCTTAACCCCCTGAACCCCCCAGGCGCCCCCTCTCCTTTAGTGTGGGGGGGATCTCTAACACATAACCTCGTTAGTCACAGAAAACAGAGGCCCCAAGCCCCACTCAGAAGACCTCCACTTCCTGATGCCTGGTAAGCAGGCCCACCCGCAGAGGTGCCGAGAACCAGGACCGGAAGCCCCCGTCTGGAGGCCCTGCCACCACACCAGCATGCTCCCCTGTAGCAGAGGCGCCTCTTCTGGCCCGTTGGCCTTTTTGGGTTGTTTTGATGTATGGGGCCAAAGGGTGGGTGGTCGTCCTGAAGGCAGCAGGTGCCCAGGCCAGGGAGGGCTCAGAGCACCTCCCACACGCTGCTTATCTGTCCTTCCCCGCCTGCCATCCCGGTGATTCAGGCGCCCCCCCACCGAGCCATGAACTGAGACTTTCGTCTCCTGGGCTGGGAAGATGTGGGTGCTGCCCCTGACACCAGGGCCACACGCCCTGCTGGACCCGAATGCGGGAGAGCAGGTACAGCAGAGCAATGCTCTCGAGTGCTCGCCCCCCTCCCCGCTCTGTGTCTCTGTCTCTGTCTCCACCTCCACCCCCCCCCGCCCCCCCCAGTTGCCTTCTCTCTGGAGACACAGAGCTCATTCCTAGCGTTGGGAGCATTGGGTCCCTCTGGGAATGGTTGTACGACAGTAAAGTGTAGCTGGATAGGGAGAGCTCCCTGGCCTACTTAATGAGTGTTTTAATGTTTGCAGTGAGGTTTAATTTCCCATAAAACGTTAGATTATTCAGAGTTGAAAAAAATAATGTTTTCCCTCAGGTCGTAAAAATGTTTTCACTAATGTTTACTAATTCACTTTACAAAATAAGATGAAGCGTTTTAAAATATAAAACAAACTGTTCTTTTTAAGAAAATGTTTATTTATTTTTGAGAGAGAGAGTCCTAAGCAGGCTCCACCCTATCAGCACAGAGCCTAACATGGGGCTTGAACCCACGAACTGCGAGATCATGACCTGAGCTGAAACCAAGAGTTGGGTGCTTAACCGACTGAGCCACCCAGGTGCCCCCAAAGTAGTCTTTCTTAAAGCCAGCTTTTTTGGGATATAATTGATAACAA
Source organism: Herpailurus yagouaroundi (assembly GCF_014898765.1). Taxonomy (NCBI): domain Eukaryota; kingdom Metazoa; phylum Chordata; class Mammalia; order Carnivora; family Felidae; genus Herpailurus; species Herpailurus yagouaroundi. The sequence continues at coordinate 1,567,991 of NW_024412403.1, read as the reverse complement.
AACGCTGCACATATTTTAAAGTGTGAAATTTAGTAAGTGTTGAGACACTGGTGAGACCACTGTCACGGTGAAGATGGTGAGTGTGCCCATGGCCTCTGAAGGTCACTTGCACCCCCGGGACCCTCTCC